>NC_092131.1:26310490-26613521 GCF_043159975.1 Macaca nemestrina | reverse complement strand
CACAATGGAGTTGAAGGCATGCTCATACTTGGCAGTTCCCAGCGTTACTCTCATGACAGGCTCAGAGCCAGAAACACTAGTGGAGCCAAAACTTGCCCCCCGGTTCACTTTGGCTTTCAAAGACTTTTCCCCCAGGACACTTTCCCTGCGGAAGTTTTTCACCCACTCACTGGGCACAGGGTAACGGATCATCACATTCTCACAGGGAACCTGAGTGAGGGGGTCACGATTGGAGGAGAAGCCAGTTGACATCCTCAGCCAGCTCTGCACCTCCACCTCTGCCCCATTGACGCTTGCGGCTGTCCTGAGTGTGAAAGGCAAGGTCTTCTCAGCAAACACTGTCCTGAACCGCATTAGCTCAAACCGGCACGCATCCAAAGGGTTGAACAGAATGACCCGCGAGTTGTGGAATACATCCTCATCCACACACCCATGGAAACGGCACTCATGAAGCTTGATCCACTTTGTGGTGGTGGTGGGCATGATGTCCTGCCTCAAAACTATTTCATTCCCTTTGACGAGGACATCATTGAGGCCCAGGCGGCACTCTGCGAGCCCAGACAGGAAACTCAGGATGTGGATCCGCGTCAAGACATGGTGCTGGAGAATCTGGTTGTCTCCTTTGCTCACAGTGCCAGAGAATTCATCTCTGACATCCACTGTAATCTCCTCTTCAAGGTAGTTCAGGCCAACTGTGCTCAAATCCATTGACAACACTGGCAGATCCATGAGACGGTCCTGAACTGCATGGATGAAACTCAGGAAGTCATCGTAATTGGTGGTGCCCAGCTTAATCACCTGTTCCCTCTCTGCTGTGTGGGCCACAGCAGGTTTGGGCTGGTATTTCTTCTTCTCTTTATAGGTGACACGGTCTATCCGCAAGCTGTGGATTCTGCCATTCTCATCATAGTTTTGAAGCCGGGGTTCTGAAATCTCGTGACAGATCTCCAGCTTGAACTCACGGAACGGTTTTTCTAGGCCCTGCTCATAATACAGCTGCAGGTAACCAGCATCTGTCAGTTTGACGTAGATTGGTCCCCAGTGCCTGGAGGACATGATGTTTTTCTTCTCAGGGATCCTCAACATCATTGGCCACCCGTCACGGGGCTGGGACCATGCTGATCCAGGCGGGTGAGCATCTAGCTCAATCCAGGCTATCGGGTCATCATCAGGTAGAGTTGCACTGCCAAAGTGATCAGGGTCATCAATTTGGAGTTGTTTGAGTTTTTCAACAGCATCAGAGTGTGACTGGGTTTTGCTTGAATCATCAAAACTGATGGCATCCTGGTAGATGACAATGAGGGAATCTCTTTGGCTTTTGCCCGTGGTACTGGAAATGGAACTGTTTTGGGAGCGCCTCTCCTGTTCCTCAAAGAAAGCACTGAAAGGGTTGATAGGGGAGGGCTGTACATCCTGCAGAGTCTCATTCAGGAAAGGGTTGGTTGCCCTCCAAGGTGGAGCCTCAGCTACAGAAGGCGTGCGGTTTAAAGAGGAAATGTCCAGCTTCTGAACTTTGGAGAAGTTCATCAAAGTGCTCTTGGGACGGTCCCTCTTCTTAAATGATCCCATTGAATTATAAGGTACATCTGGGATCACAGATGCACTTAGTGGAGTATTTGGCTTCAGAGGAGAGGTGATTGGTGCTAAAGGGCAGCTGACTTCATTGTCATCAAAGGTGACCCAGCTGGGAAAACGAGCAGAGGTCATTGGAGGGGCAGGGTGCCCATTCATGGCCGGACTGCTGGCCTGCCAGCTGATGGCCTCCATTTCTACTTCTTCATCTTCCTGAAGCGAGGAGGAATTGTCTAAAACGAAAAGGAGAACGTATGAGCTACTGTTCAGGGGCTCTAGAGGTAAGGAAAACTAAAGTATGGGAATGAGGGATTACTAGAATTTCAACTGGAATCCAGTACATTCCAAAGCAGCTCATTACCTGTTTCAGGTGCTTAGTCTGGGCATAGATCTCACATATTTGTAATGAGTACCCCAGAGGAGCTATCGCATTAAGTGCAATAAGAACACAATGGCTATAGCAATACAGAAGTAGTGACTGGTAGTACCAAGGTCTCTTGCAATTTATATACTCTCCCTTGTTTTAAGTTTCTGGAATAGATGTTTTCTGTACTTAGCTTTAAGAAATGTATTCTTAATTTTTAAACATTGAAAACCATCTCCTACATAAAATTATATAAGCTCATCTCACTGAAAAAAAACAAGTTATCTTCTGTAAGTGATAATATGATTACAAATAATATTCTTGGAGGGATTTTAGCCTAAACACAATGAATAAATATTAAAGACAAATGGTCAACCTTCTTAATTCACTAAGTTCATACATGTGAATAAGAAAAACACAAAAACCCCAATAGAAGTCTGAGTAAAGAACATACACAGATAATTCATGAAAGAGAAACGAAAAAATGTCTAATAAGTATGTGAAAAATGTCCACTCTCACTAGTAATAAGAAAAATGGCCGGGCGCGGTGGCTCATGCCTGTAATCCCAGCACTTTGGGAGGCTGAGGTGGGCGTATCACGAGGTCAGGAGTTCGAGACCAGCCTGGCCAACATGGTAAAACCCAGTCTCTACTAAAAATACAAAAAAATTAGCTGTGCGTAGTGGCGGGCACCTGTTATCCCAGCTACTTGGGAGGCTGAGGCAGGAGAATCTCTCGAACCCGGGAGGTGGAGATTGCAGTGAGCCGAGATTGCGTCAGCACTCCAACCTGGGCAACAGAGGAAGACTCCGTCTCAAAAATGAAAAATTAAAATTAAAAAAAAAAATCAGTGAAGATTCTGAAAGATTTTAGTGCTCAATGAGGGTAAGGGTGCCATAATAGGAGCACTACGTAGACGCTTAATGAAACTGTAAGTTGCAACAGATCGCCTGAAAAGACTGGGCAATTTATATTAAGGACCTTAACACATGTTCATAAACAATGACTTAGTAATTCTACCCTAAGAAAATAAATCTAAATTATGAACCAAGTTGGAAGAACAGAGATGTCCATTTTGGCATTATTTATAATAGGGAAAAATATTTTAAATATTCAACAATTGGGTAAGTGTTAAGAAATTGAAGCCTACAATAAAATAATACCCACCCACTAAAATGTTTACAAGTATGCCGTATATCATGAGGAAATGCTCATGATATAATCTTTTTTTCTCTAAAATATTTTTTCCATCTTGAAGTTTATTTTTTATGATTAAAAGGTTATTACAAATAAAACTCCACTTTAGCAGGGCCTTCCAGGAAGGAGATATAGGACTTGGGTTTGATGAGGGAAAGATCTAAATTTTTTCAGTAACCTAAGGACCGTGGGTATCTGCTGGGGCTGTGGGAAGGGAGGGGAAATGAGGCTTTTAGCAAGGAGGAATGAATTCTGATGAAGGAACAGCACTGACAACAAATGTGTGCATATAGTAGGTACTCAATAAGGTTTTTTGATAAAATAAGTGAGAAAATAAACTTTGCTTTAGAGTAGCTCTTCCATTCTCTACGTCTCTGCAGGAATGTGTATGAGAGATCTCTGCTACCATCCCACCCACTGTTTCCATGGCCAGTCGTTTGGAATCAAAGGGAAACGGATACTCGAATGATTGAGTTTTCTGACCATCTCACTACGCCTTCATGCGTATCACATCCAACCACACCATCAGCAATGCTGCACATAATTGCACATGCAATTATACAAGGATGGGATGCTGACTTGTCATCCGTCTTTCCAAGTAATTTATTCAAACAGATAGCAATTCTCTCAACTGAAAACGTCGGTTTGAAAATGTTAGGCTAGGCCGGGCACGGTGACTCACGCCTGTAATCCCAGCACTTTGGGAGGCCGAGGCAGACAGATCACTTGAGGTCAGGAGTTCGAGACCAGCCTGGCCAACATGAAAACCCTGTCTCTACTAAAAATGCAAAAATTAGCTGGGCGTGGTGGCACAAGCCTGTAATCCCAGCTGTTCGGGAGGCTG
Organism: Macaca nemestrina; assembly: GCF_043159975.1. Lineage (NCBI taxonomy): Eukaryota > Metazoa > Chordata > Mammalia > Primates > Cercopithecidae > Macaca > Macaca nemestrina. Next base: position 26,609,544 of record NC_092131.1, on the reverse strand, counting down.
AGGCAGGAGAAGCGCTTGAACCTGGGAGGCAGAGGTTGCAGTGAGCCGAGATGGCGCTACTGCACTCCAGCCTGGGCGACAGAGCAAAACTCTGTCTCAAAAAAAAAAAAAAAGAAAAGAAAAAAGAAAAAAAGAAAAGAAAATGTAGGCTAAACACGAGTATGCATATACATATACACATATCCATACCCACCCCAGAAACATAATGAGCAAAAAGCATTTTCTATATATACAGTGACTAAAAAGGATTCTAAAACATTTTTAAATTAAAGATGACGATCTCCTTCAAATTAAGCATGAATCCAGTTTTGTATATACATAAGTGATTTATTTTCTGAAAACTGAAGGGAAAACGGTCAGGAAACAACCTACACTCATAGTTTTTATATTTTATTTATCATTTTGGTAACAACGTCTAAAAGGAACATTGTGGTCCTGAGTGAAATACAATCACTTCCTTGGAATGGTTCTTGATCCTGTCTAGAGAACGGGAAAGGGTACGTCTCAAAACTCATCAATTTCTAATGAGGCAGCGCTAGAGAGTTTGTGATGTAGGGTTTCCACCCAAACAATCTCTACTGGCCCACCCCTGGCATCAGGGTTATCTTTTTGTCCTGGCGCTCACTCTCTAGTTTAAAACAAGCTGAAGTCCTTTTTTGCAGGGGGGCTTTCTGCCAAAGCTGTTTACACTTGCTGCCAAAGGATTCCCTTCTGTTGGGAATCTTGTCCTCAAAACAGCCCTTCTCATCTTATCCTGAGCCAGAAATGAAAAGAGAAAAAAGGGCCTTTGTCCCTACTGAAGATCATTTTCTTACAATAAATTCCTTTTCAAACTAAGTTAGTTTAAATCACACCAAGTCCTAAACATTTTTGAAACATTAGCGTTATAATACAAACTAAATGAGTGTCTTTAAATTTGAAGGGAAATGTTTGAATTCAATTAATTTCTAGGGATTCTGTTTTCCTTTTGACAGTCATTAAAAAATATCAAAAGACTTCGACAAAATTATCTTTCCTTTGACGGTTTCATGTTCCATAATTCCATGAATTTTTAAAACTTATTCTCTGGGATGGTAGCAGGGCATAGGTGAAATTTCTGAAATTGAGTTTTTCTTTTTCTATGAAATAATTTATTTAAAGAAATCCGAGAATTTTAGGAAATAAATTATAAGAGTTTACTCTAAGGAAATAACAGGACAAGCATGCAACGATGTACACAGTGATGTTTATTACGGCAATGTTTCTATCACAGAAAAACATGAAAAAACCTGAATGCCCAACAATGGGAGACTAGTTACATCAGTTGTTATATCCTTAAAATGAAATTCCATGTAGCTGTCAAGATGATGCTCTGATGCATGTTAATTCACATGGAAGCTGACTAGGACATATTGTTGAGTGAATAACAAGAAGCACCTAAAATCTGCAGTCAAATTGCTTGGGTTTCAATTCCATACCTATAGCATTTTAGATATGTGATTCTAGGCAAGTCTTAAATTTCCCTCTATCTCAGTTTTGCTATATATTTAATTAGGGAAATATTAAATCCTACCAGACAAGCAAATAATAAATGCTCAGTAGATGTAGGCTGTTCTTATTACTACTACTACTACTACTACCACCACCACCACCACCACCACTACTACTGGAATGATAATGTAGTATGTATGTATTAGAAAGCTTTGGAATATAATAATCTCATAATATTTTGGTGTGAAAACAAATCTCTCATGGGATAAGAGGTGATTTAAAAAATTTGAAATCTGTATTCTTTCTTTCAAAAACTGTGATGTTGCTTACAAAAGAAAGCAACATACCATTATAATAGAAGTTATAATAAAAGTTCAAAACATCTCTTTATTACTACTACTAATTAACCTTAGAAAAAGGAAATAAACTGCTTAGCTGTAGTCTGTATTGAGAAAGCAGCGGTTAGATCTTTCCCAAGACAATTATTGCCGGTGTCGCTGGGACTGGAAACAACGAGAGGGGGAAAAGCTGGCAAATTTCTCCAGCAAGAAATAGGCAAAAACCAAGTATCTTGAACACAAAACTAATTCTTCTCCACAATTCAATTTACTGATTTATTAAAATAAAACAAAAAACTAAACTCCAGCATGATTTCAATTACTGTCTCTTCCACTGGCTACCTCCAAATTGTTTTTATTATGAGTTGGGCTGCTGCCAAACAAAAGCCATGTGTAAGGATTAGGTTCTCATTCTATAGCACAGGGAAAATTTCCAGTACCTAAGAGGTTCCTAGTGTCTTTACTGATGCCAACTGAAGAGAAGTGGTGGATTCTTTTAATGTTAGGCCACAATCTATTTCAAGTTCCTAAAAGATTAAATTAAATAAAGTGATTTCAGTAGTCATCAAAGCCACTAAAACTGAATAAAAAGTAAGAACTATGGGAGGAAAATTAAGTGTCTATATTTTGAACATAGAGACTCTACTATCTTCTTTCCCTTATTTGTTAACCTAATTTGTTAATGCAGTGACAAATACAAAAAAAAAGTATTGATAAATGTTCATTGGAATTTATTAGGAGTGGCAAGAACAAATGTTCTAAGATCACTGCAGGCTTCTAAACATGCAGTAGCAGTGACTGTTACATAACGGCATATAAAGGCATACCTCGTCTTTTTGCACTTCACAGATACTGCATCTTTTATTAACAGAAGATCTGTAGCAACGCAAAGTCTGTCAGCACCATCTTTCCAACAGCATGTGCTCACTCTGTCTCTGGGTCACATTTTGGCAATTCTCACAATATTTCAAACATTTTCACTATAAATATATCTGTTACCGTGATCTGTGATTTTTGATGATACTATTGTAACTGTTTCGGGGCACCATAAACTGTGCCCACATAAGATGGTGAACTTAATCAATAAATGTGTGTGTTCTGGGCTGCTCCACAGTCTCGCCATTCCCCTCTCTTTCTCTCTCTTCAGGCCTCCTTATTCCCTGAGACACAACAATATTGAAATTAGGCCAATTAATAATCCCACTATGGTCTCTAAGTATTCAGATGAAGAGTTATATGTCTCTTACTTTCAATCAAAAGTGAGAGTTGAGTAAGCTTAGTGAAGAAGGCATGGCAAAAGCCGTGACAGGCGAAAAGCCCATGCCAGTTAACCCAGTTGTGAATGCAAAGGAAAACTCCTCAAAGGAAATTAAAAGTGCCACTCCAGTGAACACATGAATGGCAAGAAAGTGAAAGAGCTTGACTGATGATATGGAGGAAGTTTTAGTGGTCTGGATAGAGGATTCAACCAGGGACAATATTCTTGTAAGCCAGAGCCTAATTCAGAGGAAGGTCCCACCTGTCATCAATTCTATGAAGGTGGAAAGAGGTGAGGAAATCACAGGAAAAAAATATATAAATAAAGCTAGCAGAGGTTGGTTCACGAGGTTTAAGGAAATAAGCCATTTCCATAACATAAAAGTAGAAGGTTAAACAGCAAGTGCTAATGTAGAAGCTGCAACAAGTTATCCAAAAGATTTACCTAATATAATTGAGGAAGGTGGATACACTAAGCAACAGATTTTCACTGAAGATAAAACAGCCTTTTACTGGAAGAAGATGCCATCTAGGATGTTGATAGCTAGAGAAAAGTCAATGCCTGGTTTCAAAACTTCAAAGGACAGGCTGACTCTCTTGTTAGTGGCTAATGTGGCTGGTGACTTTAAGTTGAAGCCATTGTTTATTTACCATTCCAAAAATCTTAAGAGCCCTTAAGAATTATGCAAATCTACCTTGCCTGAGATCTATAAATGGAACAACAAAGCCTGGATGACAACACATCTGTTTACAGCATGAATTACTGAATATTGTAAGCCCAGGTTGAGACCTACTGCTCAGAAAAAAGAGGTTCCTTGCAAAAACGTTACTGCGCACTGACAATGCACCTGACCGCCCGAGCGCACTGACAGAGATGCACAAAGAGATTAATGTTGTCTTCATGCCTGCAGCCATGGAACACAACATCCATTCTTTTTTTTTTTTTTTTTGAGATGGAGTTTTGCTCCTGTCGCCCAGGCTGTAGTGCAATGGGGCGATCTCGGCTCACCGCAACCTCCACCTCCCGGGTTCAAGCGATTCTCCTGCCTCAGCCTCCCGTGCAGCTGGGATTACAGGCATGTGCCACCACGCTTGGCTTATTTTGTATTTTTAGTAGAGACAGGGTTTCTCCATGTTGGTTGGGCTGGTCTTGAACTCCCCACCTCAGGTGATCCGCCTGCCTTGGCCTCCCAAAGTGCTGGGATTACAGGCATGAGCCACTGTGCCCGGCCCACAACATCCATTCTATATCCCATGGATCAAGGGGTAATTTTGATTTTCAAGTCTTCTTATTTGAGGAATACATTTTGTAAGGCTGCCATAGATAGTAATTCCTCTGATGGATTGGGGCAAGGTAAACTGACAAACTCCTGGAAAGGATTCATCATTCTAGATGCCATTACAAACATCTGTGATTCATGAGAGAAGTTAACCTTCACAGGAGTTTGTAAAAGTTGATTCCAAGCCTTGTGGATGACTTTGAGGAGTTCAAGACTTCACTGGAGGAAATAACTGCAGATGTGGTGGAAACAGCGAGAGAACGAGAAGTGAAACCTGAAGATATGACTGAATTGCTGTAATCTCATAAGAAAACTTTTCTTTGGTCTTTTTTTTCCCTTTTTATGGAGAACGGGGTCTCACTATGTTGCTCAGGCTGGTCTCAAACTCCTGGGCTCAAGCTATCCTTCTGCGTTTGCCTAAGTGCTCAGATTACAAGCATGATCCACTGCACGTGATCTCATGATAAAACTTTAATGGATGAGAAGTTGCATCTTATGGATGAGAAAATAAAAGTATTTTCTTGAGATAGAATCTACTCCTGATGAAGATGCTGTGAACGTTGTTGAAATGACAGCAAAGATTTTAGAATATTACATAAACTGGGGCTGAAAACCTACCGATTGAGTACTATGCTTACTACCTGGGTGACAGGATCATTCATACCCCAAACTTCCATGTCATGTAATAGGCCCATGTAACAAACCTGCACATGTACCTGCTGAATCTAAAATAAAAGTTGAGGCCAGGTGCAGTGGCTCACACCTGTAATCCAGCATTTTGGGAGGCCAACGTGGGCAGATCACTTGACGTCAGGAGTTCAAGACCAGCCTGGCCAACATGGTGAAACCCCATCTCTACTAAAAATACAAAAATCAGCTGGGCAAGGTGGCAGGCACCTGTAGTCCCAGCTACTCAGGGGGCTGAGGCAGGAGAATCACTTGAACCCAGGAAGTGAAGGTTGCAGTGAGCTGAGATCGTGCCACTGCACTCCAGCCAGAGCAACAGAATGAGACTCTGTCTCAAAAATAAATAAATAAATAAATAAATAAATAAATAAATAAATAAAATATAACAAAATAAATGTTGAAATTATTTTTAAAAAGAATATTCCATAAACTTAGTTGATAAGGCAGCAGCAGGATTTGAGAGGAGTGACTCCAATTTTGAAAGATATTTTACTGTGTGTTAAATGTTATCAAATAGCATCGGATACTACAGACAAATCTTTCATGAAAGGGTCAACTGATGCAGCAAATATCATTGCTGTCAACTGTCACAGCCATTCCAACCCTCAGCAGCCACCACCCTGAGGCTGTTCACCAGAAAAAGATTATGACTTGCTGAAGGCTCAGGTGATCATTAGCATTTCTAGCAATAAAGTGTCTTTAATTAAAGCGTGTACATTGTTTAGACATAATGCTATTGCACACTTAATAATATAGTGTAAGCATAAGTTTTATCTGTACTAGGAAACCAAAAAATGTGTGTGACTTGCTTTATTGCAATACTTGCTTTACTGCAATAGTCTGCAACCAAACCTACAGTATCTCTGAGGTATGCCTGTGCTTAAAACTGTACAGCCAGCCACAGATACATTTCATATTTATGGAGTAATTTGTTAAGTGAAAAGAGGAACACGGAATTTTGGGGTTTGGAGAGATTTCAGAAATAGTAAAACTTGACCTCTTCATTTTACAGAGAAGCCTGAGGTCAGCAATTTTAAGTAAACTGCCCAAGATGAGATCAGAAGTCAAGTCCTGCTTTTAATTTTTAGTAACTCTAGTATTTCCTTAACGCTTGTTCGTTAAGGTAAAATCTGGTTAATTTTTCCCATTACTTTTTGAGATTGGCAAGAGTTATCTTGACACAACTTCTTAGGAACGTTTTTCAACAGGGAAAATAAGTTAATTAAATAAAGATTAACATCCATTGACATAGAGAAGTCTTTGTGCAAAAGGTCAAGTGATGTCATGCACTAATGTGGAAATGCATAGGGTGAGAGAAGGGAGTTAGTCATCTCAAGCTTATCAAGGGTGCTTCTAATGTGTGTAAAATATGCTGGGACCTACTTAGTCATCACGAAACACTATGATAAAAAGGAGAGCTGGAGGATGAGTCTATGCTGGGACCTGGTTAGTCATTACAAAATACTAATGATAAAAAGGACAGCCAGAGGATGTGTATTCACCTGGCTCAGCACTGTCCAAGACAGAGGATGCTTCAATGCTGGTAAAGTACCCCGTCAGAGATATTCCCGAAGTGAAGAAGCCAGTTCATCAAACTACCACTTAACATTACTTAACAGAATCTTTATCAAGACACCACATTCTCATTTTTACTTACTAAGGTAACCTATGAAGCAGTACTGCGTACCTTCTTCAAATGACTGGTCCAGCCTGCCCTGCCAACTCCCTCTCTGCTATTAGGACAGGCTGACCCAACACTTTCCAGCTTTCTTTTTTTTGCTCAGAAAAGCAAGCATCAGACTTTAAGTCTGTTGACTGGTCCAGGACTATCCCCAGTTTATTCCATGTTGGTGGGGTATAGCCTCACGTGGTGACCAAGAATATCTTTTCTCTCTGGTTCTAAACTTCTGCCTCTGTTTTACCACTGCCCACTTCCCCATGCCTTCCCCAATACTCTACCTTTGGATCCCTACTTTTGGCCTCTTCCTCTAACAACCAACTATGACTCAATTGGCTTATTGGTTCCCTGCCTCAATGTGCCTTTCTGATATCAGTTTCTTGGGTTGTCTTAGATGAGGGCTCCATTCTCCAACTCAGCCTGGGCAGAGACTCCACTACGACACCTTGCTGTGGTCTGACAGGGCCAACACCAGTTCCCCAGCAGAGGTCTCACGCTGAGGGCAGGGATATATTCTGGCATCTATGGTAAACTGAAAAATCAGTATTCTGCTTTATAAATTAATTCCTTAACATTTTATATAACAAGGTGTCTTGAGTTAACTAGTGATAGTGACACCTGCAGAGACCCTAAGCTGTGTTTTATTTTATTATTGCCATAGCAAAAAGTACCTGTTTCCTTCCTATTTTCAAATATAGTCATTTTCAACTGTAGAGCATATCCCTGTTGTTGGTTAATGACAGGAATGTATCCTGAGAAATGCAACATCAATGGTGATTTCCTCATTGTGGGAACATCATACATAGAGTGTAGTTACACAAACCTAGATAGTATATCATCATAGAGTGTAGTTACACAAACCTGGATAGAATATCATCATAGAGTGTAGTTACACAAACCTAAATAGTATATCATCATAGAGTGTAGTTACACAAACCTAAATAGTATATCATCATAGAGTGTAGTTACACAAACCTGGATAGTACATCATCAGAGAGTGCAGTTACACAAACCTAGACAGAATATCATCATAGAGTGTAGTTACACAAACCTAGATAGTATATCATCATAGAGTGTAGTTACACAAACCTGGATAGTATATCATCATAGAGTGTAGTTACACAAACCTGGATAGAATATCATCATAGAGTGTTACACAAACCTGGATAGAATATCATCACAGAATGTAGTTACACAAACCTAGATAGTATAACCTGCTATACTCCGAGGCTATATGGTAAAGCCTATTGCTCCTAGGTTACAAACGTGTACAGCATGTTACTGTACTGAATACTGCAGGCAATTATAAGCATTTGTATACCCAAAGATATCTAAACATAGAAAAGGTACAGTAAAAATATGGTAGTAGAGTCGTACAAGACCACTGACATATACATGTTGTTGTTGACTGAAATGCTATGCAGTGCATGGCTGTACTTATGAGCCCATCAAAGAGAACTGAACAGAGGAGTTTGTAGGAGCTCAGCCTTTTGGATGTGAAGCTCTGCTCAATGGATCATCAAACACCTCTATGGTATGAAAAGAAGTGAAAAGGGGGCTCTTTCGGTTTAGGAGGTTAAAAGAGAAGGCGTCCTATATCTAGAGGTTACCATAAGGGAGAACGTAGCATAGGAATAAGGGAAAAAGGGGGTCTCCATTCTTACCGATTTTAGCACACTTCTTATACCCATGCCAGGGCTGGGGAGCCATAAAAAGTACTTCCTGGAGGAGCACTGGGTAAGTCCCCAGAAGCAGTGGTAGAACTATAATGCTCATGCTCTTACTGTGACCAGGACAGGTGACTCATTAGGACTGCCCTCTGCCACAGATGTCTCACTCATGTGCACCTCCACATCCTCACTATTCACCTGCTCACCATGTGAACACACCCCACCAACAACGCAGGATGCTTGTAAGATCCAAGAAGCCTCTGGACCTTTGAAGGGGTTAGGAACAGTTACGTTCCTGGATGCTAGTGAAGGGCTAGGCTGTATCAGTATACCCTAAAGTGGAATTAGATGGGAATGAACCTTGATGTTACATTTGGTCAGAGATACCCATTTCTAACAGTCATATCACTCTTCGGTGAGCAAGTAAAATCAGTTTCAGACTTTGTAAGATGATTCTCAGATCCTGGAATTGCCAAGGAAGGTAAAGGCTCACTGTTGCAATAGTTAGAAGACAGAAAAAATGACCAGATTTATAAAAGATTAGGGAATGTGTGGGGGACAGGTCAGAGTGGTGGGAAAAACTATAGGGGAAAGGACGCAAATCTGCTGAAAGGTCGGAAGGTTCTGCAGAGCCCCAGGGGAGAATAGCTGAAGACAGCATTCTATAACCCTGAGGCAGAGGGCAAGGAGTAGGTACAAGGGAGTGTGGGGGAATTTATCTTAAACAGGCTTATTTACTTATGTCGACCAGGAACTGACCTCTATCATCTGCGCGTGTGACATTCCCTGAAAGTGGAACAATAAATGTTAATTACCCGCAGGTTGTGTTGGCTTCAGGTTTTCGGCATTGTGCCTGCACTGAATAAAAAGCAAGCAGCTCCAGCTTCTCAGGACTGCACTTTGACCACTAGAGCCAGCCAGTCCCCTAGCTGCTCTTACACTGCATACCTGTGTCTGAGTACTCATTTCATCCATCTGTCTGTTGGCCAGGGTTTGTGGGACAGACCCAGCAGGAATTATACAAGGGCAAGGGCTTGATTATCCCTGGTTATGTTGGTGAATAAGAGAAAGCCACACTATGCCCTATAGAGCATGTCAAGTGGCCAAATGAAATAAACCTAGAGGTTGCAGTCTCACCAACAGCTCTGTCTGTTAGCTCCTTCACTGCTTCCTTCAATATATGGGTCTACTTTTAATACAGCACTAAAGTCCTACTGATCAGTAATGCCCCTGCAGAGCTGGTCCTCATCAGCCTCTTTATATATAATACTTTTATATTCAGTCGTATGGGCACAGACCCAGGCCTACTTATTCTGAGAGTGGAGCTTGGGAGTCTTACTAGTCTCACCTTATCAGAAGTCTTTTAGCTTCATGAGCAAATATACTTTAAGCACAAACAGCAATGTCTTCACTGTCACAATCCTGAAACAGTTATAATAGTGCCATTCTACCAGATTCAAAGTCTGATAATTTTGAACCTTAGTGATGAGAATTTCTGCTTCACTCAAGTTGGGGATTCTGTAACTTTGGTCAGGGGGCTGGTGGTATGGGCAAAGAAAGACAGCTGAGATTTCTTGCATGTTATTATGTGTACTTGTGTACATGTGTCCTGGGAAGGAGAAGAAGATGCATTCTGAGTCTGTATCATGTCGATCTTCTGTTTGTTATCTTTGCTGTGCTATAATATCATTTCCAGGAGAAATTCAAGAAGTCTGTTGGGGGTGAGGGTACAGTCAGATGACCAGCATCGCCCACAGGAATGTTAGGGGCAATTACTGCAAGCTGAAAGGATCCCTACAGACGACCCCTTTCATCTGTATTACCCAAAGCTCACTGTTCTTTATGTGGACTTTCCAGCAATGACACTGACAACAAAATAACCAAATAGCTTATGTATGCAGTAGGCCTGTCTTTTCAATTGGATTTGGAGTTGGTCATTTGTCTTTTCAATTGGATTTGGACTTGTCCAACTCGCTTTTAGTTACCAAGATCAAAGAGGACATCCTTATAGACTGATGGTAGATGCAATCTATAAAAGTGTAAACACATCAAGTTAAGACAATCTCTTAGAAAAAGAGGAAAACAACTAATTCCCAGCATATGCCTGGCCTATAGCTCAATAACTGTTAGCTCTCACAGGAAGAAAAAATATGTATGTATTATTCTCATTTCGAAATTCTTAAAGCAGCAAAAAACAGAATAGGAGGAAGTAGGGAGGGAAAATGCCTTTGAAGTTATATTAGTTATCAATCCAACAGAGAAAAAAGGAAAGGAGGCAGGAAGAATGAAAGGAATTGGAAAAAGAAAGAATATATTTGTTACAGGTTATGATTTCCATGAATCCAAACCTTTCCATAATTATTGTAGAGATAAACTTCAAAGACTTGAGAACTACAAGGGATATGAAAGTCTATACTTCAGGTATGAAGTACAACTATGAAGACAGAATGTATATGAAGACACATACATTCACAAAGCCATTATGGATATACCAAAGAAGTACAGGAATTCACCACATAAAGGAAGTATTAAGTCATGAATACACTTTGATCAAGACAGAATGTTCAACTTTCTATTATCCCTCTGGTACTGAGAAATGTCTTTGTAATTGTTGGGCAGGTATAAAATGTTTTAGCAGTCTAGACAAGCAGTCCCCAAAGTGGAAGAGTAGACTTAGGAGATACTCAGTTGATCCACTGGGGTATGGAAAGAAAATATTTTACAACTTCTATTTTTGTTCACTTTTTAACCCATCTTTTCAATGTTTCTTCTTTTTATTTACTATATGTTACAAAACATTAACTAGTATGTTTGTATGTTTATTAATTTATTGGAATAAACTAATTTATTAGTTTTAGTTTATTCGTTTATTCTAATAAATTAGTTTATTAGAATAAAGTAATATATTTATTCCAAATATATTAGACGATCATGATTAAACCTTTGTAGAAACTTGATCAAACATCTGGAGAAAATGCTTAGTGTACTAGGCATGTTTCAAATACTTAGCATGGGTACACATACACACACACACACACACACACACACACACACAAAGATATCACCTCTTCCCTATCCTTTCTAAAAGCAGGCTATTATGATCAGAAAAATGGCCCTGGTTTTCAGTTCAAAGGGAAAGGTATTTTGGTAAATATGAAGGATCTGTTATGCCTTTAAACCTTTCTATTATTTGGGCAATAATTCAATCTTAAGTGCTCTAGCTCCCTGGTGACAATGGTAACAGCCTATCTTAGGCTTTCCCTGTTGACTGGACTTCAGCTAAATGTCGACTTTACTGCCATCCCTTCTTTATTTCTAGAAAGTCTTAAAACCAGCATTCCAATTCTGCACACATTCTAAAACTGATTTAAACAAACAACTGCTGGAGTTGCTGCCAGGGACAAGGATCATGTGATCTCACATCAGAACACCAGTCCAGTCCCTTTCTTGGCTATACACTTGGTATCCAATAAATACACAGCAATGACAAAAAGAGGAGATGTCGGTGAGATCTTGACCCATGCCAGGTGATATGGTTTCGCTGTGTCCCCACCCAAATCTCATCTTGAATTATGGTTCCCATAATTCCCTCTTGTCATCGGAAGGACCCGATCGCAGTTAATTGAATGATGGGGGCAGTTACCCCATGCTGTTCTCATGATAGTGAGTGAGTTCTCATGAGGGCTGATGGTTTTATAAGGGGTTTTGCCCACTTTGCTTGGCACTTCTCCTTCCTGCCACCATGTGAAGAAGGATGAGTTTCGTTCCCCATCCATCATGTTTGTAAGTTTCCTGAGGCCTCCCCAACCCTGCAGAACTGTGAATCAATTAAACCTCTTTCCTTTATAAATTACCCAGTCTTGGGCAGTTCTTCATAGCAGCGTGAGAAAGGACTAATAGCACCACTAGCTTTATAACAAGTGTCTTTTGAGTTGAATATTTGAAATCTTCTGTTGTTCAAGTAATATGCTGAGATTACTACTTTTGCGCTTAATAAATTCTTAAACCTACATGGTTCCAGGGAAAGGACTAAGTCAATACAGTGAACAATACAGAGAGAAGGAATATTGTATTGCCTTCTCTGCATCACTCCACACTAATCCGGGTAACAACTTCACAACTGTCCTTTTGGGGACTCCTCCCTCTTTCTCAAGTCTTCACTGACTGTCACCCAAGGTGCACCATCCAAGATGCATATAATTCAAGCACAGTGAGATTCTTTTTGGAAATCTTGAATGGACTGACTAACGGCAGGAAGATAGTGGGGGCTAAGTTATTCAGACGGAGGCACCCTAGAAAGCCTTCACCTTAGTTCTTGCTGACTCATGTCCTTTTTTTTTTTTTGAAATGGAGTCTCGCTCTGTCATCAGGCTGGAGTGCAATAGCACAATCTTGGCTCACTGCAACCTCTGCCTGCTGGGTTCAAGTCATTCTCCTGCCTCAGCCTCCCAAGTAGTTGGGACTACAGGCACACGCCACCATGCCCAGCTAATTTTTGTATTTTTAGTAGACAGGGGTTTCACTGTGTTGGCCAGGATGGTCTCGATCTCTTGACCTCATGATCTGCCTGCCTTGGCCTCCTAAAGTGCTGGGATTACAGGCGTGAGCCACAGCACCCGACTGGTGACTTGAGTCTTAAAGGTGCCAAGGTTCCTGGCCATCTATGGGAGATAGCAAAAATGGCCACGGATTGTTCCTCCTTCTCTATCTGCACTCTTGGGCAGCTCCCTCCCACTCTGACTCTGAGCTTAGCTGTGTGATTTGCTTCAGTCGAGATTAAATACATATATCTCGAGCAGAGACTAGAAAAGTGCTTGTGCATTGGGGCTTGCCTTCTTTCACTATACTTGGAACTCCAAGACCATCATGTGAGTGACCCTTCCAGGGGATGAATGACCATATGGAGAATCAAGACATAGTAGCCAACTAGGCTACTCATGGGACTGCAGACCCATGAGTGAGCCGCAGATGAGGTCAGCTGAGCCTAGCGCAGGTAGGGGAATGCTCAAGCACCGACCAGATTGCTGATTTGCAGAATCATAAGGTGAACAAATGGTGGGGTTTTTTCTTCAGCTACTAAATTTTGAGGTGGTTGTAACACAGTAAAAGCTGATACACCAACTTTCTGAAGCCTGAGTATTCAGCTTTTCTTTTGATTCTGTAAGCTACTATGTCTTTAGAATAAATTATTTTTGCTCACAGTAAAGTTGGCTTCTGTTACTTGCAATCAAAGCTCCTTAGCAGCCAGACAAGAGACAGATGAAAAGATCCTTGCAGCAACCATGGCAGATATAAATTCCTAGAACCTTCCAATCTTGTCTAACTATTGAGCAAAAATATTTCAGTTTTATTATGCCTCTTTACTCTCCCTGATTCTTTCCACAAGGAGATAGGACAGTATTCTTACTGCTTAATATAAGACACACACTTCTGTAAGTTTGGAGAAAAGGAGTTTTAGGACCCTTACCAGAAAAATTTCCATCTTTGGCCTAGGTCAACCTAGGCATAAACAGGTGGGAAGCAGACAGGACTTACCGCATTGTCAAGTGGTTAAGAGCATGGACTATGGCTCTATGCTGGTTCATCTCTTGGCTATTCCAACCCACTAGCTCTGCGACCTTGTGTAAGTTACTTAAATGTACTAGGCCTCTATTCCCTCAACTAAGGCCTATTGAGATAATAATAGTACTTACCTCTTACATTGTCATGAGAACTGAGTTAATGTATATGAAGTATATATAGCAAACATTTTATTTTTGATATTGTTATTATCATGATTATTCCTTAGAGTCCCTGTATCCCTGGGGAAGATCTTGGAAAGAGACATCTGGAATTGTGGGGCCTTTGATAAAGACATGGGATGAAAGGTTTTATTTCTAGTCCTGGCTCTACCACAAACTCATTGAGGTCTAAGGCAAGCCTCTTTGTGCCATTTCCTCACGGGAACATGAAATAATCCTAATCACTATTCTAGTTCACAGGGTCGTTTGGAAGCAAATATGAAATAACACATGTGAACATGCTTCTAAGCATTCAAAAGTGCTCAACCACTGTACGATAAGGCCTACAATTGCTATTCAGACACTGAGGTAGTTCTAGGTTCTAAATAAATCCTGAATTCCTCATGCTGTTTAAGTGGGTGCCAAGTGGGCAGTTATTGCATTTTAGAAATAGAAGATTATAGGGCTAGGCATGGTGGCTCACGCCTGTAATCCCAGGCTGAGGCAGGAGAATGGTTTGAACCCAGGAGGCGGAGGTTGCAGTGAGCCGTGATTGTGCCATTGCAATCCAGTCTGGGCTACACAGTGAGACTCCATCTCAAAAAAAAAAAGAAAAAGAAAAAGAAAAAGAAAAGAAAAGAAAAGAAAAGAAAAGAAAAGAAAAGAAAAGAAATAGAAGATTATAAATATGGAGAAAGCATTCTTGGAATACTTGAATACATATTTACAGCTATATTAAACCAAAACTCGTCTATACCAACTATGGATCTGTGTTAAAAGTCTTGGTTATATATCAGATGAAAGAGGTCATGGCTTTTCAACGATCTCCTAAATACCAAAAGAACTTCTGAGAAAGGAAATGGCATCAAGTAACAACAGAATAGGGGAACGTGGAAAGGCTAGAACATTCTTGCACCTTTATATGTCCTGAAGTGACAGATGCCACTTAAGTGACTTGTCCCCCACTGTCCTTAGGGCCATAGGGTTAAGTATTCTTTGCCTCCAATGAAGATGACTCAAGATTTAAGGCACACTGAATCTAAGGCACTCACATATGAATTCATTTCAAAGCACATTGGTTTTATAGATGTTCAAGTCACCAAGTTCTAAAATAAGTAACAGTTTGTTTCTATAAATATCAAGAAATTAAATTTCTTAATAACTTTAAGGAACTAGTTATATGTTGGAAAATTTGGAAGGTGCAGAAGCACATACAATTAAAAGCACCTAAACCTGCTGCTACCCCAGATAATCAATGTCACCATCATAATGTGTGTTTCCTTCAAGCAGTCTTACTCTATGTACACATTCATAAACATAAACAGTTCTACAACATAAGGATTATTCTGCATATCCAGTTATAGAGCCTACATTTTTTCCTTAGTATTTTGGGATGAGAGTTTTCGTAGGACAATATTTAAAACAGGCAGTGTGGAAGACAGTAAGTACAGTAGTTGTTGGCAACGTCTAACCAAGCTGTTAGTATGAGCATTACGTATGCTAAAACAGTTTGGAGGGCAGAGTATTAAATGCATTTAATTTTAGTACATATATGCAATGTCTGGCTGCCTCAGCGTGGGGAATACAGGATATGTGAAAAGTAATGAGAAAATGTGGTGCTAGATAGAGAACGATCAATGCTGATGATTTGCTTCATGAAGTAAATTTGATTCCTGTTGACATTTAAAGTCAGGGACTTCAGTAGACAAAAATGAGGTAATGGGATTAAGACTTCTATTTTCAAACCTAAAGTTTCCTGCCTGGCTGTGACACACCATGAAATGTTGACAAACATGCTGCCCTGCACTCTAAAAATAGTAACCTTTGTGTCCTTCATTGAGGGCATTTCCCAGGGATAGGCTCGAACCTCCTTTGCAGCTAGACACACAGCGGACCGGCACATGTCTCTTTTTCTCTTTGTCTCTGTTTCTCTGCATATATGAGAGAAGTCAAGCAAAAGACGTAAAGGTGGAACTGTCTCCCCACTCATGGGCAAAAACCTTACTTAACTGAAGGGCAGGCTGTACAATATAAAACACAGAGAGTTGCTTCCTCAAAGACTTTAAGAACATGTATGGTATAGCACAGGAATTTCTATCCTACTTCAAGAGCAGACTGTGGCAAATACACGAGTCAGCATGCATTTGATAAATGTTGATGGCAAATAAAGAACAAATACTCCCTAAAATATTTAGAGAGGAAGAATGTAACAATCCTATCTAAAACCTTCTTAAGCTTTCTGATTAAAATTGTGTAAGAGGAAATAAGCACATACCATCTTCAGCCGCCTGGTAAAATTGAGCCAAGGAAAAAGATCTTTATGGTAGGAGTTTTTCTTTAAAGCGTTTAATTTGGGGTTGGATTCTCTAACCCTACAGGGCACTTGGGGACTTCTGGAGCGTGTCGGGCACTTTGGTGACTCCTGGAGTTGACTTCAGGTTTCAAGGCAGGAGAGGTAGCCGGAAGGACTGAAGGATAAAAATCTTCCACCACTGCCTCCAAGACAAATAGTGGCCTGGCTGACCCTCACCAACCAGGAACTGTATGCCAGCTGGTCTGTCTACAGCTGTATCAAAATGATCTCATTTGATCCAAGAGACATCTATATGAGGTAAGTCTCCATGACCTCTATTTTAGTGAGGGGGACATGAAGGCACAGAGGTTAGGTGACACGGCCAAAGTTACAAAGCTAGTAAGAGGAAGAGCTAGGATCTGAACCCAAGAGGCCTGAGTTCGCAACCCTTAGTCTTAACCACTCTGGTATACTGCAGCATTTGGACTGTAGCTCTACATTGTTAGAACTGTCCAATCTTGAGCAAATTTCTCAATTTCTGAGTCTGTTTCCTCACTTTTAAAGAGGATAATACTATTTCCTATGCCCCACAATATGGTTGTGAGGATCAAATAAGACATATGAGTGCTATTGTAAAATATGGCGTGCTATACGATTCAAATGATTTTCATTATTACTGGTAAAAAATGAGAAAGAAGGAGCACTTATTCATTCATTTTGAGGTTTGAGGTTTGTTTTGCTTCGTATAGTATAAAACTTTCTAACTTTAATTATCAATAGAAAGTAAGAAAATAACTGGCCAGCCGGGCACAGTGACTCACGCCTATAATCCCAGCACTTTGGGAAGCCGAGGCGGGTGGATCGCCTGAGGTCGGGAGTTCAAGACCAGCCTGACCAACATGGAGAAACCCCATCTCTACTAAAAACACAAAATTAGATGGGCTTGGTGGCGCATGCCTGTAATCCCAGCTACTCGGGAGGCTAAGGCAGGAGAATCACTTGAACCCAGGAGGCGGAGGTTGTGGTGAGCCGAGATCGTGCCATTGCACTCCAGCCTGGGCAACAAGAGCAAAACTCTGTCTCAAAAGAAAAATAATAATAATAATAACTGATATTTATTGCCATGTACATTAAGTACTGAGAAAGAGGAGAAAACATTCCTTCTATCAGGAATCTGTAATTAGAAAGAAAACAAGTAGTCAAATAGAGCTCCCTGTGGGAGCCCTAGGATTCTAGCGATGAAGCCTATTCTCGATGCGGGTGCCCTTCCAGGAAGGAGAAATGAGCTATCAAGAATTTGTGGCTCTCCAGATAATGACTTCCTGTTCCACAAAAACAAAGCACAGCAGCTGGAAATAACAGTCTATCTCCGATCCCTATTCCACATCCTACGGCTGTCATCCACAGACTAGTCTGAAGGAGGCTTCCTCTAGCTCCAGACCTTTAAAGCCTCAACTGCTTCAGATGGGAAAAAAAAAAAAAAAAAATCACTGAATTTAAAAGCCAAACTTACTAAGAATTACCCCTGAGCAAAGTCACCCTGGACTCAGACTCCATCTGTTGCAAGTCATTAAATTCCCAAGCACGGCTGAAGTCCCTGATCTATACCACTGTCATAACACACACAATCTGTTGGTGTTTCTTTTCCTGCTCTGGTAAGTTCCTAAGGAAGACAAACTAAAGAAAAGCATGTTGAACAGAACCGTGCTAGGAGTTTCATCCAGGAAACTGAAGTTGGGGCAGAGGGAAAAATGAGCACCTTCTAAAATTAAATGATTAAAGGATCAACAGAGAAGTCCTTAGTCACCCACCACAAAATGGTTTGTGAATATGTTGCTCTCAGAGATTTAAGAAACACCCATATCCAAGCAAGGTGACTTGGATATACTTTCAGAAAGACTTGGTAGAAATGCGTTTGAAGTGTATTAATCTGTAATCTAATTATACAGAACTTTAAAACTTTTTTAAACACAATTCATTCATGTCACTAAAGAAAATTTAGAAAATACAGGCAAGGGAACGAAATAAAAAGTACCCAAAGTCCCACCTTTACCACCAAAATAAGAGACATCTGTTTTGTTAAGAAGGTTAATAAAGGAAAAACTGAAAATAGCAACAGCCCAAAATGCTCATAAGTTAGCCACAGGGCTCAGGTGGAGATCAAGTGACACCAAACTGTATTTGGTACTAGAATCATGGTGGTCATTTTAAAATACATGCCTGGGCTTCTCTTAGGCAACTCTTCTGCATCCACCAGGAATATTGCAGAAGTTACCCATACATGCACAGAATTAATGTGTTATATAAAAAATATGTGAGACTATGTAGAAAAAGTATGGTAACATTTAACTCACACTAGCTATAATAGGAATACTATTATCACCATACTAAGAATGGCAGGGAACTTCCTCAACCTGATAAAGGGCATATACAGGAGAAAACCTCAGCTAACATCATAATGGTGAAACATTGAAAGTGTTCCTCCCGGCCGGGCGCGGTGGCTCACGCCTGTAATCCCAGCACTTTGGGAGGCTGAGGCGGGCGGATCACAAGGTCAGGAGATCGAGACCACGGTGAAACCCCGTCTCTACTAAAAATACAAAAAATTAGCCGGGCGCGGTTGTGGGCGCCTGTAGTCCCAGCTACTCGGGAGGCTGAGGCAGGAGAATGGCGTGAACCCGGGAGGCGGAGCTTGCAGTGAGCCGAGATCGCGCCACTGCACTCCAGCCTGGGCAACAGCGTGAGACTCCGTCTCAAAAAAAAAAAAAAAAAAAAAAAAAAAGAAAGTGTTCCTCCCAGTCTCACCTATTCAGCGTTGTAATGGAGTCCTTAGGCATTGCAACAAGGCAAGAAAAAGGAAAAAAAAAAAGTAAAAGAAAGAGATTGAGCCCTGTGGCTAACTTATGAGCATTCTGGGCTGTTGCTGTTTTCAGTTTTTCCTTTATCAACCTTCTTAACAAAAGTAAAAATAATTGTAAAAGTGAATATAGCAAGGCCTCAGGATACAAAGTCTTTCTTTAAAAACTCAATTATATGTTAAAATACTAGTAACAAGTAACTGGAAATAAGCCCTCTAAAATATTGTTTACAATAGCATAAAAATATCAACTACATAGAAGTAAATTTAATAAAAGATGCATAAGGCCTCTTCACTGTTGAGAGAAGTTAAAGAAGGCCTAAATAAATGGAGAGATTTCATGTTCATGGATTTGAAAACTCAAAATTGTTAAGATGGAACATTTTATGAAATTGATCTGTAGAATCAATACGATTCCAATAAAAACTTCCAGGCTTAAAAAACATTTTTTTGATAGCTGGTCAATTTCTATCAAAGCCATCAATTACCAAGACAATCTTGAAGAAGAAAAATGTTGTAGGACTCACACTACCAAATTTCAAGACTGACTATAAAGTTTCAGGAATTAAGACAGTCTCATAGGAAAGACAAATAGGTTAATGGAACAGAATGAAGAGTGTAGAAGTAGACCCACGCATGTAAAGTCACTTGAGTTTGGGCAAAGATGCCAAGGAATTCAACGGGAAAAAAAAGTTCTCAATAAAATGTGCTGGAGCAACTAGATATCCATACAGAAAAAGTAGATCTTCGCCCTTCCTTCTCTCTCTATCTAAAGATTAATCTGAAAGGGATCACAGATCTACATGAAAGCCAAAACTATAAAGCTTCTAGAGGAAAACATAGAAAAATATCGCCATGACCTTAGGGTAGGCAAAAATTTCTTAGGACACAAGAGGCACTAACCATAAAAGAAAAATATAAATAAATTGTACTTCATCAATTTATCAAGACATCATCAAAAAAGTTAAAAGGCAAGCCACTGATAAAAGACTTGTATCCAGAATACATAACTCCCACAAATCAATAATAAAAATACCAACACCTCAATAGGCCACAACGAAACTATGTAAATGGCTAGATAGCACATGAAAAGGTGCTCAGCATCATTAGACACCAGACAACTGCAAATTAAGCTATAATGAGATCCTAAACACTCCCAGGATCATATCAAATGTGAACAAAGGTGTGCAGCAACTAAGATTCTCATGCATCACTGGTGAGGGTATAAAATGGTAAAATCACTTTTAAAAATGGTTTGGCAACCTCTAATAAATTTAAACATTGACCTACTTTATGACCCAACAATTCCACTCCTATATTTGTTCTCAAATGAAAAATATGTCTACAAATAGACTTGTTCAAGAATGTTCACAGCAGCTTTATTCATAATAGTGAAAACCTGGAAGCATCCCAAATGCCTATCAATAGGAGAATGAATAAGCAAACAGTATCATATTAATATAATAGAATACCACTATAGCAATAAAAATAAATTGACTATTTATATATGCAACAACATGATGAATCTCATAACCATTCTCTGAATCTCAAAAGTTACTACTGCACCATCATTTCCCCAGGTTTGATTCAGTCATTTAATCTCACACCAACCCCATAAGGTAGATATTTTTATCCTTCAGCTTTAATAATAGAAATAATTAACAGAGAAAAAATAATATCCAAGATTATACTTCCTCATTCAATATTTATTGAACATATACTATTTGTTACTAGGCAGTAAAGTATGTCCCAAGAACATAATGTCAGCCAAAAAAGATGCAAGATTTAAACTCAGTCCTTCCACACTACACAACACTGCCAGGTCCTATGACAAGCTAAATGTAAAAGAAGGAATAAGACTTTGTCACTGCCTTTAAGAACTTCAGAGACTAGCAGAGGGAACAGGCAAATAAACCAACAACCACAATATAGCAAACGCAATTACAACACAAAGTGTTCTTATGGGTACATAAAAAGTGCTGTGTGAACCCAAAAGAGGAAATGATCCGTAATTCTGTCTGGGATAGTTGACCAAACTGGGAAAGGAGCTGACATTTCAGTTGGGTGATATACTAGCAGAGAGAATGTCTGAAGACATTGAGACAGATTGGAACGTGCTCAAGATTTGGAAGTCAATACACCTGGTTGGGATGCCAGCTCAGTATTCACATTTGTGAAATGTGAATAATTACTCAAAAACTTGAAGGGTTGTTGTGAGAACTGGAAAAAATACATGTAAAGAACTGAGCCCATGCAGAGGAAACTCAATTTTTAGTAGCTTTTAGTTTTTGAACAAATAACTGTTATTAGTCATATTGCTAATATACGTCTCCTATTGTAGATTTGTCAACCCCCAGAAATGCTTGCTTCTCAATACAATAATATTAAGTTTCTGAGGCTAAACAGCTTAGGCCTAGATCTTAAGCCCA
Source organism: Macaca nemestrina (assembly GCF_043159975.1). NCBI lineage: Eukaryota > Metazoa > Chordata > Mammalia > Primates > Cercopithecidae > Macaca > Macaca nemestrina. Next base: position 26,587,865 of record NC_092131.1, on the reverse strand, counting down.
TGGTGATTTGCTGGCTTTGACCTCCCTCCTCACTTGAACGTGACTCGAGCCCCAACGCATAACATGACACTGTGCACTGAGGAGAGCTGGCTGTCCCCAATCAGAGTGGTGTATTAGAAGGCTGGAGACAAGGACACAAAAACATCAGGACTAATAGGAGTAGTAGCCACTCTGGACTGTGCCTGTCTGTGAAAAACCATTTAGAACAGCATTTATAAGCATGCACCATATCAGCTGCCCCCTCTGTGCCCAGCTTACAGCAATACTCACTGTAATCAGCATCAGATACCCCTATCTGTCTACAAATTTCTGGAACGGAGGCTAACAATAAGTGTTAAAGTTGTCTGAGAGAGACAGTCTAATAAGGAAGGCCCAAAATGGCAGAACTTTCTCAAAACACACAGGCTCTTCCTGTAGTGATGGAAAGGCTCACTTGGATCCGAGATTTTAATAAAGATAATGAAATAGGCTCAGTATCCCTTCTGAAGGTGCAGCAGGTTAGTGCTTCTAAATGTTAAAGCATTTATGCAACAAATCAGAAAGTGTTTGCAAGGCTGACTGGTTCTTTACTGACATTTCTAGTCAAACTACACTCATTTTAGTAAGAGAATGACCATGGTGTCAGAATCCATGGTGGCAACTTCCGCTAACACACAGTTTTGCATGTAAAGTTGATTGCATGACAAACTGATGCAGAGGGTGTTCACATCATTTAATCATCAGAGACGACACTGCAAATGGCTCTACAAGGAATACGACACGTCAAGAGACAGCAGGCTTGTGCTGTGCCACAAACAGGCTGTGGGGGACAGTGGGAAAATTATATAAGATCTGTAAGCCTCAAGTCCCTCACCTACCTATCAGACGGGATAATGATGCCCTGCAGGATGTTGTGAGAATTACACATGATGTGGGCAAGTACCTGACATGGTGCCGTACACAGAAAGAACACTTAATGACTGTTTCTGCTATAATTAATGTCAGGCACTGACATCTATAGTTTGGAGGGGCAGGACCAAGTAGAAAAATATTTGCTATGAGTTGATTGCTTTTGTTAAATGGCTTTTAGACTGATTATATAGAATGGAGTTCAGTGAGGGTGTGTGTGTGTGTGTGCGCGCGCGCGCACGCGTGTGTGTGCGCGTAAAAGAGATACAGAATGAATACAAATGAGAATGAGAATGAGAGAATGAGGAAATGTGTACTGGGTGAGCAGAGGATAAGCAGAGAAAAAGAAGGGAGGAGATGGGGGGAAAGTAGCTTTCAGAAGAAACATGACTACCTTATTATTAGACCAAAATATTTGAAGTGCAAGTCTTCAATGTGTTATGTTGTTTTACTTTTACTCTGTTTTTAGTCATTATTATACGCTCCGTCAGAGCCTGACACACAGCAGGCACTCAGTAAATATTTACTGAGCGCATACCTGGATCAAGCATTGTGTGCACTTGCAGGTGTGGCTATGACTAAGCACAGAAAAAGGAAACCAACAGTGGTGGTGTGGGACAAGTGTCAAGCAGTGGCCCTGACAGGCAGAAGTGCTCTTTGCCCCGGTGGCTGAGTCACTGCACCACCACAGTGACACACTGCGGCAGGTTCCATTCACAACATCAATACTGACACGAGGTCATTCTTCCAACAAAGCAATGAACCCCAGAGAGAGGCTCCAAATCTTAACACAGGAAGGCTCTGCCTCTGTTTGTCACCCTCTTCCTCAGTGAGCAGATCAGGTGCATGAAATATTTTACTGTCCCATCCTGGACTGGATTTTGCCTTCATTAACCCTGTGACAACCCAAGGGGAGGTATATTTACAGTTTATAGGTGAGGAAAATGAAACTCAGAGCTTATATAACATGCCTATGGTTAAACATCAACCAGGTTTCGAAACCAATGCCCTTTTAACCTCCTTGAAGTAGAACACGTATACAGAAAAGTGCACATATCGTAGCTCCATGTATTTTCACAGCTGAGCACATGCATGTAACCAGCACCCAGATCAAGAAACAGTTGCCTTTGTGCTCCTGACCAGCCTCTTCCCTGACCACGAGTAACGACTATCTAACAACTGCATGAGTTTTGCCCAGAACCCTCTAAACTATAGTAATCGCTTCTTCCACCAAATTCCTCTGATTGTCTTATTGGTATCACTCATTTGGAATTTCCCAATACTCTCTTGTAGGGCCAAACAGTTGTTCTTTTACATATCTCATCTTTCTAATTACGATGAAAACCTCCTGGAGGCCAGGGTTTTGTACATTTTTAGATTCCCCCACACACCCAGTATGGAGCAGCCACTATAAAGTGTATGTACTTAAGAGTTATATTCTGGTTACTGTGTATCTGACAACTGTTTCAAGCACTTTACCTAGATTATCTCCTTTGATCCTTTCAACAACCCTGTGAGGCAGGTACTGCTATTATCTCCCTCTTACAGATGACAAAACTAAAGCACAAAAAAAAGCAATTTGCCCAAGCTCACGCTGTTAGAGATGGAATCGGGGCCGGGCATGGTGGCTCATGCCTGTAATCCCAGCACTTTGGGAGGCCAAGGTAGGTGGATTGCTTGAGGTCAGGAGTTCAAGACCAGCCTGGCCAACATGGTGAAACCCTGTCTCTACAAAAAATACCAAAAATTAGCTGGGTGTGATGAAACGGGCCTGTAATCTCAGCTACTCAGGAGGCTGAGGCATGAGAATTGCTTGAGCCTGGGAGGCGGGGGTTGCAGTGAGCCGAGATCATGCCACCCTGGGCGACAGAGTGAGACTGCATCGCAGAAAAAAAGGAAAGAAGGGAGAGAGGGAGGGAATCAGGATTCAAACCCAGGCACTGTTACTTTAGCCTTTCTTGTTATTCTGTTCTTTTTTTGGCAAACATTTTAAAAAGTATAAAATACACAGAAAATAACATAAATCATAAGTTTAAAGTTCAACAGCTTTTTATAAAGTGAAGACACGTAGGTAATTCACTGTCTCAAAACACAGACCCCCAGAAGACCCCTTTGTACCCGCTTCCAATCACTAACTCCTCTTCCCCCAGGGTAACAATTCTTCTGATTCCTAACACCATACTGTAACTTGCTTGTTTTTGAACTTAGGTAAATGAATTCATATAGTATGTTCTCTTTATGTTCATGAGATTCATTCATTTTATTGCATGTGATGTGTTAATTTGCATTTCTGCATTGTATTCAATTGTGTGAATGTGACACAATTTATCCATGTTCGTGTCGATGAACATTTGAGAGCTAGGCTTCTATGAATGAATTCTTGTACATGCCTTTGATGCACACGTGCTTGCTTTTGTCTTGGGTACCCAGGAGCAGAATTGCTCTGTCACTGGATATGCAAAGCGACTATACCAATTTACACTCCCACCCACTGTGTATATGTGTTCTGGTTGTTCTACATTTTTACCAACACTTGATACTGCCTGTTATTTTCATTTTAGCTATGACGATGGGTGTGTGGTGTGTTATATTGTGGGTTTTACTGAACTTTCACTGATGAATACTGAACGTGTTTACCTTTTCATATGTTTACTGGCCATTTGGATAGCCTCCTTCGTGAAGTACCTTTTCAAGGCTTTTGTCCATTGGGTAGTCTGCTGTCTTCTTGTTGATCTGTAGAAGTTTTTTTATATATTCAGAATATGATTTCTTTGTCATTATGTATTTATTGCAAATATCTCCTCTTACGCTGCAGTTTGCCTTGAACTTTCTTAATGGTAGCTTTTGCTTAGCAGATATTCTTAATTTATATGTGGTTTAATTCATCAATTTTTTCCTTTCTGGTTAGTCCTTTTTAGGTCTTGTTTAAGATGTATTTTTAAGGGACTTTCCTCATTAGAGACTGACTGGTGGGACTGTCAGTCAAGGTTCCCCACCCTGATGTAGTCACATGCTAACCTAAATCAATGCAAAAACTTTTTGCCTGGAATTTGGCTCTTTTGGAAAATGAAAATGAATCTGAAAATGGTTGCTCATTCATGAAGGTAGTGGTACTCAGCAGAAACCAGCTACAAGTGCTTGCCTGAGACCCAAGAGCTGCTCTAGCTCCAGCTTTTTCTGAGCTTGGCCTTTCTGCTTGATTATTTAACTTCCCCTTCAACTCTGTGAGCAGCCCCCACCCTCAACTTGTAATACACTCTCCTTTTTAATTTTTTTTAATTGCAACCAAAGAATCCTATTGATTCTTTTAAATCTCTCTCTCTATATATATATATACACACACACACACACACATTATTTTATATATATACACATATATACGTATATATGTATATATGTGTGTATATATACACACATACACACGTATATATATACGTATACATATATATGTGTGTGTGTATATACATACTCTATTTTTTAAAAAACAAAGTATATATATATATATATACACACACACACACATATTTTTAAAATATATACTCTTTTTTTTTTTTTTTTTGAGATAGAGTCTTGCTCTGTCACCCAGGCTGGAGTGCAGTGGCACGATCTCGGCTCCCTGCAACCTTCACCTCCCGGGTTCAAATGATTCTTGTGTCTCAGCCTCTGAGTAGATGAGACTACAGGCGGCATATTCTCTCTTTTTTTTTTTTAAGAGATGGAGTCTGTTGTACAGGACGGAGTACAGTGGCAATTCACAGGTGTGATCATGGCACACTACAGCCTGGAACTCCTGGGCTTAAGTGATTTTCCTGCCTCAGCCTCTCAAGTAGCTGGGACTATAGGTCTATGCCACTGTGCCTGGCTGATGTTCTCTATTTTAATATATGGTACTAAGCACAGACTTAAAGTCTGATCAGTCACACTGTCCAAACAAGAAATTTCACCTGCATGGAATTCAGTCCTCATCCTTTCACGACTGCAGGATGACTTCCTGACTTCCCCAGAGATGGTTCTGCCTTGACACCACATTAGGAAAAACAATGGCATTTTCATCTCACTGGCTCTTAGGGAAATAAAGAAGAGGAAATCCAGTTAAAATGGAGCATCGTCCAATAAAGCAGACAATTAAAAAATGCAATAGGACATTAACCCTTTAACAAATTAGCAAGCAAAGTCAGCTCTGCAGCTGTGCCCAAGCAGGATAATTACTATCTTTTTTTAGCTGGCACTATAGCAGCAAGCACTGATTATTTAAATGAGGAGCAAACAATAATTTGGGTGGAATATTATTTAAATAATGAGCACTCCTAAAAATCAAGTTTATCATGAATAGCAAGCATGGGGAGGTGCACACCTATAGAAACTCTGACTGCTATAAATGGAAGGGTGTTTGGGGAATCATCTCAGTGATCACTCCCTTAGATCTTCTACATTTCATAAGATATGAGCACAGGCCAGAATTAACAAAAGAGATTTAAAAAACAAACAGAAGGAAATTACACCTTCAAGTGAGTCTGAGCTGGTGAGCCGTGCATAGATTGCACTGATGCAATTATAACATTAGGCACTTCCGGATTGCATCTTTTGGAAGCATTTCAGAATGGGCAGTGGTATCTTCAGCAGGAACTAAGCAGTGGAAAACCTTCATTCCTTGAGGTTGATTGAGTGTAATTTTTCAAAACAGTCAAAACTCACTTGGACTCAAAGCTAGTGAGTAAATTTCTATAGATTTATTTTCTTTCTGAAAAAGGGACAATACAAAAGAGCATGTAAGAGCCTGGGCTTCAGAGTTTTTTAGAGAAATCTGGAATCCAGTGACATTGGCTGGTATGTGATTTTGAATAGAAAAGCCTGGTTGAGCCTCCATTTTCTTATACATGAGAAAGAATTAATAGTCTACAGTTGACCCTTGAACCACACAGGTCTGAACTGCACTGGTCCGCTTATATGCAAATTTTCTTCTGCCTCTGCTACCCCAGACAAGCCCTCCTCTTCCTCAGCCTCCTCAGCGTGAAGGAGACGAGGATGATAATCCACTTACACTTAATGAACAGTAATATATTTTCTCTTTCTTATGCTTTCCTTAATAACATTTTCTTTTCTCTAGCTTACTTTACTGTAGGAACGCAGTCTGTAGTATATATAACACAAAAAAATGTGTGTTAATCGACATTTTATGTTACTGGTAAGACTTCCAGTCAACAGTTGGCTATTTTAGTAGTTACGTTTGGGGGGAGTCAAGTTGTATGTGGATTTTCTACCACGTAGGGGTGGCATTCCTAACTCCCGTGTTGTTCAAGGGTCAACTGCATCTGATGGGCATGGTTAACAATCAGGTAATATATCTGAAGCTGTTTTATCTTTATCTTTTATTAGGAGATAGAAGCTAAAGAAGAATGGTTTTTGTCTATTCAATATCAATGGGTTCTGAAAGGACTTCCCAAAGAGAAACGTATGTTTGAAACATTGTCATCAGACTTACCTGCTCTGGATTTATGCAATCTAGCTCAGAATCAGAAATTATTATTCTTTTTTTTTTGAGACAGAGTTTTGCTCTGTCACCCAGGCTGGAGTGCAGGGACACAATCTCAGTTCACTGCAACCTCTGTCTCCTGGGTTCAAGCAATTCTCATGCCTCAGCCTCCCAAGTAGCTGGGATTACAGATGCCCACCACCATGCCCAGCTAATTTTTGTATTTTTAGTAGAGATGGGGTTTTGACATGTTGGCCAGGCTTGTCTTAAACTCCTGACCTCAGGTGATCCACCTGCCTCAGCTTCCCAAAGTGCTGGGATTACAGGCATAAGCCACCACGCCCAGCCTAGAAATTATTTTTAAAAGAACACTGAGCAGACAAAACCTAATCCCAGAATTCTACGTGCTAAAGGTGGGGCATTTATTCAAGGGTGTCCCTCTTGGTGTCTAATAAGGCCTGGCCACTCATGCTACAACTCGGGAGAGGGCAGCTTTTGGTGCGAGGGAGAATGAAAGAACTGAGGGAGGAAACAGAAATTCTCAAAAGACAACCAGATTCACCCAGAGGACATGGTTTTACCCGTAGATATATAAACACTGAAGGGTTGTGGGAGGATTACAGACAGAAAGGCTGCTTTAAAAGGCTGTGTCTTCAATATTCTAAAGGGCAGGCCAGCTAGGGCGAACAGGCTGGGCTTCTGATAGGAGTGCTTTATTTGGTTCAGCAACTGGATTAACCTTTCCCTGGTGTTTGCCTAAAAGCTTGCTTTGCCCTGCTTCTGTGAGAATGGAAATAGGTTGTCAAAATTCTAAAAAAGAAAAAAAAAATCTCATTACTTTGACCCCTGAGCCTCAGTATCCTTATCAATAAATGAGGGAAATCATACTTAACTCACAGTACTGTGCAAATTAAACAAGATCTCACGAAAAGCATTAATTACACTGGCCTATGGCAGTTGCTTGACAGATAACAGTTATTGTTATTATTGGCTTTAAACAAACAACGAGGTACCAAATATTAGATCTGAACTATTAAAAAAAGATAATCTATAGATAGAGAAAAAATTTAGTCTGTATAATTCTAGAGTTTGCTAAGTCTTGGTTTGAACAATAGCTATTATATCTTGAATGTATATTTATTGTCTCCAAATACTTTCTCTATACCTTCCCATTTATTTACATATACTTTAAAGTTTTACTTAGTTATGAGAATTTTTTAAATCACTTAATTATCCTTGAGAAAATCTATTAATAAATCCCTAGGTCTAACACTCTGCAAATCTGACCCTTCCTTGGAATTGCAGAGCTAGAGGATGACGTTTCACTATGAAACCCTCTTTCTAGGCAATCCCTAGAGCCATGCATGTAGCTTGCGAATCTTCTTTTGTTTTGATCATGATTATGTATCTAAGGGCACAGGGTGTGGGGAGGAGCTATCCTAAAGAGGGAAAAAACAGGAACCATTCTTTCTGTCATCACTGCCTCTTCCAAATAATAGACAAGGCATGTATTTCCTGTGGACAGTTAGGGATAACGTGCCAAAGACAAGAAGAGACTGGGCCAGAGGTGGTGGTATCTTATTTGAGAATCCTCTGCACAGATGACCACTCTTCTATTTCAAAACAGCAGCTCTCAAACAGTTTTATGTTCATGGTCACTTTAGAAGAGTAACGGGTTAAGAGATCGTATACATGCAGGACTCTGAATTAGGGCTGGGAGACCTCCCCTTCTGCCACTCAGAAAATTCATTATTTAATACCCCAGGAATCGATTTCCACATTTTAGACTGGAGTAGATGATCCTGAATTCATCCTGTCTTCAAAACCCTAAAATTCATATATATTCTCCTTCTACTTTATATACTGAAAGACAACAATGTAAGTCACTCAACTTTGGCCAGGATGAATTAAGAATATTATACTGCTTTTGATAAGACACAAATAAAAGAAATAGTAAAATAAAAATTCACATTAAAGATAAAATGTATATAAATATAGTGCCATCCTGCAGTCATTGCCAGGAGACCTGCCTGCTTGTTTTGTGATGTGCCTGCTTGTCATATACTTTTTCTCTTGCACAGAACAGTGTGAACCCTCAAAATAGGTCATTTAATTTCAACCTGTGAATAATTAAGACAATCTAGAGGTGCAGATAGATGGACCAGTGTGAGTAGCATCTCCTCCCCATTCAATGTGGTCACCATGTGAGTGGCTGGCAGCATTAGGAACAGGCAGTAAGGTTTATGTAGTACTGAGAAGTCTAACTGCCCTCCAAATAGCTGAGTATCCAGATGTTATTCATGAACTAATTGTGGCTAACATTTATTGAGGACTTACTATATGCCAGGCCCTAAAATGATGTTTTATATACATATCTCATTTAATATTCAATTTTCTCTATTTTGTGTACCAGGACACCCTGCTGCATTGCACTGACATCTCTTTTACAGCAGAGGTGGACAGGAAACCTCCTGTTTCCTCTCCCCTGTGCCCTCTTTCCAGGTCCAATGATTCACATTCCTTCCCCTCAAGCCTGAAAGTCCAGAGGGAATGGAGCGTTTAGGAAGTTTGGTATTTGACCTGTTCTTTGACTTTTCATAGGTGGTATCCTCTAAGTGCAAAGGATTTGAGGACTACTTCTCTGTCTTCTATGGTGAGTCAACGGGTGCCACTGATATCCCTCGAGTACTTGTTCCCTATTAGGCATCAGTGCACAGGGTAGGTTTGAGCTAGAATTGGAGCTAAACGGTAAGTATATGGACTTGGAGAAGATGGGAAAGTAAGGCTGGGACTTAGATAACCACTTCTTGCACAATAGAGCTGAATTTATATTCTTTTTTGTATTGCACCTAGTATTATACCCAGCCACCAACAGGTTAAGAAGCAGTATAATATACCAGAAAGAGCAATGGAATAGGAGGCAGGAGAAGAGTATGGGAATAGGTCTCTACCACCCTCATTCCTGCCTAATTATCTCTGCTGTGCTCTGCTCTGCTCGCCTCTCCTCCTCACCGAGGCTCCTCCTATTCCAACAGAACCCCTGGTATTGAGAAGTACCAAATGTCACAAGGGGTGTTTCTAATTTGAGAAGGGTAAAGGAGAAAATGCTGAGTATCTCTGGAAAGGTATCTATTAAATGCAGTAACACTTTAAAAAATCATATGATGAACCAGGTACTGTCAAAAAAAGATTTCTTAGATGATCTTATTTCCTTCTCACAAGAATCCTATGACAGAGACATTCTATTAACTCCACATAAAATTGAAGAAAATGAGGCACAAGGGTTAAATAACATGGCTGCTAGTTGTACAGTTAGGAAGTGGCAGAGCTGAGATTTAAGAGAGGCTTTGCCTCTGAAAAGAAAGGGGTTTACTTTGTAAATAATTCTGTTGAAATGTTATTTATGTCCCACAGCTCTGGAAAGAAGCAGATCCCTAGAAAACAAAGAGAATGCTTATAGGAGACTTACTCTGGAAATGAGTCAGGGACATGAGACAGGAAAACACCATATTCATACATATTACTTATGTTTTGCATATTTTTTGTAAATGAAGGGTTGGCCAATTAATATTGCCCAATGAGACATGTGAGTCTTATGGTTTGGCTGCTTGTCAACCCAACACAATTACTTCCTGGTCTTTAGCCAACACAGCATGTCTCTTCATCAGTAAGTGAATAAGCAGAATGGACCTGTGTGTGTGTGCACACGTACACGCTTGTGTGTGTAGCATGTGCGCAGCATAGGTGTAAAGCCTGCAGGCACACCTTGCATTCTTGGCTAAAATCCCTTCTCCCTCATAAGAAGAGAGATTATATGATTGTCTTAGTCATTTTCTTTTCGTGAAATGGCTCTGGGACGGATAGAGTCTGCTGGGATCTAAGCTCCCGACTGGACCAGGCAAGCATAAAAGGGCAGGCTACTAACACCCGCCGTGTCTGTGGGTGCCGGCAAGAAGGGACCTCTGACTACTATGCAGAGAAAGCCTGTCTTTGGCCATTAAAGCTAAGCTCTTAGGGAGAGGAGTCAGAAAAACTTTTACTGGTCTTACCTGCCCACACTCTCTCATCTACACCTGTCCTCAAGGTAACACAAAGAGGCTGCTTCACTTCTTGAAGGCAGACAGCTTATGCTTTCTACTGAAACTTAATTTACGTAGTAAAACTCCCCTGAACTACTTCCTCTATAAATTGCAAACCCAGAAAGAATAAAAGAGGTTGTACCTTCTAATTCAATCAACTTCCCCTCAAGTCTCCTGTACGTGGCAGATGAACTCCAACCTAAGGAATTCTCCCTCTTTCCTCCCAGCATTTACACTTAGCCTTACTGCTTAAAATCAAATTGCCCTTCATTGTTTAAACATAATGGGTATAATGGCTAGCTCTGGTTTCGTGATGCATTTGCTTTTGTATTGACCATAACTACTGGTTTGCAGGAACCTGCCAATCCTTTTGAAAATTAGTAATTTTTTTAAAGCAAAATATTTTATGCAATGCAGACCACTTTTTGTGTGCATATAACCATCTTTTGGTAGCAAACTCTTTGTGCTATTACACAACACTGCTGGTAAGAATTCTATTTAAGAAACATGTCCTTGCTTGTAAGGCTTGGCAGTCAAACAAGAAGGACCCTTACAGGCAAACTAATTAAAAGGGCAAAGCCCCATGTTTTCATTGCTCTTCTTGTCATCGTCCTCCGGGTACTCCTCTCTTCCTACCATTTCCATTGTATATACTATCTACTATAATCTCTTTCCAGGGCCTGGCCTCATTTCGTGGTTTCTGTCACAAAAGACTCATCAGTCCAGTCGAGGAAAATCAAAACCTATCTAGTGATCAGATCAAAGACAAGAACCCAGGGAGTTTTGTTTTGGTTTAATTTCCAGTAGCATATTTTGGGTCTGAGGGGTAGATAATAAAGGACGAGAAGAAAAACAGAAAGTAAATCTTAAGATCCTTGAGGACAGAGACTGTGATATAATCATCTTTAGACCCTCCATAAAGCCTGACGCAGCACCTTCTGTCGTTCAGTGACTGTTTACTGCACGACTCCTACATGCAGAACGATAGTGAACAAAACAGATTGGGTACTTGCTTCACAAGTCTTCAGTCTCACAGTGAGAGGGAAAATTGATTAAAAAAAAAAAAAAAAAGTCAGGCTGGGCATGGTGGCTCATGCCTGTAATCCCAACACTTTGGGAGGCCGAGGCAGGTAGAACACTTGAGGTCGGGAGTTTGAGACCAGCCTGGCCAACATGGTGAAGCCTCATCTCTACTAAAAATACAAAAATTAGCCAGGTGTGGTGACAGGTGCCTGTAATCCCAGCTACCCAAGGGGCTGGGGCAGAAGAATCACTTGAACCCAGGAGGTGGATGTTGCAGTGAGCCAAGACTGCGCCACTGCGCTCCAGCCTCGGTGACAGAGTGAGACTCCGTCTCAAAAAAAATATATATATATAAATATATATATATACACACACACACACACACACACACACACACCCCCACCCAATGAAACAGATCATTCATTACAAAGTGTGGTTAAGCATGATGAAAGAAAATAACAGATTTATTAGGGAACATACACTGGGAGTCCTGATCTAGCCTGAGGTTCAAGGAAGGCTTCTCTGATGAAGCAACACTGAAGCAGAGAGGTGATGTGGTGTGTGATTAAGGGTTAGGGAAGAAGCAAGCGACAGAGCCTTCCAGTGACTTGCAAATTATAAGACTTCAATGAAGCAAAGCCTGTTCTACTTTTAAAACAACTGGAATGAATCCTGCTTTTTCGCATGTAGGAAGAGATGTAAGACAAATCCTGGAAATCTCATCCAAGTCTTTCATTTTACATATAATGAAATTAAAATCCCCATATGAGCTGGCCAAGGCCAATTCCTGGTAGGACCAGACGTCCAGGCTTCTGGTGTCCAACCCAGTGCCCTTTTGACTACACTGCCACAAGAACGGCAGTTTCAGTGGCCACACAAACTTCAAGGCAGTGATGAGGGCCCTTGAAACTTACACAAGATGAAAGGGCTTATCCTATATTCAAATGGTCTAGGGTGGGATAAGATGAAAGCTTTGAAAAATTGAATTCTGTGCTGTGTGTGAAGAAAGGCTCAATACGTCCAGGTATTTTTGACCAAGAGGTATTTGTAAACCAGCAACAAAGAGTGAACCAGGCAGATTTTCCTGCCAGCATGCTAAGTGAAAGCAAGATGGAGATGTGATCATGGTACTGTGGCAAAGTGATCCATCAATCCAAAGTGACAGTTAAGGCCTACTGATTCCATGCATTAACCCAATTAGCCCTAAGCTCTGATCATCACCACACCTGAGCCTTCCCTGCCACTTACAGAGATCACAAGAAACAGGCCTGAGTAATAGGCCAGGCATTTTATTACATGCTGTGAAGCCCCCTGGGAACTTAATACCGTTTAAGCAACTTTCCTCTGTAGCTTCCTCATGTTCGTCTCTTTACAACACTGCTACACCAAATAAAAATAATACCTCCTTGTTTTTTTGTTTTGTTTTTGGAGACGGGGGTGTTACTCTGTTGCCCAAGGTGGAGTGAAGTGGCATGGCTCACTGCAGCTTTGAACTCTTGGGCTCTAGGACCTCCCACCTCAGCCTCCCAAAGTGTTAGGATTACAGGTGTGAGCCACCACGCCTGGCCTAACACCTCCATTTTGCATTCTTGGTTAACTTTTCCTTCTCAGTAAACAACGAAGATACAGAGTTGGTTAGAAGAATGGTAAATGCAGAGGAAAACCTACATTCTGGTCCATTCTGGCATCTCCAAATTTAGAAGTGAACACAGGCAAGAGTTTTTACTATCACTCTATTTGCTAAGCAATAATAGTAAGAGAAAGTTTGTGAAATGTTGCCAGGGTTACATCTCAGAAGAGAGGCCTCGTTTAGAAGACAGAAAAAGATGCTACCGACTACAGATGAAACCTTAATTCCTTCCTCATTCAACACCTCTTCAAGGGACAAAAGACTGGAAATGTCCCTCCAATAAAAACAAGATCTCGGCCGGGCGCGGTGGCTCAAGCCTGTAATCCCAGCACTTTGGGAGGCCAAGACGGGCGGATCACGAGGTCAGGAGATCGAGACCATCCTGGCTAACACGGTGAAACCCCATCTCTACTAAAAATACAAAAAAAAACTAGCCGGGCGAGGTGGTGGGCGCCTGTAGTCCCAGCTACTCAGGAGGCTGAGGCAGGAGAATGGTCTAAACCCGGGAGGCGGAGCTTGCAGTGAGCTGAGATCCGGCCACTGCACCCCAGCCTGGGCGACAGAGCAAGACTCTGTCTCAAAAAAAAAAAAAAAAAAAAAAAAAAAAAAACAAGATCTCTCTCTGCCTTTCCATGATTCTTAGCCCCTGTTTTGTGCTGTCTCTTTGTCTCCAAAAACAAGCTGCTTTATTGAAACATCACAGAAAAAACAGTTGTCCCCCAGACAATGAAGTTGCCTGCATGCAGGCATTTCCAATGTAGGCAGGCGACAATACTGGCAGAATTCTCAACCTGTTGCTATAGTAGCAGAAAGAATGTGATTCCAGCAGCTCTGCTGAGATCCATATCCAAATCCCTCCTGCTCCTGCAGAGAACATTAACCCTTCACTGTCCTTCCTCAGGGGCAGAAACACCTGGGAGGAATCCCAAATTTTTCTTATGAGCTGGGTGCTATAGCCTTAGCATTTGCTCATTCACTCTTTCAGTACCTACTTAGGCTCTATTATGCTGGCTCCCAGGTTTTAAGTGGTAAATAGGGCAGACATGGCCCTTGGCATTGAGCAAGAAGAGGAGGAGGATATGAAATTATTGCTCAAATAACAATATATTATGTAGCATCTGTGCATACGGGAGACACATGAGATTTACAGCAAAAACATCACCAGAAAGGTGACAACCTATCCAAGATAACCAGCTTATCTATGAGTTGTAGCAGACCCTATATATTCTGGGCCATTACAATTATTTGATTGTTCGCATGTGTTAATTGGAGAAAAATACCATTAGAAATAGAAATGCCTGCTCCAATCATATCATGTCTCCTACAAAACATTAGTTAAAACACGTTGTTTAACTACACCAATTTTTTCACATAAAACAGAAATAGTATAATCTGTCAGGGAACCACTGCTGAACATGAGGTTATGATCCCTCATTTATAGTCACCAGGCAACAGAAATGGCAGGTGAGGGCTCAGAAAACATGTAAAAGCAGCACAGTCACAAAGACCCTGTGAGAACTTCTAAACAGTCTCCTCACAGTCTATTTCTGTGGTCAGGGCAGTAATGAAGAAACACCAGGAAATGCAATTTAGGAGTGACCTATAATCCAGCTTACTTTCTCTAACACTGTGGTATGGAAATCTCATATTGTCAAACACCTTCCTGCTAGATTTCCTTTTTTCCCATGGAGCACAAATAGTAAGGAGGCGGGGTTTCTTAGGAAGATCAACTCAGTAAGTAATGCTTGTTTTGGGAAACAAGGTACTATCAGCAGATTGCCAAGAAAAAGCTGAAAAAACAAGAAGACAGGTGTCTAATCTCAATTGGCCATTAGATGTCATCTCAGGAAGGTTACATTATCCTTTGTACTTCAGTTTCCTCACAGGTAAATTTGATACACCATAGTGTTAGTTCATTTTGCATTGCTACAAAGGAAGACCTGATGCTGGGTAATTTATAAAGCAAAGAGGTTTGGCCAGGCGTGGTGGCTCACGCCTGTAATCCCAGCATTTGGGAGGCCGAGGAGGGCGAATCACGAGGTCAGGAGATCGAGACCATCCTGGCTAACACCGTGAAACCCCGTCTCTACTAAAAATACAAAAAATTAGCTGGGCATGGTGGCGGGTGCCTATAGTCCCAGCTACTTGGGAAGCTGACGCAGGAGAATGGCGTGAACCCGGGAGGCAGAAGTTGAAGTGCCTGAGATTGCGCAACTGCACTCCAGCTGGGCGATAGAGCAAGACTCCGTATCAAAAAAAAAAAAAAAAGAAAGAAACGAGGTTTATTTGGGCTCATGGTTGTGCAGACTGTACAAGCATCTGCTTTGGGTGAAGCCTCAGAAGGCTTTTACTCATGGTGGAAGGTGAAGGGGGAGGAGGCAAGTCACATGGCAAGAGAAAGAGCAAGAGAGATGCTAGGCTCTTTTAAACAACCAGGTCTTGAATGAACAAATAGATGGAGCACACACTCATTAACACAGAGAGGGCACCAACCCATTCATAAGGGATCTGCCCCCAGGACCCAAACCTCCCACCAGGCCCCACCTCCAAAATAGGGGATCACATTTCAACATGAGAATTGGAGGGGACAAATATACAAACCAAACTAGCCACATACATTGAAAGGCACAGAATGATCAATAGCAAAGCCTATAAATTGGTGGCCTAAAATAAAGTGCTTTATTCTTCTTCTTAGTGACACCATAAAACATAATTTCTGCCCTGGAGAATATCTGAGAATCTCAATCATATGTGACAACACTGGTTTTCCTGTCTCAGTGAGAGAGGCTTAGGCACAAGCCTTTCACAAAATAAATCAGGGAAAGATGTGCCCTCAGGAAGGGACAGTCTCACCCAAATCTCTTTTAGTGTTGGGCTTGGCTATGGGGAAAGGTCCCAGTGTTCAGAGTAGATGGCAACTCATACCTTTTCACCTGAGAAAAAGGGGATGACAATAAAGGGATATCATGTGATCTAAAGTAATGGCACTACCCACATAATACCCCTCCTGGAACTGGGAAGTGGATAACCAGACACAATAACCCATAATCTTCACATTTTAGAGGATACAGTGGGAATGGAAACGGAGGCATTCTATAGGAATTCCAATGCCATCTCTGTAGCTATCAAGTTTGAGATATCTTCAGCAGTTTCCTTCTCTTTTTTTATTTATTTTTTTTATTTTGGGGTTGTGTTTTTGAGGCAGAGTCTCGCTCTGTTGCCCAGGCTAGAGTGTAGTGGTGCAACCTCGGCTCACTGCAACCTCCACCTCCTGGGTTCAAGCAATTCTCCTGCCTTAGCCTCCCGAGTAGCTAGGATTACAGACACGCACCACCATGCCTGGCTAATTTTTGTATTTTCAGTAGAGATGGGGTTTCACCATGTTGGCCAGGCTAGTCTCGAACTTCTGACTTCAAGTGATCTGCCAGCCTCGGCCACTCAAAGTTCTGGGATTACAGGCGTGAGTCACTGCATATGGCAGGAGTTTCTTTCCCTTCAAAATTCCATTAGAGAGATCATAGCAGCTATGAGTCTCCTGCTTACTTCCACATCACGAGGAGCAGAAGATGGCTCCAAAGGACGCATACTTCTCTGCCTCTGGGTTATTCTAGGGTCCAGCTAGGACTTCAGGAGCCTTCCAAAGCAGGAAAAAATGCAACTCCCTCCTCATACGCCATTTTCCCACTGGGGAAGAGTATTTTAACGGCTCTATTTCTTCACTCTTCTCCATATCCATGCCCTTTGCAACAAGTATTTGAAGGTTCTCACACTAAAAAAGTGAAAAAGGCCAGACCTGGTAGCTCACACTTGTAATTCCAGCACTTTGAAAGGCCGAGGCAGGCAGATCACTTGAGGTCAGAAGTTTGAGACCAGCCTGGTCAACATGGTGAAACCCCATCTCTAGTGAAAATACAAAAATTAGTTGGGTGTGGTGGTCGGTGCCTGTAATCCCAGCTACTTGGGGGTCTGAGGCACAGTAATCACTTGAACCAGGGAGATGGAACCTGAGACCGTGCCATTACACTCCATCCTGGGTGACAGAGTGAGACTCTATCTCAAAAAATATAATACAAAATTAAAGCAAATTAAAAAGTGAAATACATTTCCCTACCCTTTGACACTGTGCTTGGTCATGTGATTTTCCTTGACCAATAGGATGCTAACAGATTAATGACATTATCAGAAGCTTAAAATGAGCTTGCACACTGTGGCTTGTACCCCCATCTCTGCCATCTCCATGAGAATAATATGCTAAAGCTAGCAGCTGGTGCCAAGGGAAGGATGAGAGATATGTGGTAGAAAGCTACCCGCCTCTGAGCCCAGCCTAGAATCAGCCGATTGCCCCCCTCAAACTACAGACACAGGGGTTAGGAAATGCACATTGTTGTATAAAACAGATTTTCTGGTTGTTTGTAATGCAGCATTACTGTAAGCACCAACTGGTACATACACCATAGTAAAATTTCACCTGAAATTTATGGTTAAAATACTGCTTGCTTTGTTTTCTTGATACATTATAAGTAATTTATACCTGATTTTTTTTGTTTGTTTGTTTCATTAGACTCTAAGATCCTCAAAGCAAGGTCCTATTATATTCCCAGTGTCCAGGATTTATTCATGAGTCTGCATCGTGTTCTAAACCCTAGGCAGATACAATGGTAAACAATATACATCCTAGCCATCAATCTGCAACTGTAGATTTTTCCCATCTAGCATCTGGGTTAGTTTGCTTTTGGCCACAGGTGATCATAAAGTTTACTTTTGCAGCTAGAAGTATATCAGGTCAGTAATGAACTCTGAACCACCTGAGTGTTATTTGCTTAAGTATAGATGAACTGGAATCACTGCATCTTTCAGTAATGGAAGGGACTGACAAGACCATTGAATTATTGGGTTTTAATCCTGGCCAATTACCAGAGCTTTAAAAATTACAGGTTCCGAATCTTCATCTACAAATATTTGATTGAATCCTCTAGTACAAGGCCTAGGCATCTGTGTTAAAAATGTCTCAGAGTAATGCTGACAATCGCAAGAATTGAGGGCCCACCACCCCCATTTAGTAGAACCCCTCCATCCAATGATTGAATGTCTTCTACTGAGTTGAACTAAGGGTTTATAATGACATTAATAAACCCCACAAGGGGACCATGTCCAGGGAACTACATGTATCAGTTGGCTATGTTAGTATAACAAACCATTCCAAAACTCAGCAGCTTAAAACAATAAGCATTTATTATTGCTTATGAGTCTATGGATCTGGATGGATTTGTCTGATCTCTGCTGGGCCCACTGAAGTGTCTGACGTTAGCTGGCTGGTCTAGAATTGCCTCACTCACGTGGCCAGTGTAAGGTCGCTGTCACCTGCGGTGATGGGGTCTCTGGGCCACAGCAAGCAAAACCATGAATGTCTGTCTACATTCCAAGAGAAGCCAGATTCTAGGAGAGCAAGCAGAAGTGTGTGAGTGAGCCTCTTAAGACCGTGGCTTGGGACCTGGGCTTAGAACTGACATACCCACACACCTTCACTTCTACGAATTCTGTTGGCCAAAGTAAGTAATAAGGCCAAGCCCACATTCAGGGGCTAGGGAAAGAGACTCCACCCCTTGATAAGAGGAGCTACGAAGTCCTAGCTCAAGGAAATAGATTTAAAGAGAAGAATAATTGTGACCATTTTTATAATTAATCCATGACACAGCATAACATGGGAGAGAAATAGCACTTCCAGCCAAATGTGATTTCTAAGTGAGGGCTGAAGTTTTCACCCCATCTCAAAAATTACGAAGTCCACAGGTTAAAGCTTCATCTTACATTCATTATTTCTATTCCTGCCTGCACACACACACATCTTACTTAATCCTCAAGATCTCAGTCTGAAACTAAAGCGAAAGCAATCTATTTACTCTCAGCACTATTTTGTATTATCCTTTGGGGTTACGAAGATGGGATAACATGCCCCTCTTATGAGGATGTGTTCAGGACAGGTCTCTGTGATGTCTCTTCCTGGCTTAGGATGTGCCTACAGATGAAATGTGACAGTGATCATCAGAGCCACACCCTCTAAAGGACCCCAGAGCATTAGCATGAGGAGCACCAAAGCATAAGACAAAACATTACAGGAAAAGATAACACACAAGACCAGCAAATAACCCCAAGGAGCAGGAAACTGGAGCTCCTTGAAGACTACAGGCTGATGCTAATTAGATTTTATTCACCAGCTGTTTTCTAGGCCCTCTTCACTCTACCGCCCTTCTTTACTTACCCTTGCCAGACTGTGATCACTTAGAAAATGCACTCACATTGCAGGGCCTGAATCCACAACTATTTTCCCTGATCCAAGCTCCAAGATGCATGCAGCCTGTCTAGGATGTCGCAGCAGTTATTCTAGCATCTCTATAGCTAAGGTGCTGCTTTCTATTTTTCAGAAAAATCACCATGACCTTCTGGATAGCTCCACTCAAATTCTTTAAATGTTTACGTGTGGGCCAGGCATGGTGGCTCATGCCTGGCCACCATGCACTTTGGGAGGCCAAGGCAAAAGGATCACTTGAGCCCAGGAGTTCAAGACCAGCCTAGGCAACAAAGTGAGAGCCTGTTTCTACTTTAAAAAAAAAAAAAAAAAGAATTCCAGAAACCAGGAAACACAGGATGGTAGAGTGGTGGCCACAGCTGGGTATTGTCTGAAGGCTTTTTGGAGGTGATTCAGCAACTGGTAAGGAGAAAGTACATGTTGCTTAAAGGCAAGGCTATCTCAAGTCCATAGTTAGGTGCCTCTTTATAGATACAGTTTTCAATCTGCTTGGTAGGATCGCTGCTTAAAGGACTAAGCAACAGGAGTAGATGAAAAACACAATGAAATAAAAAGAAATGCTAAATTCACCATACGGTTGCCTTGAAAAGCCAAATTCAAGCAGATATTGCATTCAAAGTGCTTCATGAAGAAACTCCAGGAAGTTCTAAAAACATACAAAACAGGCCATGAATGGGAGTGTATGACAGAAGCACCTGAATGTGTTCAGAGTTCTGAGCTAAGGATTCTGGGAGCAACCAACCCAAAGATCCATTCCTTATCCAT
The DNA here is from genome assembly GCF_043159975.1 of Macaca nemestrina. Lineage (NCBI taxonomy): Eukaryota > Metazoa > Chordata > Mammalia > Primates > Cercopithecidae > Macaca > Macaca nemestrina. The sequence goes on along the minus strand of NC_092131.1, from coordinate 26,567,700 downwards.
GAGGAACATCTGAAGCCCCCATCCCATCCCATGGAACCTGGACCATACAGCGGATCAAGGCCTTTTGATTTGGGTCAAATGAAGGTTGCCAGGTGGAGGTTAGGGGGAGGGGGTTAAGTGAAAATGCTATATAAACTGCATGTTTTTGCTTTTCGTAAGTGGTTGTGGTTTTCCTGTTCAGCCTGCTGCAACTGGACCGTCCCTCTACGTAAGTCACCCCTAATAAAAACCTGTCATGTTTGCTGGCCCTGGGTCTCTTCTTCCACCTCTTGAATTGGTGCCATCCCTACTGAAGTTAACAGGGGCCTGGCACTACATGGAGGAAATGTTGCCAACACTCTTCTAACCTGTATTCTATTCCTGAGCACTGATTCTGGGAGAGAAGCACGTTTGGGGTGGTGATGGTTTTGTACCGTAACGTGTAGTATCCAACGTACAAATGCCTATGAGAGTCAGGATGGCTATCAGTGCCGTTAACTGCATGGGCGACTTAGAGTGGCTTCTGTTTGTTTTTTAAGCATAACTGAAAAGTCATAAATTGGAACCAGCAGTCTCTAGGCAAAATCATCATCATGGCTCCGACCCCCCACTTCTTGCTCACTTGGCCTCCAAATAAGTGGCATTCTTGGATTGTCTTCTAATGAGCTGGCTGATGGGGCTGCAAGCAATCTATGCTTTCGATTAATCAGCCAAGGGGAAACTAGAGCCGCAAAAAAAAACAAACTCCTGGCATTATCACCACAGGAACACTGGGCATGACAATGATGAAGTATTGCTGATTTACCTCCAGCAAAAGACACACTGCACTTTCCTGGAACTTAGAAGAGGGGCATTCACCCTAAGAGAGAACTTTTCACCCTACCTGTGACCCTCCCCACTCATACCCTCACTCACAGCCGACTTCATAGACTTCTTATATGCCAGAAAGTTCAGATGTGCCATCTTGGTACACTGTGTTTCAGGGTGATTCGCTGCAGCTCTAGAAACCTAGACATGTTAAGCATAGGCTGCTCCGTACTGGGAATCCTGAAGTTGCCTGCACAGAGTTGCCTAAAACAAACCTGTGCTGCATATTCAGAGTCATCTGGCACAGGTCAAACCTTCACAGGTGTCATGGCAGTACCTCTGGTTTGGGCAATTTCTATTGCATTTCCCATACTGCTCTCCTATAAAACCCCTTAGCTCAGCATCCTCACACTCTGATATAAACACGATGTAATTCCTCAAATTAACTTTACATGTAGCCTCGTCTTTCCTACATTTTTATGAATATCTTGCCAGGTATTAAGTTTGGGCTAGGCCAGGAACCAGAGGCAGCAACTTTATTCCTTCACATGTCAGTGCAATCAACGGCTTGTGTTTAGAATAAATATTTGAGACACAGAAGCCTGTTAACAATACAGCGCTTGATTACTTTGAATTACTCTCTCACCCACAGCAACTGAGGGAGAGGGCCTTGGCACCAGCTCCCTGCACAAAACCTGCTTCCCAGCCTCCACCACTTGCCTCCCGACCATTCTCTCAAAGAATTCTCGACACGCTATACAAAGATCTCAGTTTTCTCCCTTAAATGCCACCCAAATTCCACATTGAACACAGACTTTTTTCTTCCCATAGCAAGACAGATTTAATTCAATACCTTCATGTTCACAAATATTTAATGGGACTTACCTTGTACCTCTTTTCCTCAAACCCCACCTTGCATCTTTCGGTCAACACTTAACTCCTTTAAATAAAGGGCCTTTTTTGTTTGTTTGTTTGAGACAAAACATCATCTTGGTCTATTACAAAGCTATCGTGACACTTCAGCTTCATTTCCATTAGTCAGAGGTGCCTATCTACTAAAATGTCCACAATCCTTCGCACTTTTTCTTCCTCAAAACCTATTTGGTAAGCAATATGGTGTTTTGTTTTGTTTTGTTTTTCTACAGTGCCAAAAGGGTACGCTGTACTAACCAGAGGTAATTAGTAGGTTAAGTTTTCTTCCAAGGCCAGGCTATCGGGTTACAGCTTTCTAATAAACCCTCCTGCGAAAAGACATTTCTTTGTCTTGGGACCACCGAGAACTCACCAAACAAAACACCTTCAGTTGTCTCAGAAACTCTGCCATCTAAACACAATCAAAAAGAAAAGCCAACACCAAAGCAAATAAAATGAATGAAGTGGTCCTGCTGCGGGCAGCCCTTACCATTGGGAGCGGAGGCCCCCTCCGGACCCTCGGCGGGGTTCTGGCTCCTCCTGGGCTGGGGTGAGGGTGGTGAGGGGTCCAGGCGGTGGGTGTGGGTGGAGGTATGCTCCGAGCATGCTTGAACAGGACTCACTGCCGTCTGCCTGCCTGTCTGCCACTCGGTCCTCTTGTCTGGGTGGGAAGGGCCAAGATGAAAAAAAAAAAATGTGCAGGTTACTCACTGGCCTTCTCGGGCAGGCAGACACACCCAGGAGGAGGGAGAGGCCAGGCGCAGACAGGAGACTCTTCAGAGGCTGAGCCTGAGATCTCCCTTCTGATTTCCTTTTGTGATTACTTCCTGAACTTTAAGCTCAGTCTGCATGGGCATGGGTACTTACAGAGGCAAATAACACTTGGGTAATTAGATTCTAAGGGCTTAATGCAAAGGTTACTTCGAAAGGCAGTGCTTCAGCACACATCCTTTTGCATTTCACTCTGAAATTTGTTTCCTCTGAGTTGGAGTGTTAACACTGGCATAGGAAATGAGAGTGAAGGGTTACTCTGGGGCAGAAGTCTGGAAGAGCCTGGAGCAAGCAAACCTGGATGTGATTTAAACAATGAGTTTCTGGAGTCCCACTTTTAGATTGAATTTTAGAGAAACAGGATTCTCAACAGTCTCCCAGTGCCTATGGACTTTGCCTTGTCCAAGAGGCACATTCTTGAAGTAGGTATCTATAAACCAAGATGTTAGAAATGGATTCACATTGTAAATGCAAGAATTTGTTATTTGATAGCCTGACCTCCGATTAATCCTGAAATGAAGCCTTTCACAAATGGATACTAAGTTGTTGGTTTGGGAGGAAGCATAGGTGTTCATAAACAAAGGCATGGCAGTAATACAGCCTAGCAAGATGGAGCAGAGGGTGAAGGAACAGGTACTTGCCTCAATTAACCCTGAAAATGCACTTCCAAAGGAGGGTAACTGTTCCTCTTTCACATGTGAGCACACTGAGACCCAGAGGTTAGGGAACTTGGCTCATGCTGGGCCAGCTAGTGAATGGGAGACCCTGGATTTGGACCCAGGTTTGCCTGAACCCAAGACCTGGTATCCTCCCACCACACAGCCAGGAATGCCTTTCACCACTCCAGCACTCACCCTTCCTCCACCTGCAGCTGACCTAAGGCTAGATACCTTTCCTTAAACTTTTATAACTTTTCCAAAACTGATATGCCATGAAACGTAATTCCGTGGGTTTTTAATAAGTGCAATAAAAGTGGAACAATGTACTATGTAGGTTTCTCTACTGTCGCTTCTCATCGCCTTTCGTATGCTAATATATACACTGTGACTCTCCAAGTTCGGGACCTACAGTGTGCCACGTTCCCCTTTCCAAAGGGAAGGGATCTTCTGAGTTTGGGAAACAGTATTATAGAGATGTGTTGTTCTTTTCTCCTCTTTTTTTTTTTTTTAAACTTATAAAAAAATTCATTATAAAAAACTTCAAACAGTATATAAGGGCATAAAATAAAAAGTAAAAAATTCTCTGTTATTCTTAACAATCAGTCCCATTCCCTAGAGGTAACCACTGTTAGCAATTTCTTCGGTATCTGATTCAGAAATGTTTATATATATAAAGCATATATGACTATCCTCTTAAAAACAACATAACTGGGATTAAAGGATACCGTGATGTGTTATTTGGCACTTCAAAAAAACTTAATGATACATTTGAGATTTTCCATATCAGCATATAGAATTGCTTGGGCAAGTTAGAGTCAAGAAAAGTAAAAGTTAGGTCTAAAATATTGGATTACCACTTTATAGAAGCGTCCACAACATGGGCCACAGTACGCACAGAGGGGCAGACTGAGAAGGGAGAAAGAAGGGGGACTCACACCCCTTTAAACATGATTACAGTTGAATAGATACTACACGTTTTACTCTATGGGTTTAAAAAAAAAAGTGACAGAGAAACGAATTTCTTCCCTCTCCCAGCTCTGACTGTCACCCCAATGTATTAAATGAATAAAGCCTTACCCTCAACAACCCCAGCAATCAGTTGCTACTATTATCCTCATTTTACAGATTGAGAGAGCCATCTCAGAGTATGTACCCAGCACATGAGAAGGGCAAAATAAATGCTTGACATTTTATTAATGAAGCAAACATGACATTGGCCACCCTGATTTTTGCCACACTGTGTTCCTAAAAGCCACACTATAAAGTGGATCCTATTGTCCCTTAGGAACAATGTTGTAATTGCAGGTTGTGTTCCAAGACTTCACGTTGTCTTCCTATAAATTCAAGACATAATCAACAAACTCTTGTAAAACCAGAGAGACAACAATAAATCTCATAATCGTGTAAAATAGTAAAATGATGTTCCATGACTCATATTTTGTGAGATTGGCTCATACAACCCCTCCTTTTTACCGATGATGGAAAGAACATCCAGAAGATTGTGTGGATCTTCTCTAAAAGTATATATCTTGTTACACTGTCTCAGTAATGAAACAATTTTAAAATGTGCCCACATTTGACACCTGCATTACACAAGGAACTCCTCATACTCTACAGTGTACATACAAACATGTTGTATCACAAATTTGACACAATATTAATATACAAGTTAGAACAGGCATTACTCAAAATTTAACTAGAAACAGCTGACCCTGCCTGCCTCTTTAGAATTAAAAGGTCATTTGAGGAATGATTTGACTGACTCATTTCTTAGAAAAACTGTCGAGGGATAATGCGAATCAATACTTTCCTATTTTCCCAGTATATTTTTCTGTATAAACCAGAGGCTTTCAACATCATTCCATGGGTTTTATCCCTGCTAACACAGTTGCAGAAGTGTCTTCATAGCCTGAGATATTACTGGGGACCTTAGCTTGATTTGGGATGTAGAGCTTTGACCTGATCCTCCTGTCCTCCTGCCAATTCTTTCTTTTTTATTCCTCCCCACCCATTGTCCTAGGTAAGGAAGCCAACTTGGCAAAACCCTGTCTCTACTAAAAATACAAAAATTAACCAGGCGTGGTGGCATGCGCCTGTAATCCCAGCTACTTGGGAGGCTGAGGCACAAGAATTGCTTGAATCTGAGAGGCGGAGGCTGCAGTCAGCCGAGATTGCACCATTACACCCCAGCCTGAGCAACAGAGTGAGACTCCATCTCAGAATAAAATAAAATGTGAATTATAATGATTTAATATTATCCAGTATCCAGACAGTATCAAATTCCTCTAAATATATCAAATATATTTTTTTATACTTTGTTCAAGTCAATACTGCAATTGGTTCATAGGTGTTGCCATTTTATCTAAACATTCTTTTTCCATCTTTATTTTTTCCTTGCAATTTATTTGTTGAAGAACCTGGTTCTTTGCCAGAAAATGTCCCACAATCTACATTTTGATCATGGTATGATTTAACATGTCCCTCTCCCTTTGGAATTTATAGTTAGATTTTAGAAGCTTGATCGCATTTAGATTTGATTTTTGGACAGACTAGCTAGTTGAAAGGCAGTCTTATGTGCTTCCATCAAGAGGCAACTGGCGTTTGATACGTTCTGGTATTTGTGCACTTAGCAGCTACCGAAAATCAATGACTTGGTATTATTTCCTAGGGACTGAAAAATGATTTTCTTCCATTTCTTCCTCATTTATTAACTGGGATGCTATTAATACTAAGGTTTATACTTATCTAAAATGAAAGCATACATTTCCCATTTCTGTTTTGGCCATGATATGTTAGACAGCATATATTTTTGCAACCTACATATTTCATTAAAATCTATTTTACTGAGATTATTTGCTTTAATAAATAACTACTCAGATTTCTGTAAAACAACAACAACTGGAAAACACCATTCAGAAACCTTCAAAGAGTGGTGAAGGACTGGTCCACAGCACACCACTCAAGTTCAAACCTAATTTTGTCACTTGTGAGCTCTAAGACTTAGGTCAAAGCTTTTCATCTTCTCACCCTGTTTTTTTCATCTATAACATGGAGATAATAAAGCCTACATTATAGTTTTTACGAGAATTCATGATAAAGTATGCAAAGAGTATGTTTCAGTGTCTGACAAATAGTAGATACTCAGTAAGTTGTAATCACTACTAGTTTCATCATGGTTTTCCCCCACACCAAGCACAGTGCCTGGCAAACTGCAGCTGCTCAATCAATATCAAGTGAATAACTTCAGGGATGATTGGCTGTACTTTGTCTCAAGCTGATGGTAGCTTTAATAGTTCAAGATACTGGGAATATAGAAGTGAACAAAACAAAATCTCCATTCATGTACTCACATTTAATTGGCTGTAGGAATGGAAAAGGGCATGATTTGCTCCCAGGTTCATTTATCCCAGTCAGCTATTTTGAAAATAAGTACTACTGGTAAGCCACGGTTGAGGAACATTTTACTTCCACTCTTTAAAAACTTCTCTTTTGGGGAAATTCCTGGGAAGAAGGCATCATTACTCAGATATTAAAAATATCTTACCGTATGTTCCCCACATGGGCTTCAGTATACTAAACGTACCTCAGTGCCTTGAACTATATCTACAGAGAGGTAAGAAGACATCAATTTTCTCCAAAGGAAAGATGTACCAGCATTGCTATCACCTTGACTTGGCCTGAGGTGCTTTGAGGGTTCACTCGGTGTACTGAGTTAAACTGTGTCCGTTGAAAAACAGGCTGATGTCTGCTACAGTTTGGATGTTTGTCCTCTCCAAATCTCACACTGAAATTGGATCCCCAGTGCTGAAGGGGGGTGGCTAATGGGGGATGTATGGGTAATGGGGCGGATGCCTCATGAATAGATCAATGCCCTCCAGGGGGCAAGTGAGTTTTCATTCTATTAGTTCCCACCAGAGCTGTCTGTCAAGAAAAGCCCGGCACCTCCCCTCTCACTCTCTCACAGCCTCTCTCACCATGTGACTTTTGCGCATGCCAGCTTCCCTTGTGCTTCCTACCATAAGTGGAAGCAGCCTGAGGCCCTCAACAGATGCAGATGCCAGCACCATGCTTCTTGTACAACCTGAAGAACCATGAGCCAAATATCTTTTTCTTTATAAATTAACACAAAATGGACTATGATGTCAAAGTCCTACTTCCCAGAACCTATGAATGTGACTTCATTTGGAAATAGGGTGTTTACAGACGTAATCAAGTGAAGACGAGGTCATATTGGATTAGGGTGAACCCTAAATCCAGCCACTGGTGTCGTTATAAGAAGAGACATAAAGACACAGGGGAAAACATCATGGGAAGATGGAGACAGAGACTGGAGTTACGCTGCCACAAGCCAAGGAAAGCCAAGGACTGCCAGCAACTAGGAGAAAGCCCACTGGCATGTTGACTTTGGATTTCTAGCCTCCAAGACTGTGAGAGAATACATTTCTGTTGTTTTCAGTCATCCAGTTTGTGGTAATTTGTGACAGCAGCCCTAGGAAACTAAAACATACAGTGAACTCAGACCAAAAGTATGGATCAACCAGCCTACCTACGGCTTAAACCGTTTAGTGGGAAAGACAGAGAAGGGGTGGGGGAAATCCTAGACAGGAGAACCTGAGTCAGCTTTAATTTGTCTTAGACCAGCTGGGCCCACAGCCGACTCTTCAAAGCTGCACAAGTACCAACAGGTAAGCCTGCTTTACCTGAAAATCAGGCGGGCAGAAACCACAGGACTTGTTGGCGCTGATATGTTAGGAATGAAAATGCCCTTTGTAGGGTAAGGGTAATCTTCCTCCACGGGAGGGAGAGGGGGAATATTAACACCATCCCGTGTTGGGGGAGAAGTACTTTATCCTAGATATCCACCTGTCTATCCTGTCGTATCTCAGGGAGGCTCTATGGCCTAATAAAAACATCTACACACTCTGACGTGGGATGCTCCTTAGCACTCCCCCGGTTATTCAACCATGCCAAGCCTCAGCATACCACCACCTCCTCTCGGCACTGTGAGAAGAATTCAATGCAGTAAGGCAGTGGAGAACCTGGCATGTGAGAGGTGCTGGTCTGGCACCCTTTACAAAGCCGTATCTGGATACTTGTGATGGTAAACAGTCGTGGTGACCACTCACAAACACTCCCCTTGTGTACTAGGCACTGAGCTGGACACTGTAGAGACTCAGTTATGGTCTTTGATAAATGAACTGTGTAAGGGCTTTAGGATTTAGAGATGGTGTCTTTTTTCTTTCTTAAAATTTCATTTACATTATGGTAGTGTTTTATAATAAAATGTCTTAAAATTCTGATCTAATATTTTTAAAAAGAAGTGGGAAAAGCTGTCACATATTTATTAAAAATGTATTTTTTACAACATGGCTCAATTGTTCAGCAAGGCACAGCTGAATCTTGCCAAAGCACCAAGAGAGCCAGTGTCCACCCTCAAATTTCCCCTCACCCACACTGCACTCCAACACTGTCAGTAGCACACGATTTAGCACTTAATTGGTGGCTAATTATTGCAGGTGTGCTAGTTTTATTTTCCTAGCTTAGCTCCCTCAGGGCAAAAATTACCTCCTTTCACACCATCTATCAGCACCTACTCAGAAGTCCTGCATGACCAAGAATTAGCTGGCCTTACAGTCAGGACTATGCAATAGACTTCTCTCTACCTTTCTGGAGAACGAGCCATAACAAGCTGCTTAGTGATTAAGTTAGAGAAAGGAATGAAGCAGAAGAGACTATGACTAAGAGCTGTGCTCACATTTGGGGTCTGCTAAATAATTTCCCATTGGTCCACTCTGAAATGGCACTACCAAAACCATGGGGCAAAACATGCAGGTGGTACTCAGCGATCCAGCTATGGGTCAAAAGCACCTGAGAAACCGGTGTATATGTGTGCAGGCTTGTGTGTGCACGTGCAGCGGCATGTGTACATACCTCAAGGCTAAAGCAATTCAAGCTTTTCTCTTCCTGAGATAAAAAACCAGCCTTTCTTAGTGACTGCTAGACTGTATTATTTCTTTATGACTGCCACAGATGCTTTGGGTACTTGCTGGAAGCAAGAAAGAGACTTTAGCCCCATGTGTCTTTGGAAACCGTGGATAGAAGAATTATGCGCCAGACACTGCGCTAACTTCTTTACATTTGTTCTTTTAATTATTCCACTCAGAGGTTCTAGGGGGTTGGACCAACCCCATTTCACTGGCTGGAAAACTGCCTAGAAAAGGCAGAGCCAGGACTGGATCTGATGTGTCAGTGACTCCAGCACAGACTTCTGCATGACCACAGTTCAATACTATTGGGAGGGAGGGGACAGAGCCACGAACCAGTATCAGGCAAAGTGTTGTTAGACCCTAGACATTTTCCTCCCATACCCTTATCCGCTGCCCACCAATAGAAACAATGAACTTTCACTGGAGACCCTCAAATCGCTTCACAAAGAAGGCCTCTAGGCCTAAATCCAGCCATGGATAGAGGGGGAAAAGAGAGACCCATACTGAAGCCGTTGGACTTGGGTTAAAAGCTGCATTGTCCCTCCTCTCCATGCAGAGCAGCTAATTGAGGTTAGAGCCATAGAAACTAAACAAAAGGCTCTGAGGGGCCCACACATCCTAGCCTAACTGCTGCCAACCACTGTGGGAAGGGCCAGAGGAAGCCCTGCTCGCCCTCATTCCTCAACAGTTTAATGAAGATTTGGTCTGTCATCTTCCCAGGGAACAAACTCCTGCGTGACTGTCTGAGAGAAACTGATTTTTATTCTCAAACAAAACAGTGGATTCTCCTTTAAAGCCAGAAGTCGGCAATAAAATGGTCCATAAACATATTTATGGGGTTATAACCCCCTCAGACTAGGCACTTGGATTTCTCTCCAGCCCCTGGGCCTGCCAAAACCAAATTCCTGGAGAAGTTCCTGGGCATCATGGCTGGGGAGCGGTGGGAAGGTCGGCAGAGGCTGGGGGCCTCCCTGAGCCGCTGCCACAGATGGGCACTTTTCGGGCCAGATCGTCCATGGTCTCTGAAAGTTATGAGGTTATTCACCCAACACCATCTATCAGCAAATGAGGATATCCAGCTTGCTTTGTACGTTCGGGATGATTCTGAAAAAAACACACTTGCATTTCAAAATCTCTAAGATTTTATCACATAAATGACACACAAAAAAGCAAAATTTTTTATGCATCATAAAGCAAGGATTACCTTTGAGCCGGCAAAGAAAAACCCAACCATTTTCTTTTTAGACTTATTTTACTTCTACTCTTTAAAAACCTCTCTTTGGGGGATAGAAATTTCTGGGAAGAAGGCATCATTACTCAGATATTAAAAATATCTTACCGTATGTTCCCCACGTGGGCTTGAGTATACTAAACCTACCTCAATGCTTTGAACTTACTGTCATCTACAACTTTTTGCCATTTCCATAGAATTAAATTGACAAGCAGACTATGTGGGACTGAGGACTTTAGCACTTTTCAAACAGGGAAGAAGTTGTCATATGATAAAAAGGTTAGATTTGTTCTTTATGGATTCAAGACATTGTCATAATAACTATAATAATTACAATAATAATAATAAATTGTTGGAAGAGCTGACATCTATCCATTAAGCATATTTATTATATCGGTCATTATTTTAAGAGCTTTTTTTTTCCACATGAAAGTTTTTAGTTTATTAACCTTCCTGTGAAAAATCCACAATGGCCACAGATAACATCATTGCAATGCCTTTACCCCTTCAGCTGTGATCCAGTCTCCAGCTCACTGCTAGATACTTCATTTCTTTTTGGCGACACCAACATTGGCCTTTGCAGTCCCCCTGACTTTCCTCATTCTGTTCTTGTGTTCCTCTCGTTGCTTTCTTGAGGTCTTTCTCTTCTCATACAGACCATGTCTTGCAAAGCCATGTTTGGATTCATATTTCTTTGCACAATCCAAGAAATCATAAATCATGCCAAAGAAAGTTGTCTTGCCACCACCAAAATGAGTTCTGAATCCAGGTACAAAGATGACATCCAGTGTGGTCTTGTACATTTTGGCTAGTTTTTCCTGAATTTCTGTCTTAGGTACGGTACTGTTGCCTTCCCGGGGTGAAGGACATCAATGACCATTTGTTTCCTCTGAAGTCATCGGTTGGTCATGAACTTTCTAGTTCAGATAGTTACCATGTCATTCATGATGGCAGTCTATCCTCAGACAGTCAGGGAGTCTACTCTAAGAGCTTTAAATACATTTTTTTTTCTTTCAATCTTTTCAACAACCCTATGAAATCATTACTGTTATGGCTCTAATTTTGCTGATGAAGAAAACAAAGCTCGGAAAAGTTAAGTGTTTAGTACTGACTTAAACGGCTAGTAAGTAGGGAAGCCAGTATTCCAATCAGGCAGTTTGTTGCCACAGGACTAGTTGTTAACCGTAACATTGCATGAACATGGAATGAGCTTCCTCTCTAGAGAGTAAGTCCTTTAAGACGAGAGGCAGCCACTATGGTACAAGAACTTGAGCTTCACTTGGGATATTGGCAAGTTACCCCATCATGTCCCTGGTGACGCCGAGTTCATATTCCATTATATTAAGCTACTTGGTATCAACATGATTTTCTAGTTTTGAATAGTTCTATAGTTGTATTTTTCATTTGTGTCAGGAAGTTAGTGTGCCATTTAAGAAGCAGAAGGGAGATCAGCTTGTCATGGCAGGTGGCATTCAGATTTCTAAGGAAAACATTTAGATTTGTACACCTGTTCGGAAACCGCCTCTATTTCTTCGTAGAGGCAGGTGGTTAAATACATGCCCTTACCAAGGTTTCTGCTCTAAAGCCAAGAGGCTCATCCCTGAGGCAGATGCTACACAGCACCTGCAGCTTGCCCTACTCTTAAGCAAACCCAATGAGAATGGATGTCAGGTTCAAGCATGGCAATAAGGCCAGAAGCGATTCTGATGCTGAAAGGCCAGGTAGGATTCCATTAAACCAGCCTTCTCTAAGTCACTGGGCCACCTCCAGGGCACTGGCAATTGGCCAGATCTAATACCCACCTCTGCTCTGCCAGAAGTGAGGTGCAAGAAGCACCTATAAAGAAGTGAAATATTAGATTTGTGGAAAGACTGTTCATTTTGTCTCCCTCAACTACTTTTTCCCTTTGCTTCATTTACTATTAGGATACAATTCAAGTTCCATCACATACAATGGAGCTTACTTACAACACAAAGGAAGTGGGTAATGTATTTGGTTCATCATCCAGCCTTGAATCATTAAGAGGAAAGCTTGACCAATCTTCTAGAACCTCTAAAACAGTGACAGCAAACCCCTTTTATTATTCTGAGGGCAAAGAACTAGAATTCTAGGCCTCACGCAAGCTCTTCATATCTTTCTCTCTTTCTACTTCCAGTTCCTCTTAGCCAACTGTCTCCAAAATGCCCTTTCTGGGCACGTGGAAAGAAAGAGGGACATGTCCTTTTGTAGGGTATGAAGCACATTGGCTGTTGTTACTTCTCCAAGTGAAGCTGAGCAGAAAACTACTGGCAAGTCTAAGGCAGAAATGGGGCAGAAAGAAGACTGGAAAACAGCAAGACAAGGAAAGAGAAATGTCCTATCATAGTCTGGTGTGTAATAACAGGGAGCTGGCTGCTCTTTGGACCAATGACTTGCTACCAATTTTATTTATTTAGCAACAGAGTCTCATCACCCAGGCTGGAGTGCAGTGGTGTGATTTCGATTCACTGCAACCTGCATCTCCCAGGCTCAAGCAATCCTCCCACCTCAGCCTCCCAAGTAGCTGAGACTACAGCCACATACCACCATGCCTGGCTAATTTTTTGATGTTCTTGTTGTTGTTATTATTGTTGTTTTTTGGGTGGAGACAGGGTTTTGCCATATTGCCCAGGCTGGTCTCAAACTCCTGGGCTCAAGTGATCTGCCTGCTTCAGCCTCCCAAAATGCTGGAATCACAGGTGTGAACCACCACACCTGGCCTACCAATTTTAAACATAAGAATTGGCACTAAAAACGGTGACCCATTCTTTATATAAAGACTGGCCAGTGACAGTCTCAAAGACACTATTCGAGAATTAACTCTGTGGTAATGGCAAGAAAAGAAAAAAAAAAATGAGAAAGAACTAGAAGAAAGAAGAAAAGGTAGAGAGAAGGAGTCTCAATGTATCTTAATCATGACCCTTTCAAAAACAACCAAGTATATCCTTCCCCACCGCAAACACTTCCTGTCATTTCCATCTAATGGAATGTGCAGGGATGGTCTGAAGAGATGCATTCAACAATAAAGGAAGCTGCCGGGTAAGAATATCCAGGCTGTCACCTCTCAAGAGTCATCGTTTTTCTTTTGGTTCTGGGGACACAGCTAGACTGTCAGATACGCTGCCACAGGAAAAGGCATGCACCTACAAGGGAGACAGAGGAAAGGGCTGAAGGGAGAGACAAAGACGGAAGCTGAGAGAAGACCCAGATTTCAGAGTATCTCTATGGGTTCTATAAGTTTAATAAATAATATTCTTGGATTTACTATGGAGTCAGTCCTGCCAAAACCTACACTTGGACTTGAAACCTAATTGAAGAAAAGTCATTCAAAAATACCAAAATGAGTGAAAGCACGACCAAAAAAAATTATTTTAAGAGTAAGAATTAATGGAGCATATTTAGGAGAGAGAGAATTTAGGAAGGGGAGAGAGAGAGAGACAGCTATACACACAATATTAAGAGGTGGTAGAAGTGGACCCTGCTGGTCTGTGGAAAAATGTGGAAGGATGACAGCTCAACATGGCATGAAAGTCACCATGGGGAAAGGAGACTATCCCAGTCCTTCCAAGGTTGAGGGAATTAGGGCCACAAGGAGAAGAAGGGAAGTCAGGCGACTTTAAGGAATTATATGGAGCACAAAGTACAGGTAGAAAAGGTAGGACTGTCTCCTCACCATCAACAAGGATTTGAAGGATACAAGATGGCTCAGGATTGAGTGAGTGAATGAATTAGTGGGTGAATGAATGAAAGCCAAAGACGCTGGGCAGAGAGGCTTTAACCTCAGATGAGTGATCAGCAGGAGCAGGGATGAGGATGACCATGGGTAGAAAAGAGGGTGCGAGCTACAGCAGTGACAGGAAAGGAGGTAGCTGTTGGGGAAGTTGCAGAACTTTTCCAAGGTTCTTAGTCTTAGTCCCAAGGTTCTAACTGTAATAATAAATTTGAGAATGTGAAAATCACTGTGAGCTTTAGAGAAGACAATGTATACGAAAGTGTCTGGCAGTGCCTGGGAAATGGTGGGTGCTCAGCAACCTCGGATTAAAACAGAAGTCAAGTCACATGGACCCTGGGAAATGTGCTCTTCACTATTGACCTCTGTGTTTCAATCAAATATTTACTGTATACTATTATGGGTAACATGTGGGAAGTGATCTAATAATGAATCAGATATTGATATTGCTCTTACCCTCCGGGCACATCTGATACAGATTACAGTGTAATGTGGTAGTAAATTCACCTGTTCAGCAGATAATTGTTGAGCATCTACTATGTGCCAGGCACCGGTGATACGCCAAGGACAACAGAAAGTCCCTGTGCACATTGAGTTCATGTGGGCGCAAAGGACAATCCAAATCAGACAAATCATTTCAAGTGGGGTTAACTGCAATGGAGAAAGACAAAGGAGAGTAAAGAGGTAGAGAAGAAAGAGGGCACAGGAGACCCTATTTTACTCATGGGATGGTTGGGGAAGACCTGTAGGAGGAGGTGACAATTGAGCAGAGACATGAACGGAGTGAGGGAGTGAGCCGTACGAAGATCCTGAAGAACGACCTTCCAGACAGAGGGAACAGCAAGAGAAAAAGCCTAAGACAACAGAAAGTATGAACATGAGAATGCAGGAAGTGGTGACTGACATAGTGCAGCTGCTGAGATAGCAAAGAAGTCAGTCTTACTTTGTGGTGTCACTTTATGTATATGGGGGTGTCACATTATAATAGGAAATATAAATTAGGTACAGTGGTATGTGCCTGCAATCCCAGCTATTAGGGAGGCTGAGGTGAGAGGATCACTTGAGCCTAGGAGTTCAGGAACAGTCTGGGCAATATGGTGAGACTCCATCATAAATAAAAAAAGAAAATAAGATTTAAAAAAAGAAGATAAAAAGAAAAAGAAAAATATGTTTGGTTTCTACCCCAGGTTCCTAAGACAGAACTCCTAAATCTCTTGTAGATACAGGTGACAGGAGAATCTTCTGTTCTAATACTTGGTTGTTGACCCCGATTCTTGACACAGACATCTTAAGTTCCCTGGAATTTCTTGGGTGAAAGGAGCATCTTTTGTCCTAATGAGGCAACTCTTGGTGGACTTTTGAACAATGTCAGGATAGGAGCTGGTTGCCGGGGGAACCAACCATGTGATTAAAGGATTGGAACTTACAGCCTCCTCCCCAACCTAGGAAGGGGAGAGGAGCTGAAGGTTGTGTTGATCCCCAATCAATGGCAAATGATGTTATCAATCACACCTATGTGATAAAGCCTCCACAGAAAACCAAAAGGACAGGGTTCAGGGAGCTTCCAGGTAGGTGGACACACGTGAGTGTCAGAGAGGGTGTGGAAGCTCTTTCCACATGTCTTGCTCTGCGTGTCTCTTCTGTCTGGCTGCTATCCTTTAAATAAATAACCAGTAAATATAAGTACAGTGTTTCTCTGAGTTCTGCGAGCTGCTCTAGCAAATTAAATTTAAAGAGGGAGTCATGAGAATCCCAGATTTATAGCTGAAGCAACTGGTATCTTAAGTGGGGGATAGTCTGTGGACTGAGTTCTCAACCTGTAGGGTCTGACACTATGTCCCGGTAGATAATGTCAGAATTGAGTTAAATTATAGAGCATTTCGCTGGTGTCTGCTGGAGAACTGGTTGTTAGCAGGAAGCAATCCTCACATATTTCGGTGACCAGAGGTGAAACATTCTGTATTGAGGTTAAGAGTGAGAGAAACACTTTGGTTTTTTCTATCCTTAATGGGAGGTATAATAAGGAATCAAGGAAAACTTCCCGGAGGTGCTGCCAATTGAGCTGAACCTGGACAGAAATGCAGCATTTGGTTCCACAGCAAAGGAACACTGAAAACCAAGGCCCAAAGGAGGAAAGCAAAGAGTGTGTGTAGGGAGCAAAGAAGAGTTTGGTTTGGATGAAGAGGACATTTGATAGGGGGAAGTGGTGGCCAATCAGGCAGGAAAGGTGGAGGGAAGTAAGAAAGGGCAGGAGAAAAGAAAGGGCAGGAGGAAAGAAAGGGTAGAAGGAAAGGAAATCTTAATTTTTGAAAATGTATTATCTACTAGGCACCTAGCTAGGTTCTTTGTCTTATTTCATTTAATAAACACAGCTACCCTAAAACATCCCCATTGTAATAGATGGCAAACTGAGGCTAGGAAAGGTTAAACCCCGGAGTGAGTTATGGATGTCAGCCTAAAGAAGTCAGGGTTTTGCCTGGTGCGGTGGCTTACGCCTGTAATCCTAGCACTTTGGGAGGTCAAGGCGGGTGGATCACGAGGTCAGGAGATCAAGACCATCCTGGTTAACACAGTGAAACCCAGTCTCTACCAAAAATATGAAAAAATTAGTCGGGCGTGGTGGTGGGCGCCTGTAGTCCCAGCTACTCAGGAGGCTGAGGCAGAAGAATGGTGTGAACCCAGGAGGCAGAGCTTGCAGTGAGCCGAGATTGAGCCACTGCACTCCAGCCTGGGTGACAGAGCAAGACGCCATCTCAAAAAAAAGTCAGGTTTTAGGCAGGGGAAATCATTGAAGGTTTGTAAATGCAGGAGGGACACAGGCAGAACAGTACTGCTCTGGGATTAACCTGGCACACAAGGTGGATGGCAGCTCAGGGGTAAGCGACCAGCAAAGACAGTGTAGATCTCCAACCATTACTGTGGGGAAGAACCATCTTATTTCTTTCACATTCCCAAGGCCCTGAGGTACAGTACTAGGTCGATATCAGGTAGCCAGCACTTTTTTAACAGACTACCCAATTTAAAGTTCAGAGCCAAGAACAGCATAGTTCTTGTTCAATCTAATCTTCCTTTTCTTGTGACTAGGGTCATGTACGAGCCAAAGAAGGCCAGGCTAAATTTTTAGCTTTTTCAGACTGTAAGGTAAAGTATCAAGAAGGAGTGACTTACTTGCTCCTCAAACACTAAAAAGTTGCATTTGATTTTTTTAAAAATAAAAAAAAACAGAGCATTCCGCTGTAACACTATGATGGAATACTATCCATCAAAAGAAAATAATTGATTACTAGTACACATAACAATATAGATGACTCTCAAAATAAGCTGAGTAAAAGAAGCCAGGCAAATCAGAGAACCTACTGTATGATTCCATGTACACAAAATTCTTGCAAATGCAAACTAATTTGTAGTGACAGAAAGCAGAGTAGTGGGTGCTTAGGGGTGGGGTGGGGGACAGAGAGAGAGGAAGTGATTATAAACGCACACGAGGAACTACTGGGGTTGGTGGATACGTTCATTATCTTGATTATGGTGATGACTTCACAGGTGGGTACATGTGTCAAAACTCATCAAACTCCACTCTTGAAAGCTGGAGAAAAACACAATGGCTCTATAGATCTTAAATAGGGCCCCTAAAATCAGGGGAGACAAGCATTAAAGATTTCCTCAGCTTTTGGGACAGAGATGTCTTGTGAATATTTGTGTTCTTTCAGGACGCAGAGCTGGACCAAATTTTCCAGCCCCGCTGGCAGTAAGCTGTGGCCAGGCCCTGAGTTCTGGCCAATAGATTGTGCACTTCCACGTTCCACCCACCACCTAGATGACTCTGAGGACACAGAGTAGCCTGGGTTCCTGAACTCTGGAGCACGGTACACGGAAACCAACTCGCACTAACAGTGGCTTGAATGAAAAATGAACTATACCGAGTCACTGAAATCTTGGTCTTTTACAGCAGTTAGCCTCCTGGACAAGGACATTATATAAATAATCTACATACACTTAATATATATCAACATATAATATATAGAATATTATATAACATATTAATCACTAATGGAATATTTTACATAATACATGTTAATATATTAATAATTGGTATATTAATATTCTGAATACTAATATTAATACCAGTAGAACAGTGGGCAAATCATTGAAACTTAATAAGTCCTAGTCTCATCCTCTGTAAAAAGGAACGGCATTTTTCTGCTTACCTCACAGGCTGTAATAAAGGATGAATAACACATGTATGTGAAAGCTTTTTGAAAACAGATGTACTTTTCACATACAAGATAATGATCATAACTGCTATTACAAATGTCTGTATCTGATATCCTCAGGCCAAGTTCACAGTTTCACTTCCAGTGAGCACCAGATGACTTTTGTTCCAAGTCAGAAAGACCTCACTCTTAGCTCCAGCAACTTCCTTCTACTTTATATGACCTGAAAAGCATTCACCAGGACGGTGCTTGTTGACACAAGAAGGGAGAGGGTTTGGTGGATATGTTTAATTGTAAATTCATAGATAAGGGATACATTTTGCAAACTAAAAATAAGACCAGCTATGCTTCTTGCGTTATATTTCCTCATTTTATAAGTTTTTGTTTTGTTTTGTTTTGTTTCCAAAAGTCTGGCCCCGAATCCTATTTCTGGGAGGTCACAAGGGAAGCAAGGCAAGACTGATGTATTGCTAACCTAAATCATCACTGCTGGAAAAAGGGCCTCAAAGCGCATTTGAACACTAGCAATTGAGAAGGCACAATGGGAGCAAGGGGGCGTGTATGGAGCACATACCTACTCACCCAGAGCTCCAATTAACTCCTGGGATTCCTTCCAGACTCTTCTAGATAGTTCTAGTCCACCTACTATAACAAAAGTTCTGCCAATACTATATTTTAAACAGGTGAAGTTTTCCATGAATGTCACTTTTTCCTTTTGGAATCCATAACCCTAAACTAAATTATGCCACAGTTACAGATTATCTCAGAATCTTCATGTCGTAACATTACAAAGATTTATTTTTCCCATTTATACCCATCAAGGGTCAGCTGCAGCTCTGTTCCTCATCTTGATTCCAGGGCTCAGGCTGAAAGAACAGATCCTGTCTACAGCATCTGACTCATCCCTGGCATTCACAGGTACTGATCTAGGAGTTCAGATGCTGGCTCACATAATACATGTCTAAGCATTTAAAAGTATAAACCACGCTAGACTGTTAAAGTATGTGTTATACTCCTTGACCAATATTATGTTCATAACAACCCAGAAAGCCATAATGGAGTTGTTTTTTTTTTTTTCTTGAGACGGAGTTTCACTCTTGTTGCCCAGACTGCAGTGCAATGGCACAATCTCGGCTCACTGCAACCTCTGCCTCCCAGGTTCAAGTGATTCTCCTGCCTTAGCCTCCTGAGTAGCTAGGATTGCAGGCACCCACAACCACGCCCAGCTAATTTTTGTATTTTTAGTAGAGATGGGCTTTCGCCATGTTGGCCAGGCTGGTCTTGAGCTCCTGACCTCAAATGATCCACCCACCTCAGCTTCCCAAAGCGCTGGGATTACAGGAGTGAGCGACTGCGCCCATCCCATGATGGACTTTTGATTTCTGACTCTTTGGAGCTCCACACAGAAATGTCACAGTGCAGGGCAAGGTAGCCCCTGGCCTGGGGTCTGCTCCCTTCCCTTTCCCTGCTCCCCGCACTGCTCCAGGCTGCACTGTGAAGGCCCTGTGTGCTGTGTGGGGCCCTCCTGATCAAGACATCTGAGCTCTATTCCCGGTCCCCATAAGTCTAGGGGTACACAAGAGCAGCATGGTCCACACTTAGGTGCACAGATCTTGGAAGAGGCCATAGAAGAGAGTCAGGGGCTGTCTAGGTAGAGGATCCTGAAGTCCTGGGTACATGAACCACGGTCTAGAAGGTGGGGCATGGGGACAAGTGAAGCCAGAGAGCACCAGAACAGAGTCCAAGCCAGGATCTGAGCGGCAACCTGTGAGGCAGTAATAAGTGGTTTTGACAGAGGAAAAAGAGTGGTGGTGGAAGCACAGAGAAATCTGCACTGGAAATGTCACTTCCACCTGCTTTCCACTGGCCCCAACACAAGTCAAGTGGCAATGCCCATGTCAGTGAGGCAGGAGAGCCATCCTGTTATAAGTGGGGACTACATCCCAGGGAGGGTAGGGCATGCTTCCTCCAGGAATATCATCTTCTTTCCTTAGATATCAGTACCAAGGGTTTAGGAGAAAACACATACATTGAAAATAAAGGTTAACAGCTCACAACGGGTAGCTTTCTAAATGTGGTGAAATGACACAGTGCCTTGCAAATAGTAGACACTGAGGGAAACGGGGAGAACTGGATTGAAATATGCCAAAGTGGAAAATGCCCCCCAATCCCAGCATCCTCTGTGGGAAAAGGACAATAATTTGGCAAAAGAGAAAGCAGTAAGTCTCCTGGGATACATTCTGGATCAAACTAATAATGTGTTGCTTACGGCAACCAATTTGTACAAACAAATCAGTCCTGGGGAGGAGGAGAGGGGAGGCAACTCATACAAGTAAACCTGGCAGCATCTCCCTTCTCCCACCCTACCCTCCCTCCCATCTCTTCTCACGAAAGCTTTTCTTCCTGATTCCAGTTCTGCAGCAAAATGCCATAGACACAAGCATTTCACAAAGCATGTCGGGTTAGCCCACCCTTCAGTCAATGAGAACTGAAAGAATAAAAGAAACTGCATTTATGAAAACTAGCCAAGGATATCAAATGAAACTTTTTCTAGTTAGATGTAGCTGTTTTTCCACAACTTTAAAAAAATTTCTTCCCATTCGCTAAGTCTTAGCTTTAAAATATAAGGAATTCTGAAAAGTACATTATATTGTTATACTCATAAAAGCTACTCCTTGTCATATTCCAGGCATTTTATGTACCTGGTCTCACTTAAACTTCAGAACAAAACTGCAGTTCAATATTGTCATCATTATTATTATTTCCATTCTACAGTTGAGGAAACTAAAGGCTACTGAGGTTAAATAATTTGCCCAATATCACAGAGCAGGGAAGTGTTACAGCTGATGTTTAACCCTGGTCTGTCAAACTCTGAACACTACGGCTTTCCATTATACTATACCTACGTCCTGTAAAGAATAAGGAACTAGCATTATGCTGGTGAGAAATTAACTACTAGCTCATGGCTCTTTCATACCGAAAAGACAGAAATATTTGAAAGACTATCCCTCCCCAAAGCAAACAAGCCAGCTCCTAGCCCCTGAGCAAATAGGCCAGCCTCTAAACATATCTGTCATAAAAGAAATTTAAAAATAGTCCCAGTAATATATTTAATTTTATTTCTAAATAGAAATATTTTCATTCTATTTTTTTCTGATTTTTACAGTAATGTATGCTTATAAATAATTCAAATTATATAGAAATAAATGCAGTAAGGAATAAAAGTCCTATATCCTCTAGATAACCACTATTAGCAGTTTGGGATCTACTCTATCAAACTTTTTCCTAGATATTTAGAAATATACATATACACACACACTAATATAGCAAAATTAAATAGAGGCCCATATAGCAAAATGATTACACATTCTATTCTGTAACCTACCTTTTCAATTAACAATGTAATTGGGCTACTTTCCATGACTGCGTAGTATTCCACTGTATGTATGTAACATACGTTATTTGATATTTGGTTAGATATCTGGGCTGTGTTTTTGCTAATATAAACACTGCAGTACTGTACACACAGCCACATGTCTAATTATTTCCTTGGGATAAACTAACAGTTAAAGAATATGACATTTAAACTGACACTGACTCCAAGAATGCCCTCCAGAAAGGTCTTCCCACAATTCTCACATGCAAATTCCCAATTCTCCACTCACTACTAGATATTTTCAAGCATTTTAACTTTACCAAGTCAACAGACATTATCGTTTAATCCACACAGCTGATTATTGGGATTAAATGATATTTTTCATATCATTTCTTTGGAGTTTTTCTTTTACGAACTAATGTAGTATTGACTTTTGAATTGGCGTGTAAGCCAATGAGAGCAGTGGGATAAACTAACCCCTTGGTGAACCACCAAGTCATTCTGTAGGTAAGCAGGTGAAAAGGCTGATTGAGCATAAACAACTCTTATTATTAAGAGTTAATTATAAGCATAAACAACTCTTTCCTCATTACATCTGTGGGAAGTAAGCTATAAATGCTGGATCCAAAATCCAGCTCCTATAGCTTGTGGCAATGCATATAATGGCTCCAGAAATACTACACAGGTTGGGCTTACAGTATCAAATTGGTTATCTTGGGAAGGGTTGGAAGGAAACTTCTGAATTGTAGTTACATAGCATTGTGGGCTGAATTGTGTCCCACACAATACATGTTGAATTCCTGGCCCTGGTACCTTAGAATTGTGACTGTATCATACAGAGGTATTTAAGATGAAATGAAGTCATTGTGGTGGGCCCTAATCCAATATGACTGTCTTTACAAGAAGAGGACTTTAGGATACAGGCACCACAAAGGGAGGACCACATGAAGATACAGGGAGAAAACTGGCCGTCTCCCAGCCAAGGAGCGGGAGACTTCCAGGCACAGAATTGTGATAAAATATATTTCTGTAATCCTAGCACTTTGGGAACCTGAGGTAGGAGGATGGCTTGGGCCCAGGAGTTCGAGACCAGCCTGGGTAACACGGTGAAACCCTCCTGGGTAACATGGTGAAACCCTGTCTCTAGAAAAAATACACAAAAATTAGCTGAGCATGGTGGCACATCCCTGTAGTCCCCAGCTACATGGGAGGCTGAGATGGGAGGATGGTTTGAGCCCACGAGGCAGAGGTTGCAGTGAACCAAGATCGTGCTCCTGCACTCTAGCCTGGGCAACAGAGCCAGAATTTGTCTCAAAAAAAAACAAAAAAACATTCTGTTGTTTAAGCCACTTAGTCTGTGGTACTTTGTTATGGCAGCCCTAGGAGACTAATACATATAGGACTCCACACAAGCCTAAGGAAAAGTCAACTATCAATTTCACAGAAGAAAAGACCAATGAGCATCCTTGGTACTGCCACTGGAAAGGGCTGACATCTTGTTGATAGCCCTGTTTGCAACACTTGTCTGAGTTTCCCGATGCATCACAAAGTGGTGATGTGATTTGTTCTTGAGTCTCATGGCAGATGTGCTCAGCAGCAGTAAGTTCTATCAAAGAAAGCTGACCCAATGTAAAGTTGTGAAGTCATTCTCTCCTTTGAAGCTAATATGAAAAATTAACTCTCATTTTTGGGGAAAACTTATCTTAGTATCACATTGAAGGGGAGCTTTTTTTCCAGAACCTGAGTAATTTGAGAATAGAAGGAAGAGGTACCCCTGAGGCAGTGAGGTGGGTGCAAATGGATCTCTAATATGAAGAAGAATGTCAGCACAACTTCGATGAGAAGATGGGCTACAGGTCACTATAAAAGAGACCTCAAGGAATTACAAAGACCCAGGCCTTTCCCCAAAGGACTTTGGGATCAGAGAAAAAGATGTATGATCTAAAACACATTAGCCTAGACATTAGGACGCAGGCACCACAAGGGAGGCAAGAGACTTTCTATAGCCACATCTCATTACAGTGTCAAATTTGTTGTTAAGAAAATAAGAAGTGGATTTAAACTGCACTTCAGACCAAGTGAACCTAACATATATTTACAGAACATTTATCTAACAGCTGCAGAATACCAATTATTCTCATCAGCACATGTAACATTCTCCAGGACAGACCATATGTTAGACCACAAAACAAGTTCAACACATTTTTAAAAACTAAAATCATATCGAGTATCTTCTCAGACTACAGTGGAATGAAACTAGAAATAAATAATAAGAGAAACATTGGAAACAAAGCAAATACATGGAAATTAGACATGCTCCTAAACAACCATGGGGTCAATAAGAAATTTAAGAAGGAAATGAAAACATTTGTTGAAACAAATTGAAATGGAAACACAACACACTAAAACCTATGGACTAAAAGCAGTGCTAAGAGGGAAACAATAATAAACATATACATCAAAAAATTAGAAGATTTCAAATAAACAACTTAACAATGCATCTCAAGGAACTAGAAAAACAAGAACAAACCAAACTCAAAATTGGGTAAAGGAAAGAAATAAGAAAAGATTAGAGCATAGCTAAACAAAATAGAACCAAAAAATAAAACAAACAAAAGAATCAACAAAACAAAGCTGGTTTTTTGAAAAGATAAAGAAAATTGATAAACCTTTAGCTAGATTAACCAAGGGAAAGGAGAGAAGTCCCCAATAAACAAAATCTGAAACGAAAAAGGATACATTAAAACCAATAACACACAAATAAAGAGGATCATCAGAGATTATTATGAACATCTATATGTAAACAAATTGGAAAACCTAGAGAAAATAGATAAATTCCTGGACACACATAAAACCTACCAATATTGAACAAGGAAGAAATAGAAAATCTGAATAGACCAACAACAAGTAATGAAATTGAATCAGCAACAACAAGTCTCGTAACAAAGAAAAGCCCAGGGCCAGATTGCTTTACACTGAATTCTACCAAACTTATAAAGAAGAACTAACATCAATTCTTCTCAAACTATTACAAAAAATTGAAGAGTAGAGAATTCTTCCTAACTCATTTTATAAGGCCTGCATTATCCTGATACCAAACTGGACAAGAAGACTGTAAAAAACACACACACACACACACACACACAAACTACAGGCCAGTACCCCTGATGAACACAGATGCAAAGATTCTCAACAAAAAACTAGCAAACAGAATCCAAAAACACTAAAAAAGTGAGACACCCCCCCATCTCTATAAAATACAAAAACATCCTGGGCATGGTGGCACATGCCTGTAGTTCCAGCTACTTTGGAGGCTGAGGCAGGAGGATTGCTTGAACCCAGGAGTTTGAAACTGTAGTAAGCTATGATCGTGCCATTGCAACAACAGAGTGGGACCCTGTCTCTTTAAAAAAAAAAAAAAAAAGATAATAAAGTAAGAGTAATCCCAGGGATTCAAGGACAGTTCAACATGTGCAAATCAACAAAGATGATACATCACATCCACAGAATGAAGAAAAAAACATAAAATCATCTCAATAGGTAAAGAAAGAGCATTTGGTAAAATTCAACATTCCTTGATGATAAAAACTCTCAACAAATAAGGCATAGTATGAACAGCTCTCAACATAATAAAGGCCATATGTGACAAACCCACAGCTAAGAATGAAGAAAAGCAGAAAGCCTTTCCTGTAAGAACTGGAACAAGACAAAAATGCCCACTTTCACCACTCCTATTCATCATAGTACTGGAAGTCCTAGCCAGAGTAATCAGGCAAGAGAAAGACATAAAAAGCATCCAAATTTGAAAAGAGGAAATAAATTGTTCCTCTTTACAGATGATATGATCTTATATAGAAAAACTTTAAAACTCCACTGAAAAACTCTGAGAACTAATAAATTGGGCAAATTGGCAGGATACAAAATCAACACACAAAAATCAGTAGCATTTCTACACACCAATAATGAACTAGCTGAGAAAGAAATAAAGCAATCCTATTTACAATAATTACAAAATTAATCCCAGGAATAAATGTAACCAAAGAGGAGAAAGACTTCTACAAGGAAAACTACAAACCATTGATTAAAGAAATTGAAGAGGACACCAAAAAATTCAAAAGACATCCCATGCCTATGGATCAGAATAACTAACAACGTTAAAATGACCATACTACCCAAAGTAATCTATAGAGTCAATGTAATTCCTATCAAAACGCCAATGACATTCTTCTCAAAATTAGAAAAAACAATCCTAAAATTCGTATGAATCCACAAAGGAGCTCTAATATCCAAAGTGATACTGAGCAAAAAGAATCATCTGAAGGTATCATACTATCTTAACTTCAAAATATTCTTTAAAGTTATAGTAACTAAACAGCATGGTAATGGTATAAAAACAGACCCATAAGGCCAATGGAAAGAGTGAAGAAATAAACCCATATATTTACAGCCAGCTGATTTTCAACAAAGGTGTTAAGAACATACACTGGGGAAAGGACACCTTCTTCAATAAATTGTGCTGTGAAAAGTGGATATCTACATGCAGAAGAATGAAACTAGATCCCTATCTCTATCCATATAATCAACTCAAAATAAATTAGACTTAAACCTAACACCCGAAACTACAAAATGACTAGAAAAAAGTAGCAGAAACACTCCAGGGCATTGGTCTGGGCAAAGATTTTATAGCTAAGACCTCAAAAGCATAGGCAACAAAAACAAAAATAGACAAATGGGACTATGTCAAACTAAAAAGCTCGTGCACAGTAAAGGAAATAATAATAGTGCAAAGCGTCAACCTATTGAATGGGAAAAAACATTTTCAAACTATTCATCTGAAAAGGGACTAACATTCAGCATATATAAGGAAATCAAACAACTTAAATGCAGAAAACCAAATTTCCCATTAAAAAGTGGGCAAAGGCTCAAACAGACACTTTTCAAAAGAAGACACACAAATGGCCAACAGGCATATGAAAAAAACGCTAAATATCACAAATCATCAGGGAAATGCAAATCAAAGCCACAATGAGACCTCTTACCCCTATCAGTATGATACTATCAAGAAGATAAAAGATAACAAATGCTGGCCAGCAAAGTGAGAAAGGGGCAATACTGCTGGTGGGAATGTAAATTAGTACAGCCATTATAGAAAACAATGCGGAGATTTCTCAAAAAGCTAAAAATAAAACTACTATATGATCCAGCAATACCATTACTGGATATTTATCCAAAGGAAAGGGTATCTGTACATCAAAGGTGTATCAGCACCCCCATGTTTATTTTATCACTATTTACAATAGCCAAGATATGGAATCCACCTAAGTGTCCATCAATGGATGAACAGATAAAGGAAATGTGGCATACATATACAATGGATTATTATTCAGCCAAAAAAGAATGAAACCCTGTCATTTGCAGCAACATGGATGGAATTGGAGGACATTATGTTAAGTGAAATAAGATAGGCACAGAAAGTATGTTAAGTGAAATAAGAAGGCACAGAAAGACAAACGGGCAAGTTCTCACTCATCTGTGGGAGCCGAAAAAGTTGATCTCATGGAGGTAGTGAGTAGAATCATAGCTATCAGAGACTTGAAAGGGTATGTAGAGAGGTTGGTTAATGGGTACAAGCATATAGTTAGAAGGAACAAGTTCTGTTTGGTAGGATGACTATAGTTAACAATAATATACTGTATATTTGAAAATAGCTAGAGAGAATACGTGAAATGCTCCCAACACAAAGAAGTGATAAAGGTGACAGATACCCTAAATACCCTAACTTGATTATTATACACTGTACGCATGCATTAAAATATCACATATACCCCATACACACGTACAAACATTATGCATCAATAAAAAAAATTGTAAGAGAAAGAAAAAATGTTTTCTAGGCTCTGAGGGCCTCCATCTCCATTGGCTCCACTGCTTTTAACTTTCTGCATGACTGAATTGAATCCTTAAGAAAGGCAGTCCATTGTTTAATTCAGAGGAAGAAAAAAGAAAAAACTGTCAGAGAGGAATGAAATGAAAAATAATCAGTTGTGCCCAGCCAATCTCTTAGGTTTTTAAACAATTCACAGAATGGGTGGGAGGCAAGGAATTACAAGGCCTGGCTCTGCTCCTAATACTTCTAGGCCTTGGCTTTCTTACCCGTAAAATGTGGAAATTCGACTAAATAATCTCTTAAGTTTCTTCTAACTTTAAAGGTCTGAGATGCTTAAAGAAATCAAAACTCATTATGAATCTAAAACCAAAAAGAAGATTTATTTCCAGAGGCTTTGGGGTTACTAAAGTAATAATAAACACTGGCCGGGGTACTTTGTACCAGCTACCATGGCTTGACCACTTAATGTCCATTGATACTTTGTTGAGCGCATGTTAACATTTTATCTTTAAAAAGCATAGCTCATAAATCTTTTCGAAGCCCTGACTTTGCACAAGAGATTCAGTGAGCAATTTCTAATGTCATTTAAATCAGTGGTGTTAAATTACTCATCTGGGAAACTACTTAAAGCTAGAGACACCATCTTTCATGGGTGAATCTGATGATTATATGAAATGCTATTTACATTTAAAATATTCAGTAAAACAGTTCAGAATTATGACCAGAGGAACTACTTTCCATTTTTCTCAATTCTCTTTCTAGACTCAAGTGCTTGAGACTAAGGTATTTTGAGGTAAGCTCATTTATTTTTTATTTTTTTTTTTTTTTTCTGGCAGGAGGCAAGGGACAATGCTGATACAATGTGGGGAAAATGGGAAATGTAGCTTTACAAAATTCACTGGACACCTCCCTAATTCCAAGCATTATGCTGAAAACCAGACTGTGAGGACAATCCAGAAATGAAAACATCACTATAACATCTATGCCAAGAGCTCTCCTAAAATAAGAGGTGACAGGAACTATGACACGGAGCAAAACTCATGAGAGAACCTGCTTGGGATAGCTTACTTTGAATTTTTTCTTTAGGACCGTACTTGGCACAAAGTAAGAACTGTGTGAGAGAAAACGTTATTTTAATTTGATCTTATATAATCAGTAGGTCTTTGTCACGTGGACAAAAATGGAGTTATTAAGGTGAAAGCAGCAGTAGAGGCACAAAGATGCAAATTTTGAAGGATAATGGGGGAAAGAGTTTGATACAGATTCTGTCCATTCAAAATGCTAAATCCCTTTTAAATCTGCTCAGTTTTCTTCTAACCTAGTCCAGGTCCCCAGTCCAGGCCACCATCTCTCTTGCCTGGATACTGCCCTGACCTCTAGCTGGTATGAGGTTCCAGCCTACTGGCTGGAACATAGTAGTTCCTCATTTCTTGAATAAATGAATAGTTGGCATTAGACATTAGATCCACAGAGTCTGTGCTTCACTGTATAAGCATCAGAGGTGTATAAGCAAAGCAGGAATTCTTGGCTGTTTTGTGCTATCGACCGTTTGTCAGTCTCCTAAAGCCTAGGATGCCTTCTCAAGACAGTGTGTTAAATACATGAACAAATACATACAACTTAAAAAGAAAGTATATATTAAAATACTTATTTAATATTAAAAACCAACTTCATGAGTTTCTGATAAAACTATCAGCACTTCTTTATTAACATATTAATACTATTATAATTAATGGTAGTATTACCATTATAACAACCATAATAATGCTACCATTATTATGGCTAATACTACTACTAATACAACCATTAATACAGCCAAGAACTACCATGATTTCCAAGTGGCAACGGTAAAAGATAAAGGCTATCTTAAGATATCTGTCACAACTATAATGTGTTATGGAGGCATCTATGCTTTCTGTTGGTGACTAAGTGGAAGGTACTGCTAATGTTACTGGGGTTTGTTGCCTACATCCATAATTGAGGGACATGCTCATCTCATTAACCTCCCTAGGGGCTGAAGACCATAAAGATGTAAATCATCCAAGTTCATGGGCCCTCTGGATTCTAAGTGGTTCCATGTCTAGTTTGAATCACCTGACTGGAACTGAAAAAACACAGCATCTTAAACTCTGCCCTATAGCACTGGGAACAGAGGAGTGACCCTTCCCGAGGGCCCAGCCACAGGAGGGACAGAGCTGCATAGTGCTGACAAGCCTGGGTGTCAGTCTTAATTTTAGCACTTGACTAAAGTGTGACTCTGGGCATTGGTGTCCTCATCTGTTAAAGAAGGATCATAACACTAAAAAGAACATCACAGAAGATAACCAATAAAAAGTATTACATTTGTCACCTCCTCTTCAGTATAAACACATTAGCAATTCTGAAAGGGACCTGCAACAATCTCTGGTTGAAGACCACAAGTTTTTTATTAAGAGCTTCTGAAATATCTCGTTTACACCACCCTTTTGGAACACAGCATCTTAAACTCTGTTGCTCTTTCTTAGACTTTGCTCCACACAGATGTTTCAGTAACCACAAGAATATATTTCAATATCATGGAAAAGCTTTCCCCAAGTCACCATATTTGCAGTCTTTGAGGTGAATAAATAGGGAAGAAAAATATGGTTATTTTGGTCAAAGAATGTATAGAAGAGTAATATTCTGAAATATGTAAACTTAGAGAGCATTCTTCCACTGCACCTCCACACATCTACATGTATTAATTTTAAAAAAATTAAAAGATGACAGTAAAATTCAAACAAGAACAGGAAAAAAATGGAGATTATTGGATAATAGTCTAACATTTGAAAACATGGGGAAAAGTTTTATTTCCACACTAGTCACATCCATGTGTTCTCTTTTAATTCTTACCAGTCATGAAAATACATTTCAGTGAGCAAATACACTTAAGCCTAGGTAATTGGAGAAAAGGTTTGGAAATGAAGGTCTTCTAGCTCTATATCAGAAAATTGAATTTAGGACATTAACAAGATGACAGAATGGGAGGTCCCCGCTTCACTACCCCTGACAAATTGTTCAACTAGCAACTATCCACAGACAGGAACACCTAGGTGAAACCCCGCAAATTGGAACAAATCTCAGTCACCTACATGGTCCACAGGATGAAATGAAAACCTCATGGAAAGGGTAAGAGAAATAGACTCACTTTAACCACTTCACTCCTCCATCTCCCCCCAAGTTGGCACAGGGCCAAAGAGAGGATTCTCCTTGGGACCACATTTTCTACAGAGGAAAAAGAGAATCAGAGGCAGACACCCAGCTTCCCTAGGATACTCAAACACTTCCCAGGAAGCCCATGGTCATTTCAACCTCCACCAAGACCTGTGTCCAGAAGGAAACCATACATCTAAAACACCGGGGGTCAGGTAGAAACAAAGCAAGAAGGCAGAGCCCATAGCAACCAGGATGTAGACCTTGGTGGTAGCTCTGTGTACTTGCCAGTGGTGGCTCCCTATCAGAGTTACTAGCTAACAGCACAGCCCACCCACAAAGCTGATCTGCCATACCTAAGAGTTTGAACAGTTCTCAGCCCAGCCTCAGAGCCCACCCCAAGGCCCCACATGGCAAGGAGGCAAACCTCAACTATGTATTTACACTGAGAAAAGCAGAGGAAAACAAAGCAGCTTGTCCTATCTTTCCTGATCAGAAACTCTACCTGATCTCTGGGCTTCTCCTGCAACCCTGTCTAGCTGCTAAACTCAAAGAGTGGTATCACCTGGCCAGGGAATGCACCTTGTGGCCTGGCCCAATCTGAGGTGACTACAGGGTCCATCCAGCAGCTCAGCCTGACTGCAGAGGTCAGCCAGTGGTCTCACCAGATACCGGAGCCCAGCCAACTACCCCATCCAAATGCAAGACAAAGGCAGCAGCCCAGCCATCTAGAGTATCTGAAAGCAAGTTCTTCCCAGGGTCCTTACCAGCTGTCCTATCAGAATCACTAAACAGTGAAGGCCTACCTCTGCAAAAGAACACCTGTAACAGCCAGAAAAGTTGGCTGCATCCTCAAATACGCAGATATCAATGCAAGAACACAAGGATTACAAAGACTTAGCAAATCATGACACCTCCAAAAGAAACTAACAAAGTTCCAATGATCGGCCCAAAAGAAAGGGGGATCTATGAAACGACAGACAAAAAATTCAGAATAATCCTCCCTAAAAAGTTCAGTAAATGACAAGAATATATAGATAAATATGAAATAAAATTTGGAAAATAATACATGAATGAGAATTTTGACAAAGAAATAGAAACAACAACAAAAAATAGAAATCCTAGAGATAAAGAACATAATTACTGAAGTGAAAAATGCAACAGAGGCTTGGCATGGTGGCTCACACCTGTAATCCCAGTACTTTGGGAGGCCGAGGTGGGCAGATCATGAGGTCAAGAGTTCAAGGCCAGCCTGGCCAACATGGTGAACTCCTGTCTCTCATAAAAATACAAAAATTAGCTGGGCATGGTGGCGTGTTCCTGTAATCCCAGCTACTCGGGAGGCTGAAGCAGGAGAATTGCTTGAACCAGGACCCAGGAGGCGGAGGTTGCAGTAAGCAGAGATCACGCCACTGCACTCCAGCCTAGGCTACAGAGTGAGACTCCGTCTCAGGAAAAAAAAAAAAAAGGAATAGAACACTTCAACAGCAAGCTTGACTAAATGGAAGAAAGAATGAGTGAACTCAAAGACAGAACATTTGAAATTATCCATTCAGAAGAGAAAAAAAAAAAGAATGCAAAAGAATGAAGAAAGCCTACAGGACTTATGGATGAGGCACCATCAGGACACCTAACCTTCACACGATAGAAATTCAAGAAGGAGAAGAAAGAAAAGGAGCCAGAAAGCATATTTTAAAAAATAATAGTTGAAAATTTCTCTAACCTGAGGAAAGATGACAACATCCAGGTACAGGAAGTGCAGAAGTCTCCAATAAAATTCAACCCAAAGAGGAGTTCACAAAGACACATCATCAAATGATCAAAAATTAAAGACAAATAAAAAATTATGAGAGCACCAAGAGATAAGAAATACATCACATACAAAGGGGTCCCAATACAACTATAATCAATTTCTCAGCAGAAACTCTGTAGGTCTGAAGAGAGTGGGATGATATATTCAAAGTGCTGAAGTAAAAAAGAAACCTGCCAACCAAGAATGCTTTGCTCAACAAAGCTGTCTCTGAAATGAGGGAAAAATAAAAAATTTTCCAGACAAACAAAAGCTAAGGGAGGGAGTTCATTGCCAGTACTCCTACCTTAGAGGTGCTGATAAGTGAAGTTTTTAAAAGTTGAAGCAAAAAGCTGCTAAGTAATAAATAATGTAAAAATTATCAAAGCACAAGACCCAATGGTATAAGTAAAGCAGAGTCATATTCAGAATACTC
This sequence comes from Macaca nemestrina, assembly GCF_043159975.1. Lineage (NCBI taxonomy): Eukaryota > Metazoa > Chordata > Mammalia > Primates > Cercopithecidae > Macaca > Macaca nemestrina. The sequence continues at coordinate 26,534,733 of NC_092131.1, read as the reverse complement.
TAAATGTATTATAACGATGACGTCTAAGGCAATTTTATCCCTAGCATTAAGGGTTAAAAGACAAAACTATTAATAACAATTATAGCTAAAATAAATTGTCAAAGGATACCCATTACAAAATAATATAAATGCTGACATTAAAACCATAAGGTGTGGGGGGAAGGAGGAGTAAACATGTAGAGTTGTTATATACAATCAAAGTTATCATAAACTTGAAATAGGCAGTCTGAAGTACAAGATGTTCTATGTAAGCCTCTTGGTGATCACAAAGCAAAAATCTTTAGTAGAAGAGCAAAACAAAAGTACAAAGGATCAAAGCATACCACTGCAGAAAACCATAAAATCACAAATGAAGTCAGAAGAAAGATAGGAAAATAACCTACAAAACAACCAGCAGGCAATTAATAAAATGTCACGGTAAGTTTTTACCTATCTATACTTACCTTGAATGTAAATTGATTAAATTACTCAATAAAAAGACATAAAGTGACAGAATGGATGAAAAAACAAGACCCAACTATATGCTGGGTCACATCCCTTTTAAAGACACACATAGACTGAAAGTAAAGGAATGGAAAAAGATATTCCACACAAATGGAAACCAAAAGAGTGCTGGGATAGCTATACTTATATCAGGGAAAATAGACCTTATGTCAAAAACTGTAAGAAGAGACAAAGAAGGACATTATATAATGATTAAGGGGTCAATTCATCAAAAGAATACAATGATTATAAATACATATGCACCCAATATTGAAGCACCTAAATACATAAAACAAATATTAAAAGATTGAAGGGAAAGACATATTGCAATACAATAATCATATAGGACTTCAATACTCTATGTTCAATAATGGGCAGATCAACAGGACAGAAAAGAAATAAGGAAACATTGGACTTGAACAACACTTAGGCCAAATGGACCTAGCAAACATACACAGAACATTCCATCCAACAGCAACAGAATGTACATTCTTCTCAAGCACATCCAGAACATTATCCAGTATAGATCATATGGTGGGTCACAAGACAAGTCTTTTTAAATTAAAGAAGACTGAAATCATATCAAGAGTGTTTTCTGACCACAATGTAAACAAATAGAAATCAATCACATGGAGAAGTTCAGAAAATTCACAAATATATAGAAATTAAACAACATGACTCGAACAACCAATGGATCAAAGAAGAAACTAAAAGAATTTAAACATATCTTGAGACAAACAAAAACAGAAATACAATGTACCACAACTTATGGGAGTGGTAAAGGTAGTTCTAAGAGAAAAGTTTATTGCAATGAACGCCTACATCAAAAAAATAAGGAATATCACAAGTAGTAATTTAATGTACACCTCAAGAAAATAGAGAAAGCTGAACAAACTAAGCCTGATGTCAACAGAAAAAAGAAATAATAAAGATCAAAGCAGAAATACATGAAGTAGAGACTAGAAAAATACAAAAGATTAATGAAACTAAGAGTTGATTTTTTGAAAAGATAACATGGATGAACTTTTAGCTAGACTAAGAAAAAATGGAAGACACAAGTAAAATGAGAAGTGAAAGGGGAGACATTACAACTGATCACAGAAATACAAAGGATATTAAGAGAATATTATAAGTACATGCCAAAAAGTAGGATAACCTGGAAGAAATGGATAAATTCCCTAACAAATGTAATCTACCAAGACTGAATCACAAGGAAATACAAAATCTGAGCAGACCAATAACCAATAAGGAGACAGAACTAGTGATTAAAAAAAAAAATTAAAAAAAAAAACTTCCATCAAAGAAAAGTTCCAGGGCCCAATAGCTTTACTGCTGAAGTCTGCCATTAGCCAGGTGTGGTGGTGCACACCTGTTGTCCCAGCCACATGGCGAGCTGAGGGCAGAGGATCGCTCAATCCTGGGAGGCTGAGGCTGCAGTGAGCCGTCTTCACGCCACTATACTCCAGCCTTGGCAACAGAGCAACACCTTGTCTTAAAAAAATTGTTTTTAAATAAAGAAGAACGCCAATCCTCACAAACTCTTTAAAAAAATTAAAGAGAAAACATTTCCAAACTCTTTTAAGAGGCCAGCATAGCTCTTCTTATAAGCCAAACAAGGACATTGCAAGAAAAGGAAACTATAGCAAAGGATCCTTCATGAACAAAAATTCCAAAATCCTCAACAAAATACTGGCAAACTAAATTTAATAGCACATTAAAATAATCATTCACCTATAATTAAGTGGGATTTATCCCTGGGATGCAAAGATGTTTCAATATATGCAAATCAATAAATGTGATAATCACATTAACAAAATAAAAGACAAAAAACATATGATCATCTCATTAGATGTAGCAAAAACATTTGACAAAATTCAACATTCTTTAATGATTAAAATAAAAACAAATTAGGTATGAAAGGAATGTACCCTAACACAGTAAAGGCCATATGTGATAAAAACACAGCTAACATTATATTTAACAGTGAAAAACTGAAACTCTTTTCCCTAAGTCCTAGAACAAGACAAGGATGCCCACTCTTGCCACTTCTATTCCACATAGTATTGAAAATCCTTAGAGAAATTAGGCAAGAGAAAGAAATAAAAGGCATCCAATTAGAAAAGGAGGAAATGAAATTGTCACTGTTTGTTGATAACATAATCTTACATATAGAAAACACTTAAGATTCCACCAATAAACTGTTATAACTAATAAATATACATAATAAAGTTGCAGGACACAAAATCAACACACAAAAATCAGTACTTTTTCTGTATACCAACAAATATTCTGAAAAAGAAATCAAGAGAACAATCCCATTTACAACATCTACAAAAAAGGAATAAATTTAACCAAAGAGGTGAAAACTATAAAACACTGATGAAATACATGTAAGAAGATACAAATAAATGGAAAGATATCTTGTGCTCATGGATTAGAAGAATTAATATTGTTAAAATGACGATACCACTCAAAGCAATCTACAGAATCAGTGCAATCCCTATCAAAATTCCAATGTCATTTTTCATTGAAATAGAAAACAATCCTAAAATTCCACATTGACTTAAAAACAAAACAAAACAAACACCAAATAGCCAAAGCTGTCATAAGCAAAAACAACAAAGTTGGAGGTATCACACTACGTGACTTGAAACTATACTACAAGAATATAGAAATTAAAAGAGCATGATACTAGCATAAAAATAGACTCATTAACCAATGGAACAGAACAGAAAGCCCAGAAATGAACCCACATATGTACAGTCATTTGATTTTTGACAAAGGTGCCAACATCTTAGGAAAAGAATCATCTCTTCAATAAATGGTGTTGGTAAAACTGGATATCCACATGCAGAATAAAATTAGACCCTTATCTCACACCACATACAGAATCAACTCAAAATGGATTAAAGGCTTAAACATAAGACCTGAAACTGTAAAACTATTAGAAGAAAACATAAGGGAAAAACTAGACAATATTGGTCTAGGCAATGTTTTTTACATTTGACAAATGGGATTAAATCAAAATAAGTTTTTGTACAACAAAGGAAACAACAGAGGGAAGAGACAAACTATGAATTTGGAGAAAATATTTGCAAACCACACATCTGATAAGGGATTAATATCCAAGATACGTAAGAAACTCAAACAACTCTATAGAAAGAAAACAAATCATCTGATTTTAAAATAGGCAAAGGACCTGAAAGACATTTCTCAAAAGAAGACATACAAAAGGCTAACATACAAATATATATATATATATATATATACACATATAAAATATGCAACATCAATAACCATTAGGGAAATGCAAATTAAAACCACCATGAGATATCACCTCACACCTGTCAGAACGGCATTATCAAAAAGATTAAATATCAGTAGTGTTGGTGAGGATGTGGAGAAAAGGGAACCCTTGTATAATGTTGGTGGGAATGTAATTTAGTACAGCCATTATGAAAAAGGCTCCTCATAAAACTAAAAATGGAATTACAATATGATCCAGCAATCCCAGTTCTGGGTTACTCAAAAGATTTGAAATCAGTATGTCAAAGGGATGTCTGCATGCCCATGCTCACTACAGCACTATTAAACAATATACAAGTTATGGAATCAACCTAAGTGTCCATCAGTGGATGAATGGATGAAGAAAATGTGGAATATATACACAATGAAATACTATTTAGCCTTTAAAAAGAAAAATATTTTGTAATTTGCAACAACATGGATGGACGTGAATAACATTATGCTAAGTGAAATAAGCCAGGCACAGAAAAATAAGTACTACATGTTCTCCCTTATATGTGGAACGTAGAATAACCGAACTTGAAAGAAGCAGAAAGTAGAATGGTGGTTACCAGAGCCTGGGGAGATGCAGGGAATGGGTAGATGCTGGTCAAATGGTACAAAGCCTCAATTAGACAGTAGTAATAAGGTTTTTATTTCTTGAAAATGTATTACACGGTGTGATGAATACAGTGACTAATACTGTATTTTAGACTGGAAAATTGCTAAGAGAATACATTTCAAGTCTTCTCACCACAAAAAATAATAAGTATTTAAGGTGATAGATATGTTAATTGATTTAATTGTTCCACATTGTATTAAAAAATCATAACATAACTTTGTACCCCATAAATACATACAAGTTGTCTACTTACAATTTTAAAATTTTAAATTTAAAGAAAGATTAATTTATTCCACAAAGATCCACTGTGTAATTTCAATGTGCCAGGCAACATGCTGGGGATATACAATGGAGGTGGTTCCTGCTTCCACAAAGGTCTCGGTCCAGCAGAGGACTCCTCAACAAAGAATTGCAGTCCAGTGAAATAAGCACATGAGGGGGGTTTGTATATTGCTCCTGGGAAATGCAGCGGAGGCAGCACTGCATCTGGGGAAGGCTCTCTATAATTGCTCCTTCCAGCAAGCGACTGTGTTCACAAACACCAGCCTCCCACAGTACACCAGGCACAGGGCAGGATGAGCCCAGGAGAGACTTGGGTTGAATCCCAACTACTTTTCTATCTGTGTGACTTCTGACAAATCATTTAACCTCTTGAGCTGTTAGTTCTGAACTCATAAAATGGGACAGCAATATGTACTTTTAAATTGTGAAGATTAAATGAGATAATATACATATAAAGTATATAGGACATTCCTGGCACATAGTAGAAACAATTACACATAGAAACAATTTTAAAAATTATATATAAATATCCTTTTAATGGCAAAAAAAAGCTGTTTGTAGATTATCACTTCCTCATGGGAAAATACCACAGAGCTTACTTTTCTCCGTATTCTCAGTAACTGATAAATGGTAAGAACTCAATATATGTGTTTCTGAGAAACTTTTGAACCTCCTGGAAAAAGCTTCAAACAAAGCAATCATTAGAGTTTCTTGGTTTTAATAAGGATTAAAATCTAAAATGCACAACAAATGAAGATAAAAATACATGAGAACAGGAATGATGCCAAATTTGTATTTGTTAATGAAACAGTGAAAAGATGTGATTTGTTTAAAAAAACTGCTCTGCCGTTCTTCCATTTTAAGGAAGGAAAATATTGTTCAGGAGGAAGATGAGTATCTCTGACTTTTGTAGCTAGGAGAAAGAATTTTAAAAATTAGTTAACTTGTTTTTGTTTTCCAAGCAAGATATATTCAAGGTTAAAAAATATCATAAAATAGAGATGTGCCTTAAGAACGACAAAAATCTCCTGTAATCCCATCAAGCACAATGGTAATTACTGTTTACCTGTGAATCTGGGCCCCACTCTGGTTTGGAGCTCTATGAGCTGCAGGAGGATGACAGCAAAACAGGCAACAGAGAAACATGTTATATCTTGTACAGAGACATGCAGCCCAGGTGACACTCTTAATAAATAACAACAAGAGAACCTTTCTGAGCGTCTAAAAAGTAGTTGTCACAAAAATCTGAGGTTCCGCAGGCCACAACTCTCTACCCACTTTGGGAAACCACTTTGGGACACCCTTTGGGAAATGCTGGACTCTAAAATCCAAATGGAATACAAACACTTGTTTCTGAGAAAAAAACTGAGTTCAAAATCTCTAGGGATATCCTACTGCTCTGGCAGAAGTCCACCATGATCCGTTAAATGCAAATGAATCAAGAACATCTGGTCTAAATTTGTTTTAAAGCCTATGGGGGTTTAAATACAAAGAAAGTTTGGCAAAATATAGTTTTGGGTCTGTTGAATCTAGAATTTTATATTTTTTTAAAAGGCCAAGAGGTTTAGCAGAGCAAGAGACAAAGTAAGGCTAACTTTATAAAGTTAACTAATACAGGTAATTTGTCAAAATATTTCTTTCTGGTTTCTCTAGCTCTCTAACACTTTAGCAGTGTTAGAAAACACAGCTAAAATGGCCTGTACTTCCAAGTCACGTTTGCCAATTTATGTATGTTTGGGTTTCTGAACACCACTATCTGACCAAGGAGGCAGTAGAGGTTAATGAAAACCTAAACGTATACATGTGTCTGTGTGTGTGTGTCTGTATACATTACATGTATATAAATATAAATTATACATCTACATACATATAACTTCAGGAATTTTCAAAGTCTTTAATAAGCTAATACATGTTATAAATCTCCAACAAAGGGGGCACAGCATGACCTAACATGCTGGCCCCAGCATCTGGATCTTTTTGGCTTTCTGCATGGGACACACTTTGGGAAATGCTTAAGTTCAAGTGGGATACAAATGTCAGGGATGCAGACGATTTTAGCCACCTGTATGGCAAATCCACCTGACAGCAATAACATAAGCATAGCCTGAGAAGGACCCCGTATGGCAGATGCACATGAATGTGCGTGTTGAGCTAAGGAATCCTGGCGTAGCCAACTTGGGGATTTGTTCCTTGTCTATGAGGAACATCTGAGCCCCCAGCCCATCCCAAGGAACACAGGCTATACAGTGGATCAAGGTCCCAAGTTCTGGGTTGAATAAAGGTTGCCAGGTGGAGGTTGTTAGCAAAATGGTGCTAACTGAAAATGCTATATAAACTGCATGCTTTTTGCAAGTGGTTGCTGTTCTGTTCAGTCTCCTGCCACTGGACTCTCTTCCCTGTATGTAAGCCTCCAGTAAAGGCCCATGTCTTGTTTGCTGGCCCTGGGTCTCTTCTTCAGCCTCTTGAACCTGGTGCCATCCCCACTAGAGTTGACAGGGGTTTGGCACAACACCACCTGCAATCTCAAGGATATATTAAACAACTATTAAACACCTGCTATGTGCTTCATCCAGTCTTGACATGCCTCAGTTTACACATATCTGAGCATTCTAATCCTACACTTAAATCTATACTTTTCTTATGCGTAAAAGAGAACTTGGACAGGCACAGTGGCTCATGCCTATAATCCCAGCACTTTGGGAGGCTGAGGTGGGCAGATCACCTGAGGTTAGGAGTTCAAGACCAACCTGGCCAATATAGTGAAACCCCATCTCTACTAAAAATACAAAAATTAGCCAGACATGGTGGCACGTACCTGTGGTCCCAGGTACTCAGGAGGCTGAGATGGGAAGATCACTTGAATCCAGAAGGTGGAGGTTGCAGTAAGTCGAGACCATGCCACTACACTCTAGCCTGGGTGACAGAGTGAGACTCTGTCTCAAAATAAAAAAATAATAAAAATAAAAATAAAAAAGAACCCAACCAAAGCCTACTACTTAAGAGCAGCTTGTGGCCGGGCGCGGTGGCTCACGCCTGTAATCCCAGCACTTTGGGAGGCCGAGGCGGGCGGATCACAAGGTCAGGAGATCGAGACCACGGTGAAACCCCGTCTCTACTAAAAATACAAAAAATTAGCCGGGCGCGGTTGTGGGCGCCTGTAGTCCCAGCTACTCAGGAGGCTGAGGCAGGAGAATGGCGCGAACCCGGGAGGCGGAGCTTGCAGTGAGCCGAGATCGCGCCACTGCACTCCAGCCTGGGCGACAGAGCGAGACTCCGTCTCAAAAAAAAAAAAAAAAAAAAAAAGAGCAGCTTGTGTGCATGATTTACGTGTTTTCTCTTCCCTTGTTGGAATGAACTTCAAAGGCACAAGATTTGCTTTTATTCCCTCAACCCTCTTACAATTTCACCAACCCATGTGAACCTAGTGGCATTACAGAGCTACCCTGACTGGTGAAAATGGCAGGGTGTGCCCACCTTGTCTAGACAAAGGAGACCCCTGTGGAGATGAGAGGTAAGAGCGGAGTGAAATGTTGTTTGGGATCTTCTCCTGCCATCTGCTCTTGAGAGCAGACCTCAGAGCTAACCTCAACACTACTCTCCAGCTCTGCCCCCCGCACCCTGTGATTTAACCAAGGTGAGGGGATTTGTTTGCCTTCCTACTAATTATCCCCTCGGTGAGAAAATGAGAAGAAAGTGTAGGCTGATCACAGAGTCTTCCCCTCCACGATTACACTGGGAATTAGATTGCCCTGCGGGGCTGCCAAATCCCTGCAGAACTCTGCCGCAGGTGACAGGGAGGAGGCTGTGGCTCTGCTCTCGGCAGCCCACTACCGAGCAAGGGGCCAAGGCACATAGGCTGGGCCCAGAGCACCATAATCCCTCTCCAAACAAGAGGTGACTCACAGAACATGAGGTGCCCAGTGTTTACCCTGACACACTGTGCTCTCACCAGGAAGAGCCTGGCTCAGCCAAGGGAGCGCCAGATGAGGCTGCAATTCCAAGGAGCTCTTCACCCTCTATCACCCTCTGCAATGCTAAAGGGCACGGGAGGAGGGGACAATGACAAACATCTCCCCAAGGCAGTTCCTCCCAAGGTTCCCCAAGCACAGAAACCAGTCATACCGAACTCCCCACAGCGTCTCTGTATTTACCACTTGCTACTGAGAAATGCAAAGCCCTTCTCAGATCTCATTCCACATGCTATAGTTGGGGTAACAGCTCTCTTTGGGGGTAATAGAGGAGTGGACAGTAATTATCCTTATGTCCCATATCAAATGGAAATGAGGCAAAGAGATAATAAATTAAGATTTTTTTATTCCTACAGCACTTTGCACTGTACGAAACACATTCATATATACCCTGTCACCCTGACTGAGCAGGATCGCTCCGTTCCATTTTACAAATAAGTAAAGCTCTGAAGAAATGACTTACCTGGAGGACAGACTGATAGGAATCTGCGCCATAACCCCAGGGGGATTCAGTTTCCCCAACCGGAACCATCCAGCCTCAAAGCAGGGCACTCCCAGAGGTTGGCACTGCCACAAGCCTGGTGCCAGGCAGAGGGCAGGGCATCACCTGGCTGGAGGAGCTCTCAATAGCTCAACTGAAAGCATTTCTTTCTTCCTTTTTTTTTTTTTTTTTTGAGACCAAGTCTCACTCTGTCACCCACGCTGGAGTTCAGTGGCACGATCTCGGCTCACTGCAGCCTCCGCCTCCCGGGTTCAAGCGATTCTCCTGCCTCAGCTTCCCAAGGAGCTGGAATTACAGGCACGCCACCACGCCCAGCTAATTTTTGTATTTTTAATAGAGATGGGGTTTCACCATGTTGGTCAAGCTGGTCTCAAACTCCTAGCTTCGAGTGATCCACCCACCTCAGCCTCCCAAAGTGCTGAGAATACAGGCACAAGCCACCACGCCTGGACAACTGAAAGCATTTTTAAATTCCCTGCTACTGGAGTAAATGGAGAAATGTCACAGGTTGAAAAATACTTGTTCATTCTCCTAAACTTTGTCTTTCCTTCTCCTCCTTCTATTCTGGGACCCAGGACAAGTTAAAGACTTTTCAAAGCCAGAACTCTATCCTGTTTGCACACGTCAGGATGTTCAGGAAGAGCCTCATGGGTCACCACAGCTCAGGATGCATCCAGACACTGTCTCCACGGCCTGCGGAGCTGCTCTCTGAGGACTCACTTCACTGCCTCTCCTTTCCCAGGCTCATGGAGATATACCACCTGTCACCTCTGGGCCTGGAGGGCAGATGGAGGTGAGATGTGAAGGAAGACTGCGTCATCAAAGCAGATGGAAGCATTCCCTAGCACCTGGGCCATCCTGGGTCCTAGCTTGATTACTAAAGAACAGGGAGATTTCAAAGTAAAATGTCCAGCAACTTGTTTACAGAACATAATACTGTGGGCACACAGCAGTTATCTGCAAGCATGCATATCTGTTAAGGACATATGAACTTTATCCTCAAGCTCTGCCTGCTACACATCTTGTTTTAAATCCCTTGTATATATGCTTGTATGCATCCTCTATACACATCTGTACAGAAAGTCTGGGGAGTAACATAGCAAATAAATTAACTACGGTGACTTGAGGCACTGCCAGGTTTGGGAACTGGCTGGAAAAGGGTTTGGAAGTTTCACTGAAATTTAGGTCATCCATTTCTCAGCGGTGTTCTCTTAACAAGTTGCTTTACCTTTCTCAGACTCAGTGTCAACTAGGAAATGAGGAGAATGACACCGGCCTCGCAGGACTGCTGTGAAAGCCAGAGATCATACACCTCATATGCTGGCACACAGCAGACACTCAGTAAATGCTATCTATAACTAGTATTACTGTAAAAGAGGATGGGGCTGGGTGTGGTGGTTCACACCTGTAATCCTAGCACTTTGAGAGGCCAAGGCAGGCGGATCACCTGAGGTCAGGAGTTTGAGATCAGCCTGACCAACATGGCGAAACGCTGTCTCTACTAAAAATACAAAAATTAGCCAGGCTTGGTGGCACACACCTGTAATCCCAGCTACTCGGGAGACTGAGGCAGGAAAATCACTTGAACCTGGGAGGGAGAGTTTGCAGTGAGCCGAGATTGCACCACCAGACTCCAGCCTGGGTGACAGAGTGAGACTCTGCCTCAAACAAACAAAAAAGAGAATGGTTGCCAAAAAGCCATACCTCTAACCTCCCTGTAGCCATGGAAACTGCCTCTTGTTGAATAAGAGCATCCCTCCTCATTCTCCAGTCCCAGATTTGCCTTTGAGTCTCTGATATAAACTCTGGTGCAGGGGCCAGTTAGTTCCTCATGAGGACCATGTATGCTGGCTATTCCAACACACCTGTTCCCCACTTGCAACCTCAGATCCATTGTATCTGTTCTGGTGACTGACCTCTGTGGGCTGCTTCCCCAGGGCTTCACGCCCTTTGGCATCAGGCTAGGATCTGCCAGTTGGAAACACCAGCACCAGATCTGGGAATTTATTCTTCCCTATCTCCCTGCTTGGTCAAATCTCTGCAGTGGCTTTGTCCTTTCTGTCGCCATAGCTCCTGTTGGGCAGCCCCTCTTCTATGATTCCAGTGCTTGCTTCCTCTGTAGGTGGTCCCTTCATTAAGCTCTCTCCAGAAAAACATTTTTAGGGCACCATCTGCTTCCTGCCAGGACCCTAACCAAAACAGGGGAGGAGGTCCTGTTTCTTGATGCAAACTATAACACTGTTAGAATGACTTTAGATCAAGGAGATGTTAAAAATAATGATAAGCTGTGGAGGCAGACTAATAATGTCTAGTTCAGGCTAGGGCTCTGATTTTCATTACTTGAACCTCCAAGAATTAAAGCAACTTTCATCTAATAAGAAAGTCGAGAAGACAATAAAAAACAGCCTGAGCCTAGAGATCTTGTCTTTTCCTTCAGTGAGGGTCCCGTTTTGCAACTCTCCAAAGCAACAAGAACCTTGCAGCAGGAAAGAGAACTTGTTTCATCCCTGATGGACACTTACTCTGTGTCAAACATCATGTAAGCTATTCTATATAAACCGTCTCATTTGGAGCTGATAACAACTTGGTGAGGTATACCCATTTTTCAGAAGAGGAAATAGAGTCATAAAGATAGTAAGGACCCTGTTCGAGGTCACACAGCTGGCCAGTGCAGAATCAAGGTTTGAACCTGAGAAGTCTGGCTCTGGAGTCTGGGTAGCCTGAACCAATGCTTAGGTGCCTCCTCCCTGGAAGGGGGGCCGAGAGCAATGAAAAGTGAAGCAGGGAGGCAAGCTCAGCCTCTCTTCCTAACAGCCTTAGCCGCTGAAGGTGTGCTCGCATCCATGAGATGCCCCCACTGGGGAAATGGGGCTGTGGGGGCATATTTCAGCCACCGACCAGGATCATCAGCCACAGAGACAAACCAGAAGTGAAGGAGTGTCTGTGAAAACAAAACTATAAAGAACCACAGCTTCTGAAGACAAAGTGGGTCCATGATAAACTAGGATTCTCTGCAACATTATCCAGTACCAAACTAAATCCTGCCTGAACCCCTCAGTCTGCAAGACAGATCCCTCTTTATACCTGTAAAATTCAATGGCACATAGCATGAGGGCAAACATCCAAAGCTTAAAAATGACCTAGAAACTCTGAACAACATTGAGAAGGAAGAACAAATGTTGTCAACACACTGGGTAATTTCATCCACAGAGAAACGAGCAGTAACTTCATCACTTTCAGAAGAAACCAATCTCTTGGGCCAAATAACCAAAACACCAAGAACGTCTTTCCAATGCCAAGAATCTTCCCAATGCCATTTCCAAACTGTGCCTGTAATTCAGCACTTGTTAACAGACCCATATTCCACCTGCAAAGAAAGCCAGCATTCCGTCTTATGCCTACTGGAAAGTTTAATAAATGAGGTATAGTGCATTGCCGATTGACATATCACTCAACCAAGGCACAACAGAAAAAACACTTAACTGCAAAATGATTTGTAGTCTGGATACAGTGGCTGAGTCTTGATTCTCATTCTGTTTCACGTAACATTTGCTTTTTTTCTGCTTAAATCTACCTCCCTCTTATTGAAAACGCAAGATGCGTGGGTAGTAGGATGAAAGATTCAGCCTTGTGCATATTTACACATAGCTCAGTAATCCCAGGAGAAAATAAATTGACAGAGAATGGTATTTATACCAAACAGTCAGAAAACAACATATTAAGATACACTGTCAAATGGTTACCCAGTATGAATGATCTGCCAACCAAGGATCCAATTTGTGTATACATCTTCCCCAATGCAATTTCTAGCCACTTTGGGTTCTAGTTTTTTGACTGGATAACAACACCTGAATTCATTCTGCAAAGCAAGCCAGCTGCAGCGATTTTTAAAAGGACTTTAAAAGTGGGCTTGGGTACACCAACAGTGATTTGCAAAGCCCTCTGGCTTGGAGTTCCATCTTACCAGTGGAGTCAGCCCCAGAAGCCTGACCACTCGTCTGCTCCTCAGCATTGATGAGCTGCAGGTCTGTATACGAACATCCAAAGCTAGGACTGCTGGTGTCTTCAGAATGGGTGGTCCAGCTGCTCTCAGAAGTCAGAGGGCATCTCCCCAGGGAGTCAAAGGAAGGGCATGTCCAGCAGGGTATGGTCAATGGTAGGGCTGGGGAGAGACCAAAAACCAAAAGCATACAATACAAATAGTTGTACTTTGTCTTTAGTGCTTATCTTACTTTGACGTTGCTCACATCCTATGAAATCTCAACAGTCACACAAGGCAAGGAAGTCTTGTATGGAGAGTATCACTCATGACACAGACAGAGAAAACTGATTGACTGAGACCCCATGGTGAATCAGTATCAAAACAAGTATGAAAAGTAAGGTCCCAGTTGGGAGCGGGGGCTCACGCCTGTAATCCCAGCACTTTGGGAGGCTGAGGCGGGTGGATCAAGAGGTCAGGAGATCAAGATCATCCTGTCTAACACGGTGAAACCCCATCTCTACTAAAAATACAAAAAATTAGCCGGGCGTGGTGGCGGGCGCCTGTAGTCCCAGCTACTCGGGAGGCTGAGGCAGGAGAATGGCGAGAACCCAGGAGGTGGAACTTGCAGTGAGCCGAGATCGCCCCACTGCACTCCAGCCTGGGCGGCAGAGTGAGACTCCGTCTCAAAAAAAAAAAAAGAAAAAAAAAAAAGGAAGAAAGACAGAAAAGTAAGGTCGCAGGACTCTCCAATCAAAGAAAATCTCACTAAAGGAACACAAGTTACTTCAGGGTCTAATTTTACTTCTTAACTTACATTTCAGCTTATTTCAAGCCAAAACTACAGGAATCTTGCAGTTTCACCCTTACTGTTACATTTCTTCCATTTGTAGTGCACAAAAAAACTCACCAATTTACACTGAAACATTAGAGCCAGTTTAGGTTAAAGGATAAAGAGTAGACATATAACTATATATGAACATGTATGTGGCATGCCCCTGCTTGCTTTGAATTGACTGTAACTGGAGATTCTGCTGACTGTCACGTATACAAATGGAGATTTGCTGAGGCTGCCAACCTGCATGCAATACAATAAAAAATACCTTTAAGGGGAAAATGGACAAAGCTCGGTTTTATCTCCTTAGCCTTGAGAACCAAATCAGACTTTATAAACTACTTTAGAAAGGTTTTTTAAAATCTTTCAAATTTGAAACTTTCAAATTCTCCTAATTTGTCTTTAGTTAATTTCCTATCACACGCTGTCTCCACGGTGCTGCATAAAAATCATATCATTACGGCCAGGCACGGTGGCTCACACCTGTAATCCCAGCACTTTGGAAAGCCGAGGCGGGTGGATCACCTGAGGTCAGGAGTTCAAGACCAGCCTGCCAACGTGGCGAAACGCCGTCTCTACTAAAAAAAATACAAAAATTAGCTGGGCATGGTGGCGGGTGCCTGTAATCCCAGCTACTTGGAAGGGTGACGCACAAGAATCACCTGAACCCGGGAGGCGGGCGTTGCAGTGAGATTGTGCCATTGCACTCCAGCCTGGGCAACAAGAGAGAAACTATTGCAAAAATAAAATAAAAACAAAAAAAGAATCATATCATTGCAAATTTACCAACAGGTACTGAAACAAGTGCTGAAAATAGCCTAGATAAGACAGGAAGAATGAAAACAAGAGAAACTACCATGTATTGAGTACCCATCAAATGTCAGGTATTTTACAAATGTCTTGTTTCATCCGTCTATCCTGAGAGATAGGCAGTAGTCTTATTTTAACTCAACGACATTAAGAAACTTGCCCAAGATGATAAAGTCAGTTCTCCTGCCAGGAAAACTAAACAAGTAGAAAAAGAAAAATTGAGATTTAAGAGAGAAGAAAGCATAAACATCAATGCTTCCAATAGTATAAAACTTTTCATTCCTTATTCTCTTAGGCATTTGTAAAGCATTTAGGTCCTTTTTCTGGAGAGCTCATCGCTCATATCCTCTTCTTTAAAAATGTCACCCTTTCTGCATATTCCTGAGCTAATTCTCTCCAAAGAAGCAAGGTCCCTTTCCCTGCTTTATTTCTCCTTAGTGTTATCACTGTCTAATGTGCTACATGCCCATGTCTTCCATACTAGAATCCAAGTTTCTTGAGGGGGCAGGGATTTTTATCTATTATGTTCACTTCTATAACCCCATTCCTAGAATAGTACCTGGTATAAAGCAGACATTCAACAAATATTTGTTGGTTATATCAACAGAAGCACCACGAATCATTCCATAACAGTCTATACTAAACACAGAATATTAAAATTGGACTGGTATCTATGACCCTCACCCCAAACACAGAAAAACATTAAAATACTAAAAAAGAAGAAAAAATAAATTTTTTTATAAACCAACCAAAATTAAAAAGCAAAGCCAAATTTATAAAAGTTTGCTATATGATGCCATTTCCTATAGTATGGTGGTTTAGATACTTTAAACTACTATGGAAACAAAATTAAAATATTTGTGAAATGTAATAACATTATTTAAAATACTTCACAGGGTGAGCAACAAAGTAAAGAATCATCAGAGGCGAAGTGAAAGCTGCAACCCCAAAAGAGTAAACAGAGGACACAAGCTGATTCACTCTCAAGATTTTGAACAAACCAGACTCTTGAGTTTTCCAAACCTCTTATGAAGAAGGCAAATGATAAAGAACCTAGGGCCAACCGAATATGGGGAACAGAAGAGCTGATGCATAAAGTGAGAATTCCTAAAAGGCTTACAGGGTAAGTTAGAAATAACCTCCACCCCCTAGCTGGAGATAGCAAAGAAAATTGTCTAACTTAGGATTGCGTGAAGAATAGAGGAAAAAATATCTCCCGAGAATTAATAACCACAAATTGTCTCACACAGGGGTGTGCAGCTAAAACTACTTGTGTGGTCTGAAAAACCTCCAAGTTGAGACTAGTTTAAGTATTTCCTGGTTAGTAGCCTCAGGCATCCAGGAAAAGCAAATACTATAATAATGCCTTTTTTTTTTTTTTTGAGACAGAGTCTTGCTTTGTTGTCCAGGCTGGAGTGCAGTGATGCAATCCCAGCTGACTGCAATCTCCACCTTCTGGGCTCAGGTGATTCTCATGCCTTAGCCTCCCAAGTAGCTGGGACTGCAGGCTCCTGCCACCATCCCTGGCAAATTTTTTTTGTATTTTTAGTAGAGACAGGTTTCACCATGTTGGCCAGGCTGGTCTCTAATTCCTGACCTCAAGTGATCCATCCGCCCACCTCTGCCTCCCAAAGTGTTAGGATTACAGGAATGAGCCACCACGCCCGGCCAGTAATCCTTTCTGGAAGGAAGATACCTTCAAACCAGCCTCCTCAGACAGAATGTTCCAAAGTTGATGTGCACATAATAAATAAATAAATCACAAAATGCATAAGAAATCAAGTTACCATGAACAAGAACCAGCAAAGCGTGTGAGTGGGTGGGGTGAAAAGGCAGAAAGAGATCTGCGAAGAATTTTCAGACACTAGAATTGTTGAGCAAAAAGCACCATTATGTTTAATCTGTTTAAGGAAATAAGAAAAGAAATTAAAAATATGAAAAAGGAGCTTGTAGAATTGAAAAAGAACTAAATAAACTTCCAGAGAAAAAAAAGTATACTACTGTAAATACAAAATTGAATGGATAACATAGACAAAAAGATGAGAATATCAAAGAGAGATTGAGACACATGGAGGGCAGTGTGAGACAGTCTCATAGATACCTAATCTGAGTTCCTAAGGAGAGGAGAAAGAAAATGGTAGAGGGGCAATATTTGAAAAAAATACTGGTTGCAAATTCCCCAGAATTTATGAAAGATTTTACTTGTCAGATTAGAAATTCCAAGGCATCTCAAGCAAGGTGACTAAAAATAAATCTACAAATAGACACCAAAACTACATAAGACCAAAAACAAAGAGAAGATCTTAACAGCCATCAAAGAGAAAATATACATTACCTTCGAAAGAAGAATGTTTAGACTGACTACCACCTCTTTCCATAGCAGGAGAAGCCAATGTGCACTTCAGTGTATAGACAGAAAAATAACTATGAAGTTAGAATTACATACCCAGTGAAATATCTTCACAGAACAAGGGAAAAAATAAAGACAATTTAGACAAACAAAAACTATAAATACCCCTAAAGTAGGAAAGAAAGGTGAAATAAATGGAATGTAAGATGTTAGAATTAAAACTATATCAGTACTTAAAAATAAACATAAATGGACTAAACATTCCAGATAAAAGAAAAAAGACTGTCAGGTTGAATCAACAAATGAAATTTAACATGGTATGTACAAAAAATATATCTAAAACATAAATGATTATCAATGATGGAAAGTAAAGGGATGGGAAAGCCATATAAGACAAAATGTTAATGAAAAAAAGCTCATAGAGTTATAGATTATGGATGGACTTTGCAACAAAATAACAAAAAGCACAATCCATCAGAAATATAATAATTCTAAACTTGGATATATTTATTAACATAGCCTCAAAATTATTAATGCAAAAATTGACAGAACTGTAAGAAAGTAAGAAATGTCCATCATCATAATGGAAGATGTTAAAATACACCTCTCAGTTACTGACATGTCAAGCAAGCAAAAATATTAGCAAGCAAATGAAACTTTAAACAACAAAATGAACACGCTGATCTAATCTAATGATCATAGAACATTACACTCAACTGGTGAAGAATGCATATTTTTTATAATAACACCAAGAATTTTTATGACAAGTGATAACATGCTATCACTTGACATGAGGCAAGCTGTAACAAATTTCAAAAAATTGGTATACAGACCACAAATACTGGTCACAATAAAATTAAGTATCTAGTTATCTAACTAGTTGTCTGGTTAACTAGTATCTAGATTTTAAAAAACTGGAAAATTTAAAAATTAAGAAACAGACTTCTAAATAATTCACTGGTCAAAGAAGAAATCTTAATAAATATTAGGAAATATTTTGAGTCAAGCAATAATGAAAATACTATATGTGAAAATTTTAAGAATATATGTAAGCAATATAGTCAGCTTATATTAGAAGACAACTGAAACTTAATACAATAAGCTCCCAACTTATTAAGATACAAAAGTAGAACAAAATAAATCAAAGAATGTTAGAAAAAGGAAAAAATACAAAAGCATAAATTATTAAAAATTTTTAAAACACACAGATAAAATGTTCTTAGAGAAGACAAATAGAATTAAAAAGAGCACAAATAACAGTAGGAATGAAAAGGGTACACAATTACAAATACTATATTTACAAGGCAATGAAGGGAAATAATAATTGTCTTTATACCAGTACACAAACACAGATAAAACTATAGAAGTCCTAGTAAAACATAACTTTTCAAAACTGATTCAAGAAGAAAGTTAAAAACCTGACTTGTCCAGTAACCTTGTAATTAAGTGAACCAAGACTTAAAACCTTCTCACCAGAAAAAATTCTTTTAATCTTCCACTAACTACTCCAGAGTATACAAGAAGAAAGGCCGCTCATCTACTCATTAAATTTATAAGGTTAGCATTTGCAAGGTTAGACACCAAAACCTGACAATAAATACCCAATTTATATGTACAGTCTCTAAAAGGAGAAATACAGAATAATCTCAATCATGGACACAGATAAAAGAATCCCAAACAAATTATCAAAGAGAATCTAGTGATTTATGAAAAGGAGAATTACATAATGACTAAACTGAGTTACCCAATTTATACAAGGTTGGTTTAACACAGTGTTTCTCAACCTTTTTTTCATTATCGTCCCCCTAAGAAACCTTTTTGTACATTTTTTTCCCTAATCACTCTCTCTTGAACTCTCCTCCTCTAATACATTACAATCAGAAAATTGACATTAATACAATTCACCAATCTTATTCAGATTTTCCCAGTTTTACATGTACTCGTGTGTGTGTGTATCTAGTTCTATGCAATGTTATCAATGTGTAGATTCATGTATCCACCAGTCAAGATATAGAACAGTTCCATCACTGCAAGGATCTTTCATGCTGCACTTTTATAAGCATGCCTATTTCCCTCCTAGCTTGCCTCCATCTCCATGCTCTGTTCCTAACCTTTGACAACCACTAATCTGTTTTTCATTTCTATAATTTTGTCACTTCAAGAATGCAATATAAATGGAATCATGCATTATGCAACTTTTTAGGACTGGCTTTTATTACTCAGCATAATGCCTTTGAGCTTCATCTGAGTTGTTGCATGTACCAGGAGTTCATTCCTTTTTATTGCTGAGTAGTATTCCATGGTATGCATACACCACAGTTAGTTTCCTTCTTTCCCCATCAAAGGACATCTAGGCTCCTTCTGGTTCTTAGCTACTATAAATAAAGCTGCTATAAACATTTGTGTACAGGTTTTTATATGAACATAAGTTTCCATTTCTCTGAGATGAAGTCCAAGAGTGCAATTGCTGGGTCATATGGCAATTGCATGTTTTGTTTTATAAGAAACCGCCAAACTGTTTTCCAAAGTGGTTGTACCATTTTATATTCCCACCAGCAATGCAAGAATGATCCAATCTCTTGGCATCCTCACTAGCATTTAGTCTTACCATTACTTTTTATTTCAGTTATTCTAATAGATGTGCAGTGAAAGATCATTTTAATTTGTATTTCCCTAATGGATAATAATATTGAATATTTTTTCATATGATTACTTACTATCTTGATATATTCTCTTTGGTGAAACATATGTTTATTTCTTTAGCTCACTTTTTTCTTTTTTTTGGAAGATGGAGTTCCGCTGTTATTGCCCAGGCTGGAGCACAATGGCATGATCTCGGCTCACCGCAATCTCCACCTCCTGGTTTCAAGCAATTCTCCTGCCTCAGCCTCCCAAGTAGCTGGGATTACAAGCACATGCCACCACGCCCGGCTAATTCTCTATTTTTAGGAGAGACGGGGTTTCACCATGTTGTTCAGGCTGGTCTTGAACTCCTGACCTCAGGTGACTGCCTACCTTGGCCTCCCAAAGTGCTGGGATTACAGGCCTGAGCCACCACACCCGGCCTAGCCCATTTTTTTAATGGGAACTTTTTACTGTTGGTTGGGTTTTGAGATTTTTCTATATATTCTAGATACTAGTCCTTTTGTTTTTATTCTGAGACAGTTTCACTCCGTTGTCCAGACTGGAGTGGAGTGATGCCATCTCAGTTCACTGTAACCTCCACTTCCCAGGTTCAAGCGACCTACCCACCTCAGCCTCCAGAGTAGCTGGAACTACAGGTGTGTACCACTATGCCTAGTTAATTTTTCGTATTTTCATAGAAATAGGGTTCCACTATGTTGCCCAGGCTGGTCTCCAACTCCTGGGCTCAAGTGATCCACCTGCCTTGGCCTCCCAAAGTACTGGGATTACAGGCATGAGCCACTGTGCCTGGCCTGATACTAGTCCTTTGTTGGCTGTGGTTTACAAATATTTTTTCCTAGTCTATAGCCTGTCTTTTCATCCTTTTCACCAAGTTTTTGCAAAGTAAGTTTTTGAAATTTTAATGCTACATATATATTTTATGTTTACTTTTGTACTGTATATATATATTATAGGTATTCTGTATACAACAAAAATTACAATTTATTTGCCCTACTCAAGAAC
Source organism: Macaca nemestrina (assembly GCF_043159975.1). Taxonomy (NCBI): domain Eukaryota; kingdom Metazoa; phylum Chordata; class Mammalia; order Primates; family Cercopithecidae; genus Macaca; species Macaca nemestrina. The sequence continues at coordinate 26,513,969 of NC_092131.1, read as the reverse complement.
CATTTTTAGCCCCCTTGGGGATAATATCACCCTGTTGAGAATACATGGGTTAATAATAGAAAATCAACTAATGTAATTCACTGCAATAACGTATTAAAAGAGAAAAATCTTACCATCACGATATAGAAAAAGCACTAAATAAATTTTAGTCTTTATTCATGGTAGTAATTTTTAGCAAATTACAAACAGAAGAACTCCCTAAACCTAACAGAAATACCCCCCAAACCCCACAGAGAACATCACATAAAGCTAATTAACCCTTGGAGATTCCGATCAAGATAGTGATGTTCATTACCCTCACTTCTGTTCAACATCATATTTATGATCAGATCCTGCACAGTAAGGCAGGAAGTGAAAAGAAGTGAAAGAAACAAAACTGTCATTATTTGCAGATGATATTTCTGTATACGTAAAATAACCAAAAGACTTTACCAATAAGTTAGCAAATTAATAATGTTAGCAAGGTATGCCTGTTAATTAAAAAATCAACATATAAAAATGAACTGTGTTTCTGTAAGCCAGCAAGAAATATTTAGAAAATGAAATTTAAAACAAGACAGCATTTATAACAGCAACAAAAAGTATGAAGCATATATAGTATCAAACCTAAGAAAAAATGTGCTAAGGCCTTAGAGGAGGCATTTCTAAAGTTTATTAACAGACCATAAAGAAGATTAAATAAATGGAGAGATATATATGTGGAGATAATATATACATATGGAGATACAGATAAATAGATAAATATTTAGAGATTGAAAGATTTAACATTGTAAAGATGTTAATTCTCCCCAAACTGGTTTATACATTTACTTCAATGTCAATTAAAATTCTAGTATGGCAAAACAATCCTAAGCAAAAAGAACACAGCTAGAGACATCACACTACCCTTTTCAAACTACATCACAAGGCTACAATAATTAAAACTGCATGGTAGGGTATAAAAACAGATACATAGACGAATGAAACAGGTTAGAGAACCCAGAATAAAGCTGCACACCTACAACCATCTGATCTTCTACAAAGCCAACAATAACAAGCAATGGGGAAAGGACTTTCTATTCAATAAATGGTGCTGAAAAAACTGGCTAGCCATTTGCAGAAGATTGAAAGTGGACTCCTACCTCTCACCATATATAAAAAATAACTCAAGATGGATTAAAGGCTTAAATGTAAAACATAAAATTATAAAAACCCTAGAAGAAAACATAGGGAATACCATTCTGGACATTGGCCCTAGCAAAAACTTCACGACAAAGATTCCAAAAGCAATGCAGGAAAAACAAAAATTGACAAGTGGGACCTAATTAAACTAAAGAGCTTCCGCACAACAAAATAAACTATCAATGGAGTAAATAGACAAGCTACAAAATGAGAAAAATATTTGCAAACTATGCATCTGACAAAGGTCTAATATCAAGAATCTATAAGAAACATAAATGAACAAGCAAAAAACAACCCCATTAAAATGGGCAAAGGCCATGAACAGACACTTCTCAAAAGAAGATAAACATACAGCAAACAAGCATATGAAAAAATGCTCAATATCACCAATCATTACAGGAACGCAAATCAAAACCACAATGAGATACCATCTCATCCCAGTGAGAATGGCTATTATCAAAAAGTCAAAAAATAACAGATGCTGCTGAGGTTGCAGAAAAAAGAGAAGGCTTACACACTGCTGGTGGGAATGTAAATTAATTCAGCCACTGTGGAAAGCAGTCTGAAGATTTCTCAAAGAACTTAAAACAGAATTACCATTTGACCTAGCAATTCCATTACTGTGTACATACACAAAGGAAAAATGACACACACACGCCTATGTTCCTTGCAGCACTATTCACAATACCAAAGATGCAGAATCAACCCAGATGCTCATCAACGGTGGACTGGATAAAGAAAATGTGCAACATATACACGATGGAATACTACACAGCCATAAAAAAAAATGAGCTCATGTCCTTCGCAGCAACATGGATGGAGCTGGAGGTTATCATCCTAAACAAATTAACCCAAGAAAGAAAACCAAATACCATATGTTCTCACTTCTAAAGGGGAGCTAAACACTGAGTACACATGGAAATAAAGAAGAAAACAACAGACCCTGGGGCCCACTTGAGGGTGGAGGGTGGAAGGAGAGTGAGGATTGAAAAACTACCTATTGGGCATTATGTTGATTACCTGGGTGACAAAATTATCTTCAGACCAAACCCCCACAACAGGCAATTTACTCAGGTAACAAACCTGCACATGTACCCCCTAAATCTAAAATAAATGTTGGAAAGAAAAAAAATTATAGCAGGGCTTTCACCTATATTAACAAGCAGAATCATACTATTTAGATATGAATGAAGCTGAGTTTTGAGTAATATATTTATAAGTATTTACATTAAAATAAACACAAAAACAAAACAGTATTGGAAAAACTGGATATCTACATGAAAAAGTGAAGCCAGACCTGTACTTCAAACTGTACAGAAAAACCAATTCTAGCTATATTGAATGTCAACGTGTGAAGGCTATATAAGAAACATTTTAGAAGACAATATAGCCAAATGCATTCATGACTTTGGAGTAGAGAAATATTTTCTTTACCAAAACACAGAAAGCACTAATAATAAAACAAACATTGAAAAAAATTATGTCATTAAAATAAATAACTTATTTTTGCCAAAAGACATAAGGAGAATGAAAAGACCATTCACAGGATAGGAGATAATATCTGCTACACATTGAATGCACCAGGAACTCCTAGAAATCAACAAGAAAAAGGCAGAGACACCAACAGGAATATAGCTGAACAGGGATTTCATGAAAGAAAAATCCAAATGGCACCAAAAAAGGATGCTCAAGGCCAGGCGCGGTGGCTCACGCCTGTAATTCCTGCACTTTGGGAGGCCGAGGCAGGTGGATCACAAGGTCAGGAGATCGAGACCATCCTGGCTAACATGGTGAAACCCCGTCTCTACTGAAAATACAAAAAATTAGACAGGCGTGGTGGAGGGCGCCTGTAGTCCCAGCTACTCGGGAGTCTGAGGCAGGAGAATGGCGTGAACCCAAGAGGCGAAGTTTGCAGTGAGCCGAGATGGCGCCACTGCACTCCAGCCTGGGTGACAGAGCGAGACTTCGTCTCAAAAAAAAAAAAAAAAGGATGCTCAACCTTGTTAGTAATCTAGGAAATGCAAATTAAAACCACATGAGATACTAAGATCCTATTACCCTTCCCCCTTTCTTTCTCCACCTCCCTGATGACAAAAATAGAAAAATGTAACAATCCTAAGTGCAGCTGAGGAAGAGGAGCCACAGTGCCTTTCATGTACAGCCGGTAGGATAACTAGAAACCACTTTAGCAAATGGCTCGGTGTTACCTGATTAAGCTGAATATGAACACATCCTACAGAACAGCAATTCCCATCCTATTTTTTTATGCAAGAGAACCACCTGCACATGTTCACCAGGATACAGGTTAAAAATGTTCATAGAAAGACAAAAATAATGCTCATGGAAGTGCATTATCATCTTAGAAACAACCCAAATGAGCCAGGCATGGTGGCTCATGCCTGTAATCCCAGCACTTTGGGAAGCCAAGGCGGGTGGATTACGAGGTCTGGAGTTTGTGGCCAGCCTGGCCAACACAGTGAAACCCCATCTCTACTAAAAACACAACAGATTAGCTGGGTGTGGTGGCAGGCACCTGTAATCCCAGCTACTGAGGAGGCTGAGGCAGGAGAATCGCTTGAACCTGGGAGGCGGACGTTGCAGTGAGCCGAGATCGCGCCATTGCAACGTCAGCCAGGGCGACAGAGCAAGACTCCATCTCCAAAAAAAAAAAAGAAAGAAAGAAAGAAAAGAATCCAAATGTCCATCAAAAACAGAATGGATAAATGGATTGTAGTATATTACTATAATGGAATACAGAGTAATAAAAACTAAAAGAACCATAGCTACAAGTTCTTTTAGTTTTTGACATGGACAATTCCCACAAATAATGTATCAAAGGAGTAAGCCACGGAGTAATGCAGTATTATTCCATATATATAAAGTTCAAAACCAGGCTAAATTATAACATTCTTGATGCATGTGTAGGTAGTAAAACTGTCAAGAAAAGTAATGTAGTTATTATCATGAAACTCAGAAGGTGGTGATACAGAGGGGAGGGAAGGGGATGTGAAGAGGGAGGAGGCTGTGATCAGTAGGGAAACACGCAGGGCCTCTGGCGATGACAATATTCCATTTATTAAACTGGGTGATGGGTTGTACTGCTGTTCTTTATAATTTAATACACATTTTAAAATGTTGTTTTGTATTTATTCAATAGGTAATAAAACTTATTAAAACCACATATCAAAAAAAGACAGATTACTCTGTAAGAAAGCTATTTCACTTAATGGTATTTGCATATCGGCTCCTTACATTTGTGAGATAAAACGCCAACGTTTCTCTTGAAACACAAACTCGGAACAGTGCATCTGGGAGAGGCAAAGCTCCTGCCTCTCACAAACTGTTCTCATTCGTTCTAATACGCTTTGTTTATTTTTCGGCTTAGAAATCTCGGATGAGTTATTTTATTCAGGTTCTTAATTGAATGTCCTCAGGCCACAAGCTTAGCTGAAAGAGAGAAAGTACTGGGCCTGGAGCTGACTATGCTCCCAGGGGCCAGACCTTTGATGTCCGGGCCAGGTAAAAACAGGATGCTGCCATCATGACACTTCAAGCCACATCCATCTAGCTTGAAGGAATAAAGTGAAGGAAAGATCAATATCTGCCTCTCCTCCTTTCCTATGAGGTTAAGACCAGGGACCCTGGATCCAGACTGCCTGGTTTGCATACCAGATCCAGCCCTGTAACCTGGAACAAGCTACTCAAATTCATTTGTTCCTCGTTTTTCTCACCCGTAAAATGCAGCTGAAGAGAATATAAACCTCATAAGGGGATTAGGTTAATACTGATGAAGCACTTGCAAATCCGCTTGGCACAATAAGAGTACTCAACATGGGTTAGGTGGTGATGGTTATTATTCTCAAACATATTCTTTTGTCCAAATCAACTTGACATCTCCATTTGGGTCTCTAACTTTACATGTTGAAAACTAAGCTCCTATTATTCCCTCCAAAGCAGCCCCTGCATCCTTTCAGCTGCTCAGAACAAAACCATCAAGTCATCCTTGATTCTTCTCATAGTTGCTCCATCACAATTTTTGTTAGTCCTACCTTCAAAATACATCTGGAATCCAATCACTTCCTGCCTTCTCCAAGCTACCCCCCTGCTGCAAGCCACAACCCTCTCTTGCCTGGATGGATACAGTGGCCTCCTACCCTGTCTCCTTGCCTCCACCTCTGTCCTCTCCTCCCAGTCTATTCTCAGCTACACCACCCTCAACCGCTACACCAGAGCTGCCACACAGTTTTAACAGAACTACTGTTGAAACTCAAGTTGGATCAGGCCACACCTCTGTTCAAAACCCTCCGTTAGCTTTCCATCTCACCCATAATAAAAATCAAGGTCCTCACCATGTCTGCCAAGGACCTGTGTGTCTGAGTCTCTGTAACCTTTCCTCCTCACCTCCTTCTCTTCTCCCCACATTCACTCCACTCAGGTCACACACCAAGAACACAGCTGCCCCTCAAGGGCTATTCACTTGCTGTTCCTTCCACATGGAAGGCTCCTCCCCACTTTCTGCAAGGCTTGCTGCCCCATGTCCCCCAGGTCTTCACTCACATATGCCCCTCAGTCACTCTCTGGCCTTAAGGAAAATTTCACATCCTCCTCATCATAGTCCCTTCTTTTGCCTCATTTTTCTCTCCTTCCCACTTTATTACCTAACACACTTATTGTATTATTTTTACTTATTTATTTATTTGGAGACAGAGTCTCGCTCTGTTGCCTAGGCTGGAGTGCAGTGGCACAATCTCTGCTCACTGCAACCTCTGCTTCCCTGGTTCAAGCAATTCTCCTGCCTCAGCCTCTCGAGTAGCTGGCATTACAGGCGCCTGGCTAATTTTTGTATTTTTAGTAGAGAGGGGGTTTCACTATGTTGGCCAGGCTGGTCTCAAACTCCTGACCTCAAGTGATCTGTCCACCTCAGCCTCCCAAAGTGCTGGGATTACAAGCGTGAGCCATCGCGCCCAGCCCCTAACACACTTACTTTATATTTACTTCTTTAGTGTGCTTCTGGTGTGAATCCCCTGTCGCCCCGCAGAATGTGGGCTCCATGGGGCAGGAGTATGTGGCTGTATCCACAGTGCTGAACATGACTTGAACGTGAGCCTAGAGTGGGAGGTCAAAATAACATGGATTATGTGAATAATAAATCTACACGTTGTTGGCTAATACAATATTTTTCTTTCTTCTTGTCCTTCGGGATCCTGGGTAGATTAAAATTTTAAATACATATATTTTGATGTCATGTCCTTTATATTTTGATGTCTAATCACTAACTTATAGGATTTTTTTGATGCTGTCAATGTGCCCATCCGTGCGAAGAAAATGGATCTAACTCCATTCTTTATCTGTGGCTCCTCTGCTTTTTCGTAGTTGGCAATAAGAAGCAGCCACTGCTCCCAGGACTAGCTCAGAGGAGCTCTTGTTCACTCCCCAAAAGCTCCATTAGTAACAGACTGCCCAACTGTTAGGCAACTTCAACGTGGGGAGAGCAGGGACTGTGTCCAGCTCTCCCATAATTGTATTCCCAGCACCTACATTTTTTTCTGCATGAATGAACTAGTTAATTCATGCATGCTTGGGTAGTTTATTGTGTTTTGTATCCCACACCAAGGGTGAGCTAGGCCACATGGCCTCTCTGGGTGAGCCTGCACATTCTCTGGAAGAGGAGAATATTGGAGTTTTAATAAAATATTTTGTTTCCTTTTAGATACTGGAAAGAGTTATCTCTGAGAGCACTTCACCATCCTCCGTGGCATGATGACACTTTTAAATACAACAGAACTATTGCTTTTAAGTGTGCCTTTTAAAACAGCCCCCAGGAAAAAAAATATAGGTGTATTTGTGTATGTATATGTCCATGGTGTGTATACACCCATGTATGCACGTACGTATGTGTGTGGAACAATGGGAAATCATAACCCGATGACAATAGCTGAAAAGAAGGGGACAGGATGGGTGAGAGGCCAGTTTCCTTGTCTATCTTGTTTAAAAAACAACACGCTGACTTCACCAAGGGCGCCATCCTTCAAGTTCGACCTAACAGCTCATTAGCCCCACAAATGGGAGTCAGTCACTTAGTCGTTCTGCAGGAGAGTTCATGTCCATCTTTTCTCTCTCCTTTCACTAGTCCAGCAAATCCTGGGTGGGCACCGACTAAGTTCCTCAAACCATATTCTGGAATAAAGAATAAAGTAGATAGACAAAGACCTTCCCTTTATGGAGAAGGGAGATAATAAACAAGTAAACTAATGCATATTTGACCCAATTGCAGGTAGAGGCATGAGCTGTGAAGACATTTGAAGCAGAAAAAAGCTAGAGAGTGGAAGCGGAGGGTTCTGGCCCGCCCTGCAGAGGCGATGCTTGAGCAGAGTTTGGAGTGAAAATGTGGAGGAAAAGCTCTCAGGGCACAGAGAACAGCCTGGACAGCAGTGAACCGGCCTGGAACGGCGAGAGAGACAGTGCAATTACAGCAGACGGAGCCCAGGGGAGAGGATCAGAGACAGTATCAGCCCTGAGAAGGAAAGGCTCTGCTGAAATTTATTCCTGGGTACAGCGTCCTCTGAGACGGACTGCACAAAGGTCATTAACTACATTTAGAAGCACCGAAGAACTGAAGGTATTAAAAAAAAAATAAAGCCTCTTCTGTTGCAGGGGGAATTACATATGCATGCAAAATGCAGTGGGCCTTGTCCACATATTCACCAAAAGGGTTGGGATATCTTATTCCACCCCCACCCACCACTCACCACCCCCATTAGCCAGAATGAACAACATAATAGAAATTAACGGCTGGGCTAGTCTTCTTCAGGATGAAGCCTCTCAGCTGTCACCCCTGCCTCCCTCTTAAATGGCTGACGTCATCTCTGATCCTCCCCCAAACAAGTGGCTCTTTCTCTGGTCCCAGATAATTAGTTTCCCCAGACACAATGGGAAGGCCTTAGCCCAAGCTTTTAGGGAAGACATTTCAAGCATAAGGGAATACTAGTGTTTGCCTGGGCTATGGGACAAATGTTCCGGAAATGAAAGGGTTTTTTTGTTGTTGTTTGTAATTATGCACATCCTGCAGTATCTGCATAATGGGTCCAATTCAGCTCTGGCCTTGCAGATAAATTACCATGTCCCTGGAGGAAGGTCAGCGTATGAGTGAACAGGAAGCTTCATGCTGACAATAGTGCCTTAATTTTTTTTTTTTTTTTTTAATTTTAAGGATGAACTTTGCTCTTTTAGTCCATTTATCTGCAGGCATTTGCAGACATGTTCTAAACACACCCACACTTGTAAAATGCACATACTTAAAATCAGCCTTGGCTTTGAGAGAACAGTATAAAGATTTTAGATGGTAGATGAGCTGACTGCTATATTCTTCCTGGTACCTGATGGAATTTTAAAGCCAGAGGAAGCCTTATATGTTAGTCAAACTTTTTGTAGCTAGAGAAAGTCAGGAACACTATTGGCTAAAGGACCCAACGTGAATAAGACATGAGATGGGTTTAGGTTCATTTTCAAAAAAAATTTCTTTAGAGAACTATACAAAATTTCATTTTGATTTAAATACATTCACCAGAAGGTTTTTTTTGTGTGTTTTTTTTTTTTTTTTTAACACTCTGGTTCTGCTCACGGTTTTGTAGAATATCTTATGCATCTGGTTCAGAGTTCAATAAATGAGTTTTCAGTTAAATTTCTTGACATTTTTCACCATACAACCTTAAATCATATGGCAACCTCAAACTGGATATATGAACAGTGTTCTTGTGGCTAATTTACATATTTGACCTTAAAGGTTCCAATAAAAATCTTCTAAAGAGATCATTTATCAACATGGCCCGACCCAAAGGGGTCTTACGAAGTCAAAGAGGTATGAATCCCTCATTTGGCCTCCACCAAATTTCAAGGGTTTTAATGTTGAACACAATTTTCATAAAAGAGACAAAAGGAAATGATTCTATATGTTTCCTCATTCATAGTAAACTCAGGTCCTAAGAACTAATGCTCTCTTTCCATATATATGGTTATACAAAGGCTTTTGTCAGTCAGGGCGCGGTGGCTGACGCCTGTAATCCCAGCACTTTGGGAGGCTGAGGTGGCTGGATCACCTACCTGAGGTCAGGAGTTCAAGACCAGCCTGGCCAACAGAGTAAAACCCCATCTCTACTAAAAATACAAAAATTAGCTGAGCGTGGTGGCGGATGCCTGTAGTCCCAGCAACTCGGGAGGCTGAGGCAGGAGAATCGCTTGAACCCAGAAGCGGAGGTTGCAGTGAGCTGAGATCGCACCACTGCACTCCAGTCTGGGTGACAAGAGGGAGACTCTGCTTCAAAAAAAAAAGACTTTTGTCACTATCATTTTATTTTAATCATATTTTTCTTTCTTTCATTTTTTTTCTTTTTTTTTGAGATGGAGTCTCACTCTGTCATCCAGGCTGGAGTGCAGTGGCGCGATCTCGGCTCACTGCAACCTCCACCTCCTGGGTTCAAGAGTTTCTCTTGCCTCAGCCTCCCAAGTAGCTGGGACTACAGGTGCCCGCCAGCACACCCTGATAATTTTTGTATTTTTAGTAGAGACGGGGTTTCACCATGTTGGCCAGGCTGGTCTCGAACTCCTGACCTTGTAATCCGCCTGCCTCGGCCTCCCAAAGTGCTGGGATTACAGGTGTAAGCCACCACACCTGGCCAATTTTAATCATATGTTTCTAAAGGAGACTGTATATCTCCTTTTTACTCTGGCCAACCATGATGGCACTTATTCACTTCAAATCCTGCCCTAATTAAAGTCCAAGACAAAGTGGTTGCCTTGATGATTTAAGCATTTCTGGAGTCGTTTTTCCTACCAGCTGTTGCTCCTGGTTATCCAATCAACCTTGGTATGCTTCAATGCACAATAAAGTAAGTAGCCAGGTCACTAGGGTGAGGACTAACAACTCCTTGGCTTCTCTAAGGTTCCCAGTGCAGCTTCTAGCCATTTAAATACCATAAAAAGTAAGAGATGTACCATTAGTGACAATTTCTTTGTACCTAACTCCACTGTGCCTACAGCCTTGTGGCATTTTAATTAGGGAAATAGTACATTCCAATTCCAGGCGGAAGTCCAATGCTCGCTTGGCTTTATTCTTAGGTGGCACAGTTTAAAAGATGTATTCTTTTGTTTTTTACTCTTCATCTGCCAGAAAAACTTCAAAGAGAGGAAGAAAGGGAATTGGGGGATGGGAAAGGAACATCCCGGATAACCTCACCACTCCCTCTGTGTGTGTGTGTGTGCTACTCTCTTTCCCAACTTCTCTCTGCAAGCCAGGATGTTCAGGTACGAAACAGCTGGCTAAGGAAGGTTTCACTTTTTCTTCTGGAAATTAAAACTAGGAACAGCACTGATCAGTTCCACTTCTCCTCCTCCTTCTCCTCCCACCACCTTTTTCTCTTACGACCTTCTCACAAAACAACATCCACAGAGGGTTTGCATGAGACAGGTACCAAGATAAACATTGTTACATCTCTCCCGACATGAAGACATCTGATCAGAAAGTATGGGCTCTTAATAGAAGTAAATGGAGTATGAAGAGTAAAACGGGAAGAAGCTAAACATTACAACTATATATTATATATAGGAAAGAGTCAGCTTGTTCCGGTGATGCTGATGTGATTGGGAAAAGGGTTAAAGCCAAAAATTAGTTTCCACTGATCCTTTTTTTTTTTTCTGGCTGAACTTTTTTTCTTGCATGCACAGAGACACACCTACATACTCCAAACTTCACCAAAGGTTCCAAATTTTTGCATTTAAATACAGCACACCAAACATCTCTCTTGCCCTAATTCCATTTCATTCTTGTGTTATCCATGCTAAAAAGAGTTTGCTCAGTCTACATGAGTGAAGCTATAGCCCAAAATAGATCTAACATCTGACTGATGGAAGTTAATAAACTAAGAAGAGCATTTTAGAGTAGATAAATGAGAAATTGATGGGCAAATCATTTCTCTGTGGTCAGATTAGACAAAAAGCACGAGAGGGCCATTTTGTCTAAGTTGGTCACCTAGCTGTGGGCAAAACGGGCACTACTTGGCCCACAGCTAGGTGGCCAATTTAGACAAAAGTTTATCCTAGGTCAGTAGTGCCCACTTTCTCCAAGTGAAGAAAACAGGATAAAACTGAGTAAGAGCTTTGGAGAAGCCCCAGAAGTAAATGATAACTAACAAGGGAAGTTGCTTTAAATTCTGATTTTTATCCTTCACAGGAAGAGACAATAGAGGCACCTGTCATAAAATGAACTGCTCAGGCAAGTAATTCTCCCAGCATCCACTTCTTCCTTTGCTTCCTCAGAGCCAGTTCCAAATTCTCAGCTGTATGAAATGAAAAATGTAGGCCAGCCACGGTGGCTCATGCCTGTAATCCCAGTACTTTGGGAGGCCAAGGAGGGCAGATCATTTGAGGTCAGGAGTTCGTGACCAGCCTGGCCAACACAGTGAAACCCGTCTCTACTAAAAATACAAAAATTAGCCAGATGTGGTGGCACGTGCCTGCAATCCCAGCTATTTGGGGGCTGAAGCAGGAGAATCACTTGAACCCAGGAAGGCTGCAGTGAGTCGAGATTATGCCACTGGACTCCAGCCGGAGTGACAAAGCGAGACTCCATTTCAAAAAAAAAAAAAAAAACTTAAAAACAAAAAGACAAGTGGTGGTTGAAAGACAACCGCAAGAGATGGTAATCGCAGGAGCACAGGTTGGCTCTGGTTTCCTACTAGAGGATCCAGAAAGAAGCCCAATGGATTTCTGCTCAATTCTGAGCGCTGTGCTATGTCTTTGAATATCCACACCTAGCAGAACTATACAGACAGAGGAAGTGCTTAGTAAATATCTGGTGACTCAATGAGTAAATTATAAGGAGCTGCAAGGTTTAGGGACCAAGCACAGTGACATGCACACATCTCCTTAAAAAATACACTGCATCATGAGCCGAGATGGGGCCACTGCACTCCAGAGCCTGGGCAACAGAGCAAGACTCCATCTCAAAAAAAAAAAAAAAAAAAAAAGTCCTCCATCATTACAGATGCTCCCCTAATTCAGACTGACTCATTCTCAGCCTTATGCAAAGGGTTCCATTTTAAGATTTTAGAGACTTAGTACATTAGTTTTCTATGGCTGCTGTAACAAATTACCACAACCTTGGTATCTTAAAACAACAGTAATTTATTCTCTCATAGTTCTAGAGGCCAGAGTCTGGGATGAGAATCACTGTGCTAAAATCAAGATGTCAGCAGAACTGCACTCCCCACAGAGGCTTTAGGGAAGCATCTGTTTCTTGTCTCTTGCAGCTTCTGGTGGCTGCCAGCATTCCTTGGCTGTGGCTTCGTCACTACATCTTTAAGATCAGCATTTTCAAATTTCTTTCTGTTTCATCTCCACAGTGCCTTCTCTTCTGTGTAAGCAAAATCGCCCTCTGCCACTCTCATAAGGATGCATGTGATTGCAGTTAAGGCCCACACATAATCCAGGATTATCTCCCCATCTCAAAATCCTTAATCTCATCTACAAAGACCATTTTCCCAAACATCATCATATTTATAGGTTCCAGGGAGGACAACCTGATGTCTTTGGGAGCCATTACTCAGCTTAGTATTGCCAAAACAACAGAGCAGGCAGCAGTGATTGCAGCAAGTCTCACACGTCTCTACTTGCTGCAAACATCTGTGTTATTTCTGCATAATGCCTGCAGTTACATAGGTGGTATTATTGCAGTATACAGCACATGTACTCAAACATTTTAGATTCAAATTAAAATCTGAGCTGCACAACAGCCTCCAGAATGGAATGACTGTGTAACTTGGGGAATGTCTATATTATCCATTATGTGGGGGCAGGAGGCAGGGGCTAACGCCTAGTCTCTCCTGTGTAATTGGCCTTAGCTCTGCCAATTACTCTATCCTTATTGTCAAACACAATCTATGGGAGGAAACCCAAGAGGGAATTAGCTTATGTGGGAGAGGCTACTTTGGGTAATAGGAATGTACCCTGCAGCTTCTCATTCAGTTTAGGTTCATTGATGGGTCAAGTTGGGTATTGACAGAAAATTTGGAACTGGACCCTTGGGTTTATTACCATTTTCTTTACCACTCTAATGCTGCGCACCATCCCCTACACTCCTTGGGTTTCTAGGTTAGAAACACTTCTTGAGGTGGGGCCGGCCCTACACATGGTTTATTTCTGCTTCTTGCCTACAGACTGGGCATCAAGTCTGCTGGGAACCCATCCTACAGGACCCTCCTAAGGTAGAGAACTCCATCTCCACAGGGTTGAGTTAAATTTTCACACATATGAACAGATGGAATTAGTCATACTTGAGCAGTTTTCAAAATTATGCTTTCATGCATTTGAACACTGTCATTTCTTGATTTATTCTCTGGTAATATTAATAAATCTTAAATTCTTAGGACAACGCAGGGCTGAGATTGGGTTAAGGCAAGTGACACACTTGCCTCGGATGTAAAATTTAAGGGGGTGCCAAAAAACTCAGTAATGAAAACAACATTTTAACGCAGTATATTAAAAATATCAAATCAAAATCAAAGCAGCAAACCACGGCTCACAGGTTGACTATTTCTGTAAATGAAATTTTATTAGAACCAGTGAGACAGCCAGCGGGGAGGAGGTCCCCGGAAAAACTCCAACTGGCCTGTGCACTGGGGTGGAGCCGTAGCAGTTTGTGCCACTTGCAGCGGGGAAGAGCCTGGCCCCTCCTCTTCCTGTGTGGAACCTGGGATTTGAGCTGCGGGCTGGAGGCGCGCTAGATGAATTCTGGCCTTGCTCAGAGCCCCTGTTTCCCCTCTTTTTTCCTTTTCACCCAATAAAACCCGCCTCACTTACCCTTCAAACCATCTGCGAGCTTGAATTTTCATGGCCGTGGGATGGACAAGGACCCCACCTTTAACTGAACTTTAGGAAAATTCCTGCAACACCAGGTCCAGGATAAGGGTGGGCCAAGTGTGGCATAGTCATGCAAGTGTTAGTTGGATCTTGTCTTTAAAATACTGATATTTTGTTCATTAAGAAATTTTTGCATTACGTGATTTTAATAATTTTAAAATAACTTTAATTTTTAAACTGAATTCTTAAAAATTAAAAAAATACCTTTTTTTCAAGACAATTATTACGGTTTGATATGGAGCAAAAGTGTTTCACGTATTTTTTCCCAATCTGTCACAGAGAATGCTAAAAAGACACACTCAAGAATCACAATTTTAAGAAATTCATAATTTTTACTGCCTCATCAAGGATATTGTTGGGTGAAATAGACATTTTGCTTTACTATGAGTAGACAATGGCCAACAGTTTTATCTGCTGTTACTTTTTTACCATCAATGCAAATGTCAAAGCAGTGAAAAGGCAAATAACATCTTAGAATTAGAATGAAAATGATTTTAACCTGAAAGACCCCTTGAAAGGATCTTAGGAGACCCCAAGGACTATGGGCCAGATTGTGAATTGCTGCCTTAAAGGGTAAAGCTTTCACAATATATCAAAAGCATTGTCAGTCACAAGATAAAATCCTCAGTCAGATGGGGGCAACATAATTATAACTAATCTCAAAATTAATTTTGGAAAAATCAGTGAACAATTGAGCAAATTGACTATCATATAAATAGTTTTGAGCAATCAGGAAATCTTTGAGGCTAAAGATAAGATGTGAAAGAATCTGAATGCCATGAATATAATCCATGACCTGAAGGCATGGCCATTTTAGGGCAGCAAAGTGGAGAAAGAGCACCCCAGCCATCACTTACCTTCCATTCCTTGCCCCCACTGCCTCCTGGGTAATGAGGGAGCAGAGAGTACTAGAGCAGCAGTAGCAGCAGAAGAGTGAGGCAAACGAGAGGAGAGCACAGGGCATCCGAAGGCTGCTCCAAGACTTTGGGGCTGGTTGGCCTGGTGCGGAAGCTCTCCTGCCATTTCCTAGCACACAACCTTGGTTGAATTCCCAAAGCACTGTCTGGCTGAGTCTCCTCCACCATAAGTAATATGGATTAATATAAATACCTTCCTCATACAATTGTTGTAAAGAGTACATGAGATGATCTAGTTAAGGCACTGAGCACAGAAACTGAGACAATAAGTATGCAGTAAATGTATCATATTAAGCAGAAGGAACACACTTCTGTGCTCATTCATTGCCCAGTGTTCGGTAACTTTTCCCTACATGCATCAACGCTTAGCCCAGGGCCTTCTCAGAGTTAGGTGTTCAGGAAGGGAAGCCTGTCTGGGCCTGTCACTTCTTCTGTGCTGCACTGAGAGTCATGACTCAACGACAATTCATGCAGAAATCTGATGTTTAGGCTGGGCACACTGGCTCACACCTGTAATCCCAGCACTTTGGGAGGCCGAGGCAGGCGGATCACCTGAGGTCAAGGAGTTCGAAACCAGCCTGGCCAGCATGGCGAAACCCTGTCTCTACTAAAAATACAAAAATCAGCCGGGCGTGGTGGTAGGTGCTTGTAATCCCAACTACTCGGGAGGCTGAGACATGAGAATCACTTGAACCCCACGGGCAGAGGTTGTAGTGAGCTGAGATTGTACCACTACACTGCAGCCTGGGCAACAGAGCAACACTCCCTCTCAAAAAAAAAAAAAAAAAAGGAAATCTGATGCTTAAATATGAAAAAATAGACATAAATGTGCAAATTATTACATAAAAATATAAATGTTTGTAACAGAATTGTTTTATATTTTCTTAAAATCATTTTTACTGGTATTGAAAACACATTGAAAAACAAAGGAATCAGGCTTAAAAGTGACACTAGCAAAACATTTAACACACCAACAGAAAAATATACCAACCCTGCTTTTTGCTAGTAGGTCTCTGTGGTAGAGAGAATAATGCCTCCCATTCCACCCCAAGATGTCCACATCTTGATTTCCAGAACCTGTGAATGTGTTACTTTATATGGCAAAAGAACTTTACTGATGTGATTATGTTAAGGACCTTGAGATGGGGACATAATCCTGGTGAGTCCAGTGTAACCTTTAACAGAGGTTCTTAATGCCTGGTGAGCCCAATGTAACCACAGAGGTCCTGAATGGAAGATAGAGGCAGATGTCAGGGAAAGATGTGACTTCAGAAGAAAGGCACAGAGAGATGCCACATTCCTGGCTTTAGAGACAGAGGAAGGGGCCATATGCCAAGGAATGTTGACAGACTCTGAAAGCTGGAAAGGGCCAGGAAACAGACTCTCCCCTAGAGCCTCCACAAAGGAACGCAGCCCTGCCAACACCTTGATTTTGGCCCAGTGACACCCATGACGGACTTCTGAAATACAGAATAATAAGATGATAAACTCATGTTGTTTAAGCCACTACACTTGTGGTGACTTGTTACAGCAGCAAATAGAAAACTAATACAGTCCCAAAGCTTATCCAAATCACCTGTGGCATACTTCAGTGCACAACAAAGAAGTAGCTAGGTCACCAGGGTGGGGACTAACAACTTCTACAGCTTTACTAAGCTCCCCAGTGCAGCTTTTGGCCATTGAAATGCCACAAAATAAGAGATTTCTCATATACAACCACCCCTACCCATAAGGATTCGGATTCAAGAGTTCTGAAGTGTGAGAATATCCATGTTTAACAAATCCTGTTGGTGACATGCTTAGACATGGTCAGTGGGTCAGTGGTCCACACGTTCACACACATTCATTTCTCTTTTTTTATTTTTTGGAGACAGAGTCTCGCTCTGTCACCCAGGCTGGAGTGCAGTGGTGCAATCTCAGCTCACTGCAACCTCTGCTCTCAGGTTCAGCAATTCTCGTGCCTCAGCCTCCTGAGTAGCTGGGATTACAGAAGTGCGTGACCATGCCCAGCTAATTTTTGTACTTTTAGTAGAGACCGGGTTTCTCCATGTTAGCCAGGTGGGTCTCAAACTCCTGACCTCAAGTGAGCCATCCATCTCGGCCTCTCAAAGTGATGAAATTATAGGCGTGAGCCACCACACCCAGCAGAAACATTCATCTCTATATGTAAGGTGCTTACAATTTAGGGGCTGAGTAAATATAATTCCAATCCCTAACAGAAAAATATATATGCATTATTTTAAAGACAAGTCAACAGCCAGGGACAAGAGTAAAGGTCTAGAAATGTCCTAGAACACATAAATTCTTTTGTATGCTTATGTCAACAAAAACAAGATACAGAATTAAACCAGATGAGAACTCCGTCTGCTCTCCCCTGTGCAACTGGTGCTTCAGGGGCAGGGGGCAGGTGAAATGGAATCCTGGCAGCCCTACAGACCTCTCACTGAAAAGCATCCCTGCTGAGCACATAACCAAGCCAGGCCCTTCCTACCCCCTCACCTGTCTCAGCTGTTCCCTGATGAGGTGGAGATGGGCTGGCCCAGGGCGTGTCGTCTTCAAACTGAACCCAGCTGCTGATGGCCGAGGCCAGGTCAGGTGGGGGCTGCTCAGGGCTCCCAGGTGGGGAAGCTGCTTCAGAGATGAGGCCCATCTTTTCAGAGGAGTCATCCTGCTCCGAGTGGGAATGGTCTTGAGAGCCTCCATCCACCACATGGTTCTCCCCAGAGGAGCTCTCAGACTGGTCTGGGGAAGATGACAGTCCTGGGAGGTGCTCTTCCGTGCCCCCTGAAACAGATACCAGACGCCACCATCATGTGAGGAAGGCCGCTCTTCAGAGCCATCTTATGGAGGCAAAAACTAAAGATGGCCATGGGGTGCCAGCATGACTCGCCACTGCAGTGAGTGGGGAGAAGAAACAGCCACACCCATCTGACTCTATGTGAAACGACTGTTTCCCCAGTCATGTGTAAATGCTGTAAGCTCAGCATGTCTCCAGTCAGTACCCTGGCAGGCAGAGACTAGCAGCCTTCTTCACTATTCTTATCCCAGCATCTACTCCAGTGCTTGGGGGTCACAAAGGAAAGTGCTTACAGAAGTCAAATAAGAAATATACCTGCATCAAGTGGGACAAGTGAAAGGCAAAAGGGACTGGTGGAGACTGTGGCTAAACAGGAGCACTTTTGTCAGAAGACATTCAAATTCAAATTTCAAACTCTTTGCAGTCTACGCTATACACAGCCACAGGACACCAGGTGCAAACCCGTGTGCACTAATGACCAGCTGAATGTAACCTAGAGGCTATTCCTGTAGCCTTGTATCACTTGATTGGCCCTAGAAAATTTAACAGACTTCAAATTTTTTTTCTGAAAATTAAAAAAACTGGCCAGGTGTGGTGGCTCAAACCTGTAATCCCAACACTTTGGGAAGCCGAAGTGAGTGGATCACCTGAGGTCAGCGGTTCGAGACCAGCCTGACCAACATGGCAAAACCCCATCTCTACTAAAAATACAAAATTAGCTGGGCGCGGTGGCACATGCCTGTAATTCCAGCTACTTGGGAAGTTGAGGCAGGAGAGTCACTTGAACCCGGGAGGCAGAGGTTGCAGTGAGCCAAGATTGCGCTACTGGACTCCAGCTTGGGCAACAAGAGCGAAACTCCGTCTCAAAACAACAACAACAAAAAAAAAACTATATCCTGATTATGGTGGTAGATATACAAATCTATACATATGCTGAAATTCATCAGCTGTACAACAAAAGAAGTCAATTTTTCTTTAGAAATTTTTTAATCAAATAATTAATATAAAAATCTTTTCTCCCATCACTAGCCAACTGGTCCATCTGCAAGTACTCAAAGCCTCTACAGCTCTGTCAAACAGAAATAAAATGTGAGCTATATATGTAATTTTAAATTTTCTAGTAGCCACATGAAAAAAATTAACCACAACAGGAGAAAGTATTTTAATAATATACCTTTCAACCCAATATGTTGAAAATTTGTAATTTCAACATGTAATAAATATAAAATTAATTAGCTATTTAATTTTTTTCTTAAACTAGGTCTTTGAAATTTAGTGTAGGTATTTGATGCTTACAGCACATCCCAATTCAGACCTGTCACATTTCAGGAGCTCAATAATCACATGGCCACCATATTGGAGAGCAGACCTGTTGACTCACACTTCCTAGGTGTTATAAATGAAGGTGGGATGACTTCAGTAGGCACTGGTAGCTGCAGTAGAACAGAATCAACTGACATGTCTCTGCAAATATCTCCTGGATCCTACCTTAACCTTCATCCCTGAGCACAAGTTCTCTAAAGTCAATACAGTCATCCTCCTTATGATCAAGTATGACCGTACTGAGCTCTTTCCACATGCCAGGCACTGCTCTAAGCACTTTTATGTATGAATTCACTTAAGCCTCACAACAACCTGTGAGATAGGTACTGATTATTCCTACTGTACAGATAATGAAACTATGCTTGGAGAGGTTAAATAAATAATCTACCCAAAAGTATATCATTCATTCCTGGTGCAATAGGGCTTTGAACCCAAGCACTCCGGTTCCAGAGCTGTCATTTTTAACAACTACTTTTAACAACTACATTTTAAAAAGGCTGAAAGTAAAGCACTTGGTAAATATTAGGTTTTTGTTTCTTGGGAGAAAAGAGCCAATACTTTTGGTGTTTCCAAGCTTCTTTTTAGGGCCCTAAGGTTCCAAGACGCTTCTTCAGTGTGTAAATTCTTCCACTTAGGATTCTAAGATCTCAAGAAAGAAAGTAAGAAACTGACTCTTTTTTCTATATTAAGATCCCACCCAAAGAATAATCAAGTAGAAGCCATAACAGATAGACATGGTTGTTTGACAATCTCTTCGCTTTAGGAAATGAAGGCACTCCTTACCCTGCGAGTGGGCAGGAAAGGGTGGCTCTTCATTGAAGGAGACCCATTCTGACTGGTGGGTGGCAATCACATGGTCCAAAGTCGTCATGCTAAAAAGGCACTGGTCATCTTCACACTGCTGACCTCAGGTGAACCCCAGAATACTGTCTGGGGTGGGCTGGGGTAGGGGTACGGTAGTACGGTGGACTTGGGTCCAGGGTCTGTTCTAGGTGTCTTGCCAAGGGCAGTACTCAGAATGTAGACAGATCAGCCCCTCTTGCCGTTGGTTTATCTGCCAGGCAGAAACCTGTTTAACAAACAAACAAACAAAAAATGTAAAAGGATAACCATCACGTTATACTGAATCCACATAGGTCTAGGGCTTTTAGCGCTGCCCACAAGGCGGCCTGGGGTGGTTTCCAACTTGCCTTACTTCACTCTGTTCCTGTCATGCCCTCAACTTTTATATTGAAATGTCTGTCTTTAGCATCAAGGTTTCTAGGTAAGTCTTCATATCACACTTGTAAATAATTACACAAATTTCAGCAATTAGATTCTCTAATTTCCCTAATTATTGTATTTTAGAAATATTGTCATCTATAATACTATCATTGCAAAACAAATATTAAAACTTTTCAAAACACTTTCACTTTCTTTTACCAGCTGGCAAAATAAAAACATGTTCTTTTTCTATTAAATTAGTCCAGTCTCTTGCCTTAGGCAGGTAACTCTTTGTAAGTCTGATTTAAATCTTTGGCAGAAATGGTACCTCTAAGCATCATTTATCAATCAAGAAAAATAGAAATGAAGTGATCTTATTCATTTGTAGTAAGAGGATAGGGAATATCTGTTCTAGTGAAAAATGTGAGTTAGAGAAACATTTTCAATCTAGGCCTATTTAAATTAGTTACAATGGTCTAGCCTTTGCTCACACCGCAATTATCTTCCAGGAATATAGAAAGATTCTTAATTGACATAATTTTGTTTATGATAATAACATCTTCTTACAACTTGAACCTAGTTCTTGACCTAATAATGAATTAATAAAATCTGAATTTATCCAAAACGAATGTGCTTCCACAAAAGAGCTACTATATACCTTGAATATCAGTTCTTATTAACTGAATATACACAATATTCAGATAGTTTCTAGAACAACTTAACTCACAGCCTTCCAACTGGTGCACAATGAAAACTTTAGGAAATTTTACTATAGGTTATCATCTGCAGTAAATAATCTCTATGTGGGAAAATCAGTAGAAACACTAATAGCTTTTGCTTTTTTGTTATTTAAAATAGTTTTGGCACACGATGCTTTCTAAAAACCACTAATGTTTATATAGAATTTATAATTTTCAGAAACACATTTTCATACCATACTTCACTTGATTCAATAGCCATTTTGTTGAGTAGGACACGTAGTACTCTAATTCTTCTATGGATAAAAAAATTGGGGCTGAGAAAAATTAAGTGACTTACCTAACACTTTTAGTGTTTCCAGGCCCTTTTGGTACTCTAAGGTTCTTAAAATGCTTCCTCTAGGCTCCTAAATGGAAGAGCTTACAAATCTCAGCACAGTGGCTAACTGACTTTTTTTCATAATAAGGTCTCACCCAAAGAATAATCAAGCTGAAGCCATGTGTGTTCGATGTTCCCTGTGTAAGGTCACTCCTATCACTCCAAGAAGTGATAGATCCAACCCTTGAGTCCAGGTCTTCTGCAGCCAAAACACTCTAACCCTGGGGTCACAGCCACATAAAGGTACAACAGAATACAGTATCCATAGGCTATCACCCAACTTAAGTACTTGACAAATATCAATTACAATGGAACTGTAATGAAATGTCCGGGAAACTCCCCGTGTGAAAGTTTGCCAGCACACCCCAAGCTATATAAAGGATGGAAAGCCCAGAAGCCTCTTCTCCAAGTCCCTCTCCTAAGATCCTTGCCAACCACAAGGCCAGACATATGCAGACGGCCTGGAGAGAGCAGGTCTCCCAAACCAGATCTTACCAGAGAGCAGCACAGGGTCCACAAGCACGAAGAGCTGATTCCCACTGGCTTCTGCCTATGATGCCTTTCTCAAGCCCTGTCAAATGTGTGTCAATGTGGTAATGGCTGCGGGCCAAGATAAGGCAGTAAAATTGAAGAGTCAGATTCCTCCTCTTTCAACGACAGCAGCATGTAAACCAGCCCCACTGCAGCCTCAAACACACACACACACACACACACACACACACACACACACACACACACAAAACAAGTCCGTATGCTGACACATGCAGTGTCATCACTCAACAGGGAAAACATCCTGCCGATCCTGTGATGACGAACCCAGCAAACGTCATGGATAAGTGGGGTAGGGAAGCAAATAGGGGAGGAAGGTGAAGGTAAGGGGAAGATATTTAAAAATTTTAAACTGGAAGGTTTTAAAGATCAACAACTACAGGTGTTATGAGAAAATTGAGGCCCAAGGAAATCAAGTGCACCAATAGAGATTGTGATCATGGGCCCAGAGTTAGGTTGTTTGGATTTGAGTCCTATACAGTCTTGGAGTCCTTTACAGTATTGGACTCATAACTCAACCTCTTTAAGCTTCAGTTTAAAGCAAGAATTTAAAAACTCACTCCATAATTCTGAGGATTAAATGAGATAATGTACGCCAAGTACTCAGGACTGGATGTAATAAACCCTCTGTAACAATGACAATGAAAACAGTAGGTGACCTTACAGAGGGCTTACTGGGCCCCAGGCTCTATTCCAAACCCTTTATGAATGTTAGCTACCGCCAGCACTGCTGCTGTTGTTAAATGACTCGCCCAAGGTTGCATAACTTGTTCGTAGAAGTCCTGGGACTAGAATGCAGGTTTCATGAAACCACTCCATTTCTGTCATGTGCAGATTCTGGTTTCAGTCATTGTTCAAGAAGTTCTAGATACTAAGTAGAGTCACTTGCTCAGCTACAGTGCCCAGAAGGCAGATTCTAAATCCTCTTCATTATAGATATAGGTGCACTCTGGCCAAGGAACCAAGACCATTCCTCAGAATGTATGAACGAAAAAAGAGCCCCAAAACTTTATCTGTCTTTCCTTCACATGTCCCAGACCAGACATGGGCTGGTGACAGACAATGACTGGTCCCAATGAAGACTGGTGGAAAAAATTGATCACATGGAACCCCCTATCATATTCTATACTATAAATCCATAAAATGGATTTTAGGTATTTGCCATAGAAGAGCCACACCAATAAGCCATAAGAAATTAGACCTTGAAAAGTGCTGTGCTAGCAGCTGGAAACCCACAGAAGAACACAATAATTGTGAGGTTAAGTTCATACTGGAATTAGTTTCTTGGTAAAAACCTCACCCCATTTTTAGAATGTGAATCATAAAATGAGGTTTAGAATCACCACAAATGAGTGGTGACTCAGTATCAGCAGGAGGATTGACCAACAGATGTTAAAAGTTTCAATGAAGTCTTGGAGTTGCCATTTCAGAGAGCTACTTCTTTCTCAGCATTGCTTATATACAAAAATTTGTAGAAGGGAGAATGCAATTGTCTGATAAGATGGGGGTCACAGAAGTAGTTTTGTCTTATGACAGTCCTCTAATTGCTTTTGTGAGACCTACATGTCTGGAAATGTACCAGTTACCCTTGAGACAGCAACCCTCAAGCAGCTCCCAACACAGCTGAGGAAAAAAGGATCCAGAGAACAGAAAATACAAGTCCAGAATAACTGCCCCAGCTAAAGGACATGCTGGGAGTGCCACAATTTAGCTGTAGGGAGATCTCTGAGGGCTGGAACCATATGGGACTGGGTGGGTTTCTGAGATCTGAAGGATGTCCTTGATTCTGGACCAACAGAGGGATCAGCGAGGGAAGCCTCTGGACAGGGGATCACCATGACAGTAAGAATCAGAAGCAGACCTTAACGAGGTGTGTTTCTGTCTGAACAAGCCTCTGTCTGATGACAGCAGAGGTATCTACTGGGGGAATATGGAATGAAAGTATTGATTGACCATAGAAGCTAAGAAGAGTTCAAGGGGAAATGAGAAGCTGTGGGAGGTTTAAAAGCAGAGAGTGACTCAAGAAGTGTGCTTAAGGGAGATTAGCCTTCCTCAGACAGTGCTGGACAGGAGCGTGGTGATGGAATTTTTCAGCCATCAGTACCTCTGGTGTGTTACACAAAGCTGGGGGCGAGACTCTTCAGGAACATGTACTGTTTCTGCCCATTCTAGGGCCTGAGGGTGCAAGGAAGAACAGAACAGCATCTCTGCCCTCAAGCAGCTGTCAACTGCAGGGAGACACGACAGCAACCTAAAACAATAACCTCTGCTCTCTATCCTATTCTGGCAGTTAGTCACCAAAGGTAGGACAGCAGCAAGTAAGAGTGTTAGGAGACTTCTGAGAGCTTGAGCTATAGGTGGTCTTGAACTGTACCCTAAGCTGGAAAGGAGGGGTCTGAGCAAAAGAGCTGTGGGGCACAGGCATTTAGGAAGGGGGAGCAGGAATGGCACGTCTAGCCCACAGTGAGTTACACTCTGCTCATCTGAAGAGGGTGTCAAGTGCCCTGGAAAAGGAGCTCTAAGTTTCAGAACGAGTTTGAGCTCTGGAGCCTACCCTCTCCATTCCCACTGCCAATGCCTTAGCTCAGCCCCTCATCATCTCTCACGCAGACAGTTACAAGTCTCCTACCTGTCTTCCTGCCCTCAGTATCACCTGCTCCAACCTACTATCCAACCTGTCATGCTGGAGTGATCTTCCTAAAACCTGAAAATGGCTATGCCACAACTCTGTTTCCAGCTCCTCAAAGGCTCCTCACAGGATAAAGTGAGGTATGAGAAATGAACAAAGGATTCCTGAGAGCAGGGGTTGCATGCTATACCCTCAGCATTGAGCACAGTGCCTGCCACGTGTTAGAAGCTCAATAAAAATTGTTGTATAAATGCAGGCACTTTGTGAATCCGGCCCTGATCCACCTCTCTAATCTTATGTGTCATTCTCTCCCCTTGTGAACCCTATATTCCTGATGAACTGAGTTATTTGAAAGACTGTGTTTTTGAATATACTTTGTCCTATTTGATCACTTGTTCATATATTAATTTAATACATTATTAAATATTATCTTTAGGATACATTTTCCCTACATTTTTATTTCATGAGCTCCTGCTCACCTTCAAGTCTTAGCTCAATCATTATCTCAGGCTTGGTTCAACAAGCATTTATGCCAAGTGGCAATCACTGAATGCAAAGATAAAGAACACAAATTATTTTGCTATAAAACCTTTATAATGTGCATGCTCATTGTTTTTTGTCTGCTCAACACCCAAAATCCTTTCTTTTTTGAGAAAAAAATATTATCTTTCCATCCCTCCTGGTAATTAATCCAGGCTTTGTCAACGGCTGCTAGAATATTGAGGGAATGCTAAAAGGTACAAGGGCCTTGAACACATGCAAGAGTGGCATGGCATGCGAACAACAGAAACTTGATGCAAGCCCAGAAGCAGGCACAACCTAATTCCGTGAAAATGGTGACAAGTGTGGCATCCTAATCAGACCCATGGTGTGACTCTGGCTTTGCTCACTGCTGGCTAGGTCCTGTGGCTCCTACCTATTTTCCAAGCCATGTTTGACAGTCATCTGGCAATCCAATGAGCTCTTTTGTACCTTTCAATAGACTTGTTTCCTGCTTATATTAGCCAAAATTAATTTCTGTTGCTTGCAATCAAGAACTCTGATCTATGGTGGTACTCCTCAACTTCCAGTAAGTAAAGTACCATACTTCCCACTGGTCCTTTATCCCCCATATCTTCTGAATGCTGATACTATCTTAACCTACACTCATTTACCAAATTATAATTAAATTATTTGCTAATGTGGCTATATGAGGAAAGGGACTTGATCTTTTGCTTCTTGATGTCTTTAACTCTTAGAATAGGGTATGGCTCTTAGTAAATGTTCGTTGGGTAAACAGTGAATGAACGAATGAATGAATGAATGAATGAATGAATTTGCCTTAACATACAGTAGGTAGCCTCTTCAGCTCTTCTGAGATGTTGGTAAATGTTTTAGGAAGGTTAATTTAAACACTCTGTGTAAAAGAGCTTTGGAGGAAACCTGCATATAGGGAAATATGTTCATTTCCCCTTCTCTTTGATCTAAAATTATATCATCCAATTCCAATACAGTAGACACTAGACACAGGGGCTACTGATATGTGGCTAATCCGAATGAGTTGTTCACTTAAGTGTAAAATGTACACCAGATTTTGAAGAGTATAAAAATGTATAAAACATCTAATAATTTTATACTGCTTTCATGTTAAAATGGTATCTTGGA
Organism: Macaca nemestrina; assembly: GCF_043159975.1. NCBI lineage: Eukaryota > Metazoa > Chordata > Mammalia > Primates > Cercopithecidae > Macaca > Macaca nemestrina. Next base: position 26,487,757 of record NC_092131.1, on the reverse strand, counting down.
TGTATTAGCTTAAGTAAAACATACTGTTAAAATTATTTTCACCTGATACTTTTAATGTTTTAAAATGAAACTACTAAAAAATTTAAAATCATACATAAACAGCCCATCCTATATTTCTTCCTTTTTTAACGGAGACAGGCTCTCACTCTTGCTCAGGCTGGAGTACCAGGGCACTATCATGGCTCACTACAGCCTCAACCTCTGCAGGCTCACATGATCCTCCCACCTCAGCCTCCTGAGTAGCTGGGTCTATAAGTGCACACCATCACACCCAGTTAATTTTTTAAAATGTTTCCATAGAGACAGGGTCTCACTATGTTGCCCAGGCTGGTCTCAAACTCCTGGGCTCAAGCAATCCACCCGCCTCAGCCTCCCAAAATGCTGAGATTACAGGCACAAGTTACCACACCTGGCCTCATGGCATATAGACAGCATTGCTCTAAAGCAGTCCATCTTTTATTTCATCCTTGATTTTGAAGGCTACTTTTCACAAGACACAGAATTCTTCCTTCAGTATTTTGCCTTTTGATCTGAATGTTTCTAAGGAGCAGTTGATTATATGTAATTACTCGTGCTTATATAATGTGTCTTTTTTCCTCTAATGGCTTTCAAGATTTTCTCTTTATCTTTCATTTTCAGCAACTGCATTTGGATGTAGTTTTCTGTGAACTCATTTTACTCAAAGTTAGTGGAGTTTCTTGAATCTGTTTGTCAGTTTTTTCATTAAATTTGGAAAAATTGAGTCAGTATTTCTCCAAATGTGTTTTTCTGCCCCTTTTCCATCTCTTCTGTTAGTCTGCCCTTGCGTTCACTGACTCTTTCTCTTCTCACCTCCATTCACCCACAAGCTTATCCTGTGAATTTTGTATCTTAGTTATTCAGCTTTTCCATTCTAGAATGTTCTTTTGTAGTTTCTATTTCTCTGCTGCGATGCCTTATATATTCACTCATTGTGACAATATTTTCCTTTAGTTCTTTCAACGTATTTATAATGGCTGCTTTAAAGACTTTGTCTGCTAAATCCGACCTTTGGACCATTTGGGATTAGTTACTATTGACTTTTTTGGTTTGTGGTTTGTTTGGTTTTTTTTTTTGTTTTTTTGTTTTTTTGTTTTTTCTTGACTATGGGTAATACTTTCCTAAGGTTTTTTGTTTGTTTGGCTTTTTTTTTTTTTTTTTTTTTTTGAGACAGAGTCTCACTCTGCCGCCCAGGCTGGAGTGCAGTGGCGTGATCTTGGCTCACTGCAAGCTCCGCCTCCCGGGTTCACGCCATTCTCCTGCCTCAGCCTCCCGAGTAGCTGGGACTAAAGGCGCCCGCCACCTCGCCCGGCTAGTTTTTTTGTATTTTTTAGTAGAGACGGGGTTTCACTGTGTCAGCCAGGATGGTCTCGATCTCCTGACCTCGTGATCCGCCCGTCTCGGCCTCCCAAAGTGCTGGGATTACAGGCTTGAGCCACCGCGCCCGGCCGGCTTTTTTTTTTTTTGCTTTCTTTCGTTTTTCTGCACACCTAATAATTGTTGGTGATACACCAAAGACCTTCTGGATTTGACTTTCCTCTGCAGAGTACTGATTTTTGTTCCAGCAGGCAGTTTGACCAAGAGCTGCTCACCTAGAGCTTGTATAAAGCTTCGTCTTTTACTTCATTGGATTAATTTGTTTCCCAAGGCTCTCTAATTGCTGTAGGACTCAATTTCTAAACTCTGTCTCCCCTGCAGATCTTGACAGGGTATGATGGTTAATATTGAGTGTCCACTTGATTGGACTGAAGGATGCAAAGTATTGTTCCCAGCTATGTCTTTAAGGCTGTTGCCAAAGGAGATTAACATTTGAGTCAGTGGACTGGGAGAGGCAGACCTACTCTCAATCTAGGTGGGCACCATCTAATCAGTTGCCAGTGTGGCCAGAATAAAGCAGACAAAAGCAAGTGGAATGACCAGACTTGCTGAGTCTTCTGACCTTCATCTTTCTGACCTTCATCTTTCTCCCACGCTGGATGCTTCCTGCCCTCAAACATCAGACTCTAAGTTCTTCAGCTTTTGGACTCTTGGACTTACACCAGTGCTTTGCCAGGGGCTCCTGGGCCTTTGGCCATGGATTGAAGGCTGCACTGTCGGCTTCCCTACTTTTGAGGTTTTGGGTCTCAGATTGGATTCCTTCCTCCTCAGCTGAAAGGATTGGATTCCTTCCTCCTCAGCTTGAAGACAGCCTCTTATGGGACTTCACGTTGTGATCAATACTCCTTAATAAACTCCCCTTCATATATAAATCTATCCTATTAATTCTGTCGCTTTAGAGAACCCTGACTAATACACAGGGCTTGGTTCTAGGCTTTGCTAGGGTAAGTTTAAAGTAAATCTTACTCTAGAGCATGGGCTGGCAAACTACAGCCACAGCCTAAGTCTGGCCCTCTGCCTTTTTTGGTAAATAAAGTTGTATTATTAGTATATTTACCAGCTACGCTCATTAGTTTACATATGGTCTATGGTTGCTTTTGATCAACAATAGCAGAGTTGAGTAGCTGTGACAGATACTGTATGGCTCACAGGGACTAAAATAATTACTCGTCAATAATAACTACTGGACCTTTATAGAAAAAAATGTACAGACCCTCCTTGAGAACATGGTCCTTATCCCTAAGACACAACGTGAAGTCCCATAAGAGGCTGTCTTCAAGACACATCTTGGTTGGATGCTTGAGATGTTAATAAGACATTAATGAGCTCTTTCTACTGTAGCTGGGCTGGACCACCAATGTCCTCCACTACTGCCTGATGTCCAGTATCTTTGTCCCATTCTCAGTCCTCCAGCAGCCACTCCATTAAGCTCTGTATGGTTTCAGTATGCACCTGTGCACTCTAAATTGTCCAAGGGTTCTCTGGGTACACCCAGACATACTTCTGCTCCTCTCTCCCCATCCCCATGCTCTCTGCTCCCCAACTCTCTGCCCTCTGGTGCCCTGTCCTACAGATTCCAGCTGCTTCAATTGCCCCAAACTCTGATCTCTGTTTTCTTAGCTCAGCAGGACTGCTGTGCTTGGCTTAGACTCCAGCTGACTATGCTGCAGTCAAGAAACTCTTCCCTGGAAAAGAGCCAAGGCGAGTGTTGGGCTCACCTCAGGATAGAAAATCTTGTACTGCCTGTTGACCGAAGCCTGAAAATAGTTGCCTCATAGATGTTGTTGTTTTGTGGTTGTTCGCGGCAGAATGGCTAGTTACCAATTATAACCAGAACTGGAAGTCCTCCTCTGGAACATTACTTTCTGACTTGTGCTCACTTTTAAAGAGAGACTAGTTCAGACATCTAAAATACAGGTCATTTCATACTAATGTCCTGAAAACTAATCAGAAATTTTATAAATCATCTGAGAATAAAAGGAAGGTTTCACTCAGCCATATAGATTAATTCCATTGCTCCAGAGCTGGGAAAATGATTTATTTTGTTAGGTTAGCTATGCTATATAATACAAAAACATTACTTGGGCCTGGTTGGTGGTCCAAAAGGGGTTGTTAAATCTTTAGCCATCTTCCCTGTCTACCTGTTTTTCATAGGTATTCAGCTAGGCGGCATCTTTGAAAATCTCCACATCCACTTTTTGGGTTTGAGACTACTGGCAACCACTGTCCAGCCATCTGTTTGGAGTTTATGCAGAAACACCTTCAACTAGATCCTGGTGTCCACTCCAAACCCACAAGTAAGGCCTCAGTTTTCTCTTAATCAAGGACAAGCAACTAAAGATCAAATCAAAAGCTACAAAGAAAGGAAGAATGGGAAAAACAGACTACATATATTCTATATATTTCTTTACAGCGTTCTTCTTTTTTTTTTTTTTTTTTTTTTTTTGAGATGGAGTCTCGCTCTGTAGCCCAGGCTGGAGTGCAGTGGCCGGATCTCAGCTCACTGCAAGCTCCGCCTCCCGGGTTCACGCCATTCTCCGGCCTCAGCCTCCAGAGTAGCTGGGACTACAGGCGCCCGCCACCTCGCCCGGCTAGTTTTTTGTATTTCTTTAGTAGAGACGGGGTTTCACCGTGTTCGCCAGGATGGTCTCGATCTCCTGACCTCGTGATCCGCCCGTCTCGGCCTCCCAAAGTGCTGGGATTACAGGCTTGAGCCACCGCGCCCGGCCTACAGCGTTCTTCTAACGCAAGATATTCAGCTACTTTATTGAGCATCTATCTACTATGCACTCAGAATTGTGCATAGCACAATGACACAAGATAATATCAAGCTTTTATACACTGATATCTGTGTCACAGTGGGCTACAGGAGCCATAGAAGCTGAATCCGAAAGCTGAAATAACCCTGCTGCTTGTTTCATAAGTTGCTAGATCAAAGAGGAGCCTGGAAGGCCCCATTACCCTGTGAGAAAGACTAAATCAGATTAAGGACTTGAACAGTGCTTCTCTTCCCTTTCCTTCTTTCACATTCTTTTCCTTGATGAGGGGTGTGAATTCTCATTAAGAAAACCTGAACAGAGTTCACTGAAGAACACACACACACACACACACACACACACACACACACACACTTAATTAACAGGTACCTTGATGCTCCTAAAAGAGAAAATGAGTTGAGTGATCCTGGTTGTTTGCTCTTATTATTTCAACTTATGAAAAATTTCATTCTTTCATGTAAATATTTTATTTTTAAAAAACAAAAGGAAACCACCCAATCTTCTTCCAATTTCCATTGGAAACTGGGAAACAGAATGAACACCTCAGCCTCAAATCAAACATGTATGAGAAACAAGTCCAAAAGGAACAAATGTCACATTGTGACCAGAGTTAGCATCTATCTATGATTCTCCATAAGTGAACTCCCTCTTCTTTTGTTTTATAATCACACACAGCATAATCTCCTAACCCTAGGTGCCTTCCCTTCTCTAAAATCATATTACTTGTGTGTATGGGTGTGTGTATATGTGTGTATACATGCATATACATAAACACACACATTTATGTACGTACATACATATATGTATATCCCAAAGTTATAATTACAAAATACTCTATTGTGTGATTTTCCTTCAAAATAATCAATCCCAATGGCTCTGCTATCTAACAATTCCATGGTCCCACATTCAGAGTCAAGAATCTAAGTTACACTTGGCTTGAAAAACTGGTTAGGCATTGCCTCTGATCTTTGGTGCATTCCTGAGGCAGTGACCTTGACTGACATCCCCAGGTACCTGAGCAGTGTATTACATTAGCGAATGGCTCTGGTAGGAGGTCAGGCTTTAAAGTTTGCAAAACATTTTCCAGTTGCTTGAACTCTCAGAAGATATTGACTTATTCCATCTTCGTACATTCATCTTGGTTTAACTCTCCTTCATATTTTTTTTTGAAATGAGAATACTAATATTTTACCTGTGTGACAGTGGGGAGCTCATGTGGATAATTTCTTACCTATATTTTACAGTCATACATAAATTAGATGCATTTTACAATTAGTCTAATTTCAGAGAAGATAAAATATTTTTTAAGGCTGGGTGCAGTGGCTCATGCCTGTAATCCTAGCACTTTGGAAGGCCAAGGAGGGTGGATCATTGAGGTCAGGATTTTCTGACCAGACTGGCCAACATGGTGAAACCTTGTCTCTACTAAAAATACGAAAATTAGCCAAGGGTGGTGGCATGCACCCATAATTCCAGCTACTCGGAGGCTGAGGCAAGAGAATCACTTGAACCCAGGAGGTGGAGGTTGCAGTGAGCCGAGTGCGGTACTGCACTCTAGCCTGGGCGACAGAGTGAGACTCCGTCTCAAAAAAATATATAAACACACACACACATACACACACACACACACACACACATATTTCTTAGAATCAATGAAATTATCTTATTTTTTACCAGTTTCCAAAAAGTACAATTAGTATATAGTTCCAGAATGGAAAGAACTTCATGGGTTATTTCAATTCATTTTTACAGTAACCCTGAGATAAGTAAAGAAAATATTTCTCCCAATCTCTGGAAGACCTCCTGACTCTATAAATTCTGCACTCTTTCCACGACAGCACATTCTGCCTTCCAGAAATGAGGTATAACTGACAGTGTTCACTGCATCATCAGCATCCATTTCTTCTCATCATCCTGGTTTAAGCCAATCACTATAATTCCTATTCCTGCTTTCCTGTCTTCACCTAGAGGCGGCAACTTCACCAAGTTCTAGCTAGTTAGACATAAATGGAGATACGGTGAGAAATATAGTTCTAAAAAGTATTTTTTGTCTTGGTTTTGTTTTGCTGTCCCAATGAAGGAGACAGATGTAGTTCATGCAGCTCTGATCCTTCTCATGTTCTCTTTTTTCCCAACTTGAATATGGTCTTAATAGCTGGAGTTACAATAATCATAGGAAGGACAGGCTAAGAGAATGACAGTTATTGGTCCTGATGTCACTAAGCCACTGAACTGATATCAACAATCATTTGTTTCTCTATTTTTTATGTGAAAAATTATATTTTTGCTTAAGCTATTAGAATTAGACTTTCCGATGCATGCAGATGAATGTAACTCTCACCAAAAAAAAAAAAAGAGAGATCAATGTGGTAGGCAGAATCCTAAAATGACCCCATTATATCTGAGCCCTGGTATTACTCTTGTGGTTATGCTATATTGCATGGCAAAACAGATTTTACAGATGTAATTAAGGTTACTACTTAATTGACCTTAAGACCGGGAGATGATCCAGGTGAGCCAAATCTAATTAATGAGCTCTTTAAATGGGGGCTTCAGTCCCGCAACCACAAGGAACTGAACTCTGCCAACAATAGGCCATAGCCTGAAGGGGACCCTGAGTTCCAGTGAGACCACCACTGGCCAACCCTTGATTTCTGCCCGTGGTACCCTAAGCAGGGAACCCATTCAGACTATGCCAGACTTCTGACCTAACAAACAGTGAGGTTTCAACACATATTTTGTGGTCCTGTGATAAACACTTACAGAAAACCAATATATAAACCAAGAAAATCTCTGATTGTCAACGAGATTGTAAAAGAAAAAGGGAGTATAACAGTAAAAAATGGGAGAACATACTCCAGAGTTTAAAATCTTGGGAGTCTAGGCAAAGCCTTCTTTAAATAATTTCCCAGTATGGGTAAGGGACTAACTTCAACTAAAATCAACCATTATCCATAATAGAGAATAAACAAAGGCAATGCAAAACAGCAGAAAATACAAAATTACACGTCACACTTTGAAACATACTACTTGGGTATTCTCTCTCCAGGTTTAATTTCTTTTTTCCTGCCTTGTTTATTTAGACCACTGCAAAATTAGGTTGCCTTTTCAGAGACATGGGGCAAGGCTGGAAAAGTGATCATTTTTAGTGGAGAAAGTTAAGGAAAATTTTGGGGTATGCTCCCTGTCTACATCAAGAGGCCTCTGCATCAGGAGGCAATTCAACCAGTTTTCCGGAGCAGGAGTGATCATTACACACCAGTGATTCTTCTTAACTGTGAGGGATGTTAACATTTTAGAATGTTTTGAAGGCGGGATGAGGGGAGAGTGAGGAAAAAAGGAAGGAAAGAAAAAGTAGACTCGATTGTGGCATCTTCTCTCACACTCTTTCCTTAAATAGGATATTTATTCATTCATCCAACAAGTGGTTATTAAATACCAGCTAGATGTTCAGGGTACAAAAGTAAATGAGGGCCAGGTGCAGTGGCTCATGCCTGTAATCCCAGCAATCTGGGAGGCCAAGGCAGGTGGATCATCTGAGGTCAGGAGTTCGAGACCAGCCTAACCAACATGGTGAAACCCTGCCTCTACTAAAAATGCAAAAATTAGCTAGGTGTGGTGGCACATGCCTGTAATCCCAGTTACTCCAGAGGGTGAGGCAGGAGAATCGCTTGACTTGGGAGGCAGAGGTTGCAGTGAGCCGAGATCACACCAATGCACTCCAGCCTGGCAAGGTTTTGCAAAAGGAGGGAAACTCCGCCTCAAAAAAAAAAAAAAAAAAAGAAGTAAATGAAATAGACATAGACCGTGCCTTCAAGGGGCTTACATCATGAGGGAAAAGGACGTAGGAAACAAGTCAACCAAAAACAAAAGACCTACAAATAAATAGAATGAAGACAACGAATAACAAGGAATCTTATACATAGAGTGACAGAAGATGTCTCTGAAGAGGTGACACTTAACTATCATCCCAAAGATAAGAAGAAGCCAACCACCATGGGATGAAAAGTGAAGAGGACTCAAGGTAAAGGGAACCAAAGACACAAAGAGTGTGAGATGAGAAAAACAAATAAACAAACTCAGAAAAAACTTGACCTGGGAATAGAGTAGGCAAGAGGCATGAGAGGTTGTAAAGGTCATGAGTTTTTAGAACTACGAGGTCTTGTGATTCAGATGAAGATGTTTACCTTTTATTCCAAGCATGATGAGAAGTCACTGAAGAAGTGTAAAGAGGAGCAACAAAATTTGCTTTGCCTTTTTCGAAACTCAGCAAAGAAGAGGATGGAAAGGGAAAGACTGGAATTAAAGCGAACAATCAGGAGGCTGTCAAAACAGTTGAGAGAAGAGATGATGGTGGCCTGAAACAACCCAGGTGTCCGACGATGAACGGGATGGATAAGCAAAATGTAGTATATACATGCAGTGGAACATTATTCAGCCTTAAAAAGAAAGCGAGTTTTGGCCGGGCGCGGTGGCTCAAGCCTGTAATCCCAGCACTTTGGGAGGCCGAGACGGGCGGATCACGAGGTCAGGAGATCGAGACCATCCTGGCTAATATGGTGAAACCCCGTCTCTACTAAAAATACAAAAAACTAGCCGGGCGAGGTGGTGGGCGCCTGTAGTCCCAGCTACTCGGGAGGCTGAGGCAGGAGAATGGCGTGAACCCGGGAGGCGGAGCTTGCAGTGAGCTGAGATCCGGCCACTGCACTCCAGCCTGGGCGACAAAGCGAGACTCCGTCTCAAAAAAAAAAAAAAAGAAAGCGAGTTTTGATACATGCTACAACATGAATGAACCTTGAGGACATCATGCTAAGTGAAATAAGCCAGTTACAAAATAACAAATACTATACGATTCCACTTATATGAAGTACTTAGAAGAGTCACATTAACAGAATAGAAAGTAGAATGGTGGTTGCCAGGGGCCCGGGGAGGCAGAGGAGTTAGTGTTTAACAGGTACGAAGATTCAGTTTTGCAAGATAAAAAGAGTTCTGGAGATGGATGTGGCAATAGTTGCACAACGATGTGAAAGGACATAATGCCACTGAACTCTACTCTTAAAAATGGTTAAGATGGTCCATTTTATAGTTGTAATTTAACAGAATTTTAAAAATTAAAAAAAAAATTAAATGACCATGCAAGCTGAAACTATGTAAAGTAGTCTTCGCAAAGGGGAAAATATGATTGTTTTGTGACCTTTAAAACTTTCTGTCAAACATTAAAAGCTTTCTTCTTAGATGCACCACGGCTTCGGCAGCGATGGCAGCTCCAGCCGGGCGATGCTAGCACCTCCCCAGGAGACCGCTGCAGTCGGCTAGCCCCCTTCTCCACGGGTAACCACGTGTGACCAAAAGGCCGTGATCAAAAATGCGGACATGTCGGAAGAGATGCAACAGAACTCGGTGGAGTGTGCTACTCAGGCGCTGGAGAAATACGACAAAGAGAAGAACATTGTGGCTCATATCAAGAAGGAATATAACAAGATGTACAACCCCACACGACATTGCATCGTGGGGAGGAACTTCTGTAGTTACCCGACACATGAAACCAAACACTTCATTTCTACCTGGGCAAAGTAGCCATTCTTCTGTTTAAATCTGGTTAAAAGCATGGACTGTGCCACCCACCAGTGGTCTATCCAGAAACAAGGACTGCAGCCTAAATTCCAAATACCAGAAACTGAAATTTTCAGCCTTGCTAAGGGAACATCTCGATGTTTGAACCTTTATTGTGTTTTGTACAGGGCATTCTCTGTACTAATTTGTTGTGGTTATAAAACAATTAGCAAAATCGCCTACATTTGTATTTATTTTCTATTCCATACTCTGCCTCACATTGTTTTCTCTCAAAATCCATTCCTTTAAAAAATAAATCTGTTGGCCGGGTGGGATGGCTCACGCCTGTAATCTCAGCACTTTGGGAAGCTGAGGCGGGCAGATCAAGTGGTCAGGTGTTCGAGACCAGCCTGACCAACATGGTAAAACCTCACCTCTATTAAAAATACAAAGAAATTAGCCCGGCGTGGTGGCATTCATCTGTAATCCCAGCTACCTGGGAGGCTGATGCAGGAGAACTGCTTGAACCCAGGAGGTGGAGGTTGCAGCGAGCAGAGATCACGCCATTGCACTCCAGCCTGGGCGACAAGAGGGACTCCATTTCAAAAAATAAATTAATAAATAAACAAATCTGTTGCACACGTGAAAAAAAGGCTTTCTTACTGTTGTAATTTAAAACATTAGCAACATTTAATCAAACATTAAAAGCTTTCTTACTGTTGTAATTTAAACTATTAGCAACACTGAGAATAAAGTGGTTTATTTCTGTATAAAGAAAAAAAAAGATGATGGTGGCCAGAGTCTGGATGAAACAATGGAGACAAAGAGAAAGACATGTCATCTGAGATATATTTTAGAAGCAGGGTCTTCAGGACTTACTGATGAATGTTACATGGGAGGGAGGGCAAGGAATTCTGGTGGAGAACAGGGTAGGTGATAGTGCCATTGACCGGGGTAGAGAGAAAGAGTTAGGATTTGGGAGTAAAGTAAGCATTTCTTTTTAAATACGATACATTTGGGATGCTCATTAGACATCCAAGAGAGATGTCAACTAGGTGCATGGACTTTTGAGTTTGAAGCTTGAGGCTCGAGACACAAGTTAGGACATGATCGTCAGACAGAATGGATCCAGTTATCCAGGGAGAATCTGTAGCAAAAGAAAAGAAGTGGCCAATGCTATCACATGCCAGAACAATGTGGATGCTCACACTTAGAAAGCTCCATCCAAGCTTTAGAACCCTGTGACTCCAAATGGACAGAAAAGATGGTGGAGTCCCAGACAGGGAGTGCTGCTGTGCCCTGCTTTTCAATACAAGGGCATGCATGAGTTAGAGATCCTGGACCAAGCAGCCCACTCTCTATCTGGCCACTTGGAAACAGAAAAGTTTGAAATGAGGCTTTTCTCCATGAGATTCCTTAAATACTAGATGTGAAAAAAAAATGAAGATGTTGCCAAAGAACTCAGTAAATACAAGAACAGATATCCTCCATGATAACTCTGCCATTAGGGGAGGAGAAGGTGCCAGGAATGATATAACAAGAGCAGGAATTTCCTGACACCGCAGGCCATTTAATATTGATTAAAAGAGTAATTATTAAATGAGATAATAATTATAAATGAGATAATGTAAATTATTGAGATAATGAGATTATTACCTCATTTAATAATGTGAGTGAGAATGCCTGGTGGACTGATGTGGGTGAGGATGCTTGCTGGACTGATGTGGGTGAGGATGCTTGCTGGACTGATGTGGGTGAGGATGCTTGCTGGACTGATGTGGGTGAGGATGCTTGCTGGGCTGCAGAGTGTTATTTAAAAGGTAAGATCTGCTCATTGTTGCCCATCAAGTGGCAGAATGTGGAAAGGGGCTAAGGGCCCTGGGAACAAAGTCAGGTGCTTTGGAGACTCTCCTAGGATCACCAATCCTTCTTCTCCATAGCTGGTTGGGGACACGAAGGCACAGAGAAAGGAAGCAGCTGGAGTGGCTCTCGCTTTGCTGACAATGATGCCCATGACCTGTCTCCTACCACCCCTGCCCTGGACCCAAGCACTGTTCATGATAGTCTACTTTTGCCATCCTATAGATGAGGTACATTACCTCCTTTGTTCCTCTTATCAACCTTATGAGGTAGGTACTATTAATAACACCAGCATTTCAGAGATGACAAAAGGTGAGGTCAGAGAGGTTAAGTATCGTGCTCCAGGTCAGAGTAGTAAAGAGTAGTCTGGGATTCTAACTAAAATCGTTCTGATGTCTGAGACTGTTCACAGACAATTCACTGACTCATTCATTCAATCAACCAAGACGAATTTAGAGCCCCCAATGTGCCAAGCCCTGACCCTCTGCTAGATGTTAGGGATAAAAAAACAATCCAGATTCCAGAAAGGCCAATTAGCCAACGATCGCATACTCACAAAGGACTTCAAGTATTACACCAAAAGGACTGATACAAGATGTGCCTCCTACAACCTTAAATTCATGTCCCAATATCAGGTTATTCTGCATACACAGTTCAATAAATATCTTTTGTGGCCAGGCACGGTGGCTCACGCCTGTAATCCCAGCACTTTGGGAGGCCAAGGCAGCTGGATCATGAGGTCAAGAGACCGAGACCATCCTGGCCAACATGGTGAAACCCCGTCTCTACTAAAAATACACATATTAGCTGGGTGTGGTGGTGGTGTGCACCTGTAGTCCCAGCTACTCGGGAGGCTGAGGCAGGAGAATTGCTTGAACCCGGGAGGCAGAGATGGCAGTGAGCCAAGATTGCACCACTGCACTCCAGCCTGGCAACAGAGTGAGACTCCATCTCAAAAAAAAAAAAAAAAAAAAATTATACTGTAACGCCTATAGCTGCCTTGCACATAGCAGAATTATATTAATTGTGGGTTTCTAGGTATATGGTTATAAATTTAAGGTTTTAATTTGGTCAAATCAGAGAAGAAAACATATCCAAAAAAATCATAATAGTTTTCTAATCCTGTCTTGGAGCTTCTTCAGTTTTTAATATTCTGGGAACTCAGAAAAAGCAAGGAACATAGGTCTCTTCTCCACCACCTCTAAGAGGCCCTGAGCTTGCATGACAGCACAGGATACTAAGGAGCATGATAAAAGGTCAGGGGCAGGGTGTGGGGAGCCCAGGGCGGCTTCCTGGAAGAGGCTGTATCTAACCTGCATCACAGGAGGATGCCTAGCATACCCTTCAGAGCACAAGCTCTTCAAGCAGCAGGCCAAGTCCCCCATTGCTAACCCTAGTCATGGAACATCTGTCTCTGAAATGCTCTAAGCCTGAGTTTCATCTAGTATTATCTACCTCAGAGATTCTGTAAGATGCTGCAGGTAAACCTTTTCATGAATAATAAGCGCTCAGTCAATGCTATCTATTACCAACGTTATTTCTACCCATAAAGGTTGGGAGGAGTTAGCCTGGTCAAGAGAGAGAACAAGAACTTGCTGATTTCATTCCTGTGGTCATGGCCTTCAGGAAGTGAAAGTGCAAAGGAGGAGGAGACCTTAGAAATTTGGGGAAAAAAGGGAAGCAGTGGTGTGAGCTTCAGCCTGAGACAGGAAAGAGCCTAGCTGGCTCAATGCGAGACATCGGTTGGCCTGGAAATGAGCAGTGAGTGAAGGTACCGGAGGCAGGGTCACCAGAGTGGACAACTTCAGGGCACATTCCCATGGTCATCTATGTGAGCCATGCTCACGAAGAGTGTGTACCACACAACCTGTGCAGTGGAAGGTGGCAACCTGCCTGTCTGGGTGCTACACAGGCCCCTGAACAGAGGACACTGCTGCTGTAAGTATCAGCCAAGGTGTCCTACTGCTGGTGTGGCCAAGTCATCTGGGCCATTTCAGTCAACAGGAGGCAGCACTGTGACCAGAGCTATGACCAACCTCTTTGGACCCTAGGAAAACCATATCCAAGGGAGTCCAGTTGTGACATGAGAGTGGTTTTATCCTAATTTACCAATATAGCTGCAGGCACACAAAACCTTTATGTTTAGAGCTCCTGCCAATACTCTCTATACCAAGAATAACAAGGATTAGAGGAAAACAGAGCTCCAGGCCACAAATCTCAGGCTTGGTGGGTAGCTCTACAATGAAGTCAGCTCGATGCAGATTTGTCTAGAAAAACACAGGGTTTTATTCCCCCAGGTAGATGACGCAGAGGAAAAACTATTTCCCCCTTCCTCTTTTGTAAAACTCAAACTTTCCTTCCGGGTTGAACTGCCAACTCCCCTCAACTTGTTCCTGTCACTCAAGCCTTTGGCATCCCAGAAGGACTCAGTGACACTCCATCCCTTGCATGCTTACACGTCCACAGCACTGTGTTGCACAACTCCAGGAGGTGCCATTCACATACGATGCAATATAAACCAGGTTCTCTTATCTGACGCTGCCCCAGAGCTATTCGCTCCCATGTCCTGCAACAGCACAGGCCCTCCCACATCACCATCCACACTGTAGAAAAGCAAAGAAATGTTGAATGTTCAGGAGAAAACCTTGACTGGGCAAAAACATGAAAGTAGAGAAAACACCTATAGCCATAGGAATCCTTGGGCTTGTTCTTTACTCAACAGAATACAAGAAACAACAGTGAAAGGAAATAGCAATTAAGCTTGGGCAATAGAATAGTACTGCCATGGTAGCTGAGGTAAGGGCAGAGAAGACCTCAACACATACTCTAAGGAAACTAGGAGTGGTCCCTTAAACTGTGCAATTAATTGGGGACAGGATAGGAAATAAGTTTTTGGGATATGTTGAGATGCAAAGACTGTGAAAATGTAGATTTGGTGCCTAGAGAAAAATCACAGGTAAAAAGTTAGATTTTAGAGTCATCCAAGAAAAAACAATGTATGAAGCCAAGGGAATGAATAGGTTATCAATAGGGGAAGTAAAAAGATCTAAGAAGATGACTGACTCTTGGAGCATGCCTACATAAGGGAGCGGGGCTGGGAAGGGGGAAGTTAGACTCTCAGGTGACACAGCCAGGCAGAGAGAGAGAGAAAAAAACCAGAGGACTCCAGGCGATGATGGCAAGAGGGAATTTTGAAAAAGAAGAAGTTTTCTCTAGTGTCAAATGCTGAGGAGAGACATAAAGGGCCTTGGTGGTCACTGGTGACTTGAGAAAGCTTGCAGAGTTTAGCTTATGGAGGGATGGACCGTGCCCTTCCTGGCAGCATTTCTAGTGCTCAGTGCCATTACACAGAAGAAAAGTGTATTAGTCTGTTTTCATATAAAGACATACCCAAGACTGGGCAATTTACAAAAGAAAAAGGTTTAATTGGACTTACAGTTCCACGTGGCTGGGGAAGCCTCACAATCATGGCAGAAGGGAAGGAGGAGCAAGTCACATCTTACACGGATGGCAGCAGGCAAAGACAGAGAGCTTGTGCAGGGGAAACTCCTCTTTATAAAACCATCAGATCTCGTGAGACTTATTCCCTGTCATGAGAACAGCACAGGAAAGACTTGTCCCCATGATTCAATTACCTCCCACCGAGTCCCTCCTACAACACGTGGGAATTCAAGATGAGATTTGGGTGGGGACACAGTCAAACCATATCAGAAAGTGACAAGCATTTGTGGAATGAAGTAGAACAGTTAAACTGGAAGCTTGATTGTAAGGAGTTAATAATAAACCCAGATTACAGTTCAAAGCTTAATGACTCTTAATACAGCTTTGTAAAAAAAGGCAAAAAGTTACCAGCATATACATTGTTAATCCTGATTATGTGCTTCCCTGGAGGAAGTACTTTTCTGTTTACCTGGCACAGATTGAAGCTCGCCTCAGGTAAGGGGCAAGAGGCTAGTTCCTGGGATCTTCTCTACCACAAATTTTCTGAATGACCACAGCAACACTGTAAAATCTTTCTGCTTTTGTTTCCACAAAATTTATTAATTTGGGACTGATATAAAGTTATTTACAAAGAGCTTAAAAATATTTGGAAGATAGGCCGGGCGCGGTGGCTCAAGCCTGTAATCCCAGCACTTTGGGAGGCCGAGACGGGTGGATCACGAGGTCAGGAGATCGAGACCATCCTGGCTAGCACGGTGAAACCCCGTCTCTACTAAAAAATACAAAAAACTAGCCGGGCGCGGTGGCGGGCGCCTGTAGTCCCACCTACTCGGGAGGCTGAGGCAGGAGAATGGCGTGAACCCGGGAGGCGGAGCTTGCAGTGAGCTGAGATCCGGCCACTGCACTCCAGCCTGGGCGACAGAGCGAGACTCCGTCTCAAAAAAAAAAAAAAAAAAAATATTTGGAAGATAGGAAATACACTTATGTAGTCTCAAGCCCTACGTTGTTCTCACACATTTCCAATAAAACAAAATACCTGGCAGGTAAACACCACTTCCGTAGAAACTTTTTATCATGCCTTCTCACCCTTTTTAGCAAGATTAAAACTGGGTCTGAGATTTTGATTCCCTAGAAAAAAGTTTCAGACCAAGAAAATACCTCTTAAAATCAAAATAAAACCTTTCTAAGCTCTACAAGTTAAAAAAAAAAAAAAAAAAACTCTAAACTTAAATTTGTTTACTATACCAGGATTAACACTGTATCATTCTCATATTTCATTTTAAAGAGAGAATATTAATAACTATAACTAATATCCTGTGAGTGCTTACTCTATACAGTACTGTGTTGAGGCCTACAAATGCATTATCTTGTCCCATCTTTACAACAACGTCCTGATATAAGCTGTTATTATTAATGACTCTTTTCCAGTTAAGGAAACTAAGGCTTGGCCTGGCCAATTTTCTCAAGGTCACACAAGCAGTAAGTGGCAAAGCTAGGATTTAAACCCAGAATGTATCACAAATATTGGTAAGGATCCATTTTCACAGCTGTATCACTGACATAAAAGTTTTATATATATATATGTATTTGATTTCTTAAATTGGGATTTTTAAAAACAGGAAATTATGGAACAGATGGTCAGCCTGCATAGGAACAAGTTCACAGGTTCCAAATGATGGATCTTTTTCTACTAATGCATCCATCTGCCCAATTCCCCTAAATGAGGGTGGCCAACACCACTCACTTGCACAGCCAAGGACAGCGGATGCATGGCTGAGGCCTTGAACTTCCAGGCAAGCTCCGCTGCATACAAGCTCTAAAGACCACCTGATGCATAGTGTTCTTCCCTCTTCCACCTCCACTGGCCCATGATTCTCTAGGGAAATACTAGCAGGTGTGAACATGTCTTAGGACAGATTCCTTAGGAGGCAGAGCCTGAGGCCAAGCTTCTACGCTAGTGTTTTACAGCAATCCCAGGGAAGCCCAAGTAAGAGAAGAGAAGAGAGGTAGGGAAAGCAAACATAAGATGGAATGGGCCTAAACTGGCCATGGCTTCACAAGAATCAGCTTGTTGCTGGGTCAGAGAGGCTGTTGGGAACTATGGTACCTCAAAACCTTCCATTGGAGGGGCCGGTGCTAGGACAGGAAATGTACCTGCCAGCTCCCATCTCTCTTATTCCCCTTTGGTCAGAGTTCACACCATGCTGGCTCAACTCCCCACATTTTGGGGGTGCATCTTCTAGCTCCTTTAGCAGCACATGAGAAATCCAGATTCCACACCCTTCAATGTAGTACTTCATGAGTTCCGAAGTAGTGAAAGGACCTGCAGTAGTAGCCTCGGATGGCAGAATGATTCAGTCCAGTGGTCCCCAGATAGGCAGGGTTAAGAGGGTTTGAGATGTGCCTAAGAGGTAGCCAAGACGGTAAGTTAAAATCTGGATAAGAGTCAATGCTGGTATGCAATGCCATATGCGTAGAATATAAAGAGATGATGTAATAGGTCTTGTTGGACTCTGGGTTATTTATGCTCGTGGAGCTTCTGCAGGTTTTTAGAAGTCTGTCACAGAACATCCCCCATTCATTCATTCATTCAATAAGCATTTATTCAGCATCTCCTATTGCTAGGGATGTTCCTGTGAAATTCGAAGAACAGAGAGAGGACTAAGATCCAGCCCCTGCCTTGGAGAGAGAGACAGACAAATAAATAATCACAGTACGGTGTGATCAGGGCAACTTCAGGAGAATGTAGCTATGCCATGGGTGCACAGGAGTGACACCTAGCCCAATCTGGGGTCAGTGAAGAGTAACAGGGAAGGTAACAACTGGTCAAAAGATGAATAGAAATTAGTCCTGTGAGGCAGGGGTCACTGGTGGAGAAAATGGACATTCCAAGCTGGCAGGATGGCATCTGTAAGAACAAAGCATGACAATACCAGCTGGTCACTCAGAGGGTACCATTGCACTTAGCCATGCTTAACCAGTCATGTTAACATGCAAAACTATTGTTTGCTACCAAAGGGTGTATGCAACCTCCCTGATTCCTACGTCCATCCCCAGACCTGCCCCCTCCCTAACCTCATACCCGAACATCACCCATCACCGACCCCAACCCTTGCAGTGTGTGTTACAGACACGGTGGGATCTGGAGAGATGAATAAGGCATGATGTGAAGGGAGGATGAGAGGCTCAGAAATAGGTTCATGTTCAAGGATGGCCTGAGATTCAGCATTAATGTTAGAAATAGGTTAGGGGGCAGGGAGGGAATGAAGCACTGACATGGTGTGAAGATGTCTTTTTGTTACCCAACTCGGAATGTGAAGTGTAATAGTGTTTTCAAGGCCTCCACTCAAAACAGCTGCATTAAAAATGTAGTATGCCCATACTGAGTTCAGAAGATGAATGAAAAGATACGTTTTCTGAACTATAGGTGATTTACTTTGACGAAGCAATGAGCCAGAAGGAGAAGAGAGACAGAGGAGGCTGGAGAGCTAGGAGTCAGGTCAGACAGGGCCCCAGTAGGCACGCCAAGAAGGCTGGGTTTTGTCATAAATGCAATGGAGATCGATTAAACAATTTAAGCAGGGAAATAACATGACCCAATTTGTTTTTTAGAAAAAGGTTATTCTGGAAGCAATGAGGGAGATCAACTGGAGAGTGAGAAGACCAGCTAGTAATTAGAGTGATTAGGCATCGCAAGATGCGGGATAGAGAGGAAAGGTGCTTTTATAGCCATTTAGGACGTAATGTCATCAAGATATGGGGAGGGAATCTTTTTTGGACTCATTGAGATTGTGGAAGTAATGATGTGGTAGGTAGATGAAAAAAATCTTTGGAAAACTGAATCAATTTCTGTACCATTCGCCAAGATAAGGACTTCAGGAGAAAGAATGATTGGGAGGTAGAAGGGAGGTGATGAGTTTAGCGTTAGGCCCAGTGATTTGATGGGCCTGTGGGACAACCACATTGAGATGTTGTCTTTAGGACCCGTTAAATAGGCAGATTTAGAGCTCAGAGGAGAGATGAGTGCTAAAAACACAGACTGAGAGGCCACTGGAAGCTGGGGATTTGGACTGGGTCACTCAGAGAGAATAATAAGAGGAAAAACAAGAACCAAGGTTGGAAACCTGGGGAAGGTCATTTGTGTTGGGCACAGGGTAAACAGCCACTTGGAGGAAGTTCCTTATAAATGTGTTATCTTGTCACTATCATGAGGGCCTGGATTATTTCAGAACTCAGCAGAAGACCAGGTGCTATGATTTGGACATGCTTTGTTTGGCCCTTCCAAGTCTCCTGTTGAAGGCTGATCCCCAATGTGGGTGTTGGGGCCTGGTGGGAGGTGTTTCGATTGTGGGGCCAGATCCCTGTGAATGGCCTGGTGCCATTCTCACAGGAGTGAGTTCTCACTCAGTTCCCATGAGAACTGAAGTTGAACCGAGCCTGGTACCTCCCCTTTTTTCTCGTTTCTGCTGTCTCACTATGTGATCTCTGCACACCTGGGTCCCCTTCACCTTCCATCCTGAGTGGAACCAACCTGAAGCCCTCACCGGAAGCAGACGTTGGTGCCACGCTTCTTGTACAGCCTGCCGAACTATGAGCCAAATAAACCTTTTTTCTTTATAAATTACCCAGTCTCGGGTGTTCCTTAACAGCAACACAAACGTGCTAAGACACCAGGTAAAAGAGATATTTGTGTTCATTCCAACGAGTCAATACTATGATAATACAGAATATTAAGGGAGCTCTGAGTGGGCTTGAGAAAGGAGAGAATAGGAGGCATTAGGACAGAATTGCAGGGGTCCCAGATTTCTAGATTCCCAGTTTTCCAGCATTTGAAGAAGTGAAACCTTCATTTTTCTGCAGCATGGGCTTCAGTAAGTGTATGGGTTTCTGTGGGTCCACCTAAGATTTTTAGATTTCCACGCCAGGTGCGGTGGCTCATGCCTGTAATCCCAGAACTTTGGGAGGCTGAGGCGGGCGGATCACGAGGTCAGGAGTTCAAGACCAGCCTGGCCAACCTGGTGAAACCTGTCTCTACTGAACATACAAAAAATTAGCTGGGTGTGGTGGTGCACACCTGTAATCCCAGCTACTCAGGAGGCGGAGGTAGGAGAATCGCTTGAACCCTGGAGGCGGAGGTTGCAGTGAGATGAGACGGTGCCACCGCACTCCAGCCTGGGAAACAGGGCAAGACAGTCTCAAAGAAAAAAAAAAAAAAAGATTTCTAGATTTCTAGCTTGCCAGCACTTGAAAAAGTGAAACCTTCTTCATCTTCCTGCAACACGACCGTCTATAGGTATACCTAAGGTGCTTTGCACACTTTTCTTGATATTATCACTACATACACGAGTCACCAATCAGAAAGAGTTCTCAAGTTAGGGCCAAGATCAAGATGTACAACTCAGACTTGAAGGTCTCTCCTTGAAACTGGTTCTCAGCCTTTAAACAAAAAATTATAGCTCTCTGAATCTCCGAGTTATAATTTAAGCCAGAGACTCTCATCTCTGGAAAAATACAAGTACACGCAAAATTAATTATAATTTAAGGCACTTCGCTGACACACTTCTCGAAGTCCTAGGGATCTGTGGACTCCCTGTTAAAAACTGTCACCCTAGAACAATTTATCTGGCTCAAGTTGCTTTCGAGCCTTTCAAGACGAAACAAAATCATTCCAAATGAGCCCAACAGAAGGAAGCCAGGCCCTGTGGCTTCTACTGACCCTGAACTGATAATTCCTTATTTCCGTTTTCAGCAAAGCGGAGGATATGTCCTTCCTTTTTCTGAGAATCATTCCCCTCCCTCTTCCCCCAACAAAACTGATACATGGGCATAAAACCAAAACAGCCCAGCCAAAGGCTAAAACGCAGGCTGCTGCAGTGGCCTCATGGGGCAGCTGCATAGGGGCCCCAGGCTGATCGTGATGTTATCCTTGTGAACCAGGCCTCTCACAAACAAGAAACAGACGCATCCCAAGTTTGTGTCTGCTGACTGAAGGCAGGGGCGTGTGGGTGTCTCCAACTGCCAGGGACAGCCACAAGGAACCAGGACACGCTGGGTGGGCTTGGCACAGCGTGAGAGTCGATGTCTGTTGAGTGAGGCTTGGCTGCTTTGGTAGAGTGGAGTCTGAGGTTTTGATACATGAAATGCCCTACTGACATCCCCTACGTTTAAAGTAAATTCTAAATGTGGACAGCAGGTATGCTATGAAATGTTACAGCTTGCAGGACAAAAGAATTCTCACATTATAAAATGTGAGCAAATGAGCACCTTTCAATGTGACAACTCACTCATTCCCACATTCCTAGTTTATTTCCTTCTTTCAAATTTATTTTTCCTAATCGGGCGCGGTGGCTCATGCCTATAATCCCAGCACTTTGGGAGGCCAAGGCAGGCGATCACTTGACGTCAGGAGTTCAAGACCAGCCTGGCCAACATGATGAAACCCCATCTCTAATAAAAATACAAAAATTAGCTGGGAGTGGTCAGGCGCGCCTATAACCCCAGCTACTCAGGAGACTGAGGCGGGAGAATCGCTTGAACACGGGAAGCCGAGGTTGCAGTGAGCCAAGATCACGCCAGTGCACTCCAGCCTGGGCAACAAAGCAAGACTCCGTATCAAAAATATATATATTTTTTCGATTTCTGTTTTTATTATAAACAGAATATACTCTCAATAAAAATAAATTGGAAAATATAGAAAAGTAAAATCACTTCTAAAATGTATCTGATTTTTAAAAATTCCATCAGCATGCATTTCTTCAACTTCTCAGGGGCACTTCTATTATTTCAGGGTAAGGCATTTCTTGTAGGGGGAGGAGAGACTGTCACCACAGACAAATGGGACAGGATCCTTTGACCTTGTGACTTCCTGGGCTCTCATCTCAGTGGCTAAGAATTATGTATTCTATTGTTTTTTTCAAGTTGATGGAAATTTCCCACCATTTATGCCTACTCTCCTTACTTCCTCAACCTGAAAGACCAAAAGAAAAATTTAATCACTGGAAGCTCCTTCCTATTAATGTTTCTGCTTTGCTGTTTCTAAAGTTTTTTCTTTCAGTCCTCACGTCACCCACAACCATCTAGAGATGGTTTCTCAAAAGCCACAGTAGGGATTTAGAAACACACCACACTGTTACATACATTTGGTCCCGACACCACTAATAGCAGTATTTCTTTTGGTAGCCATCTCACTGACAGTAACCCTTGCAAAACAGAAAAGCTACAAATTCAAAGCATATAAACCACAAATGCAAACACAGCAGACATACTAATTAGAGGATGGAGTGACAAGATTTCAGAATGTGATTCTCCACATCTCTAGGTTCTTATTTAGCTTTGAGAGTGAGAGTTTTTTAGAAACAGATTCAGAATATTATTATTTGCTGAGTGAAATAAAATGTATTAGAGGAATTTTCCAACCAAGTGTAAAACTTGGATTTAAAACAGTAGAGAAGGCTGGGCTCGGTGGTTCACACCTGTAATCCCACCACTTTGGGAGGCCGAGGAGGTGGGGTGGATCACTTGAGGTCAGGAGTTCGAGACCAGCCTAGCCAACAAAGGGAAACTCCATCTCCACTAACAACACAAAATTAGCCGGGCATGGTGACTCATGCCTGTAATCCCAGCTACTTGGGAGGCTTAAGGAGGAGAATCACTTGAACTCGGGAGGCAGAGGTTGCCGTGAGCTAAGATCATGCCACTGCACTCCAGCCTGGGCGACAGAATGAAACTCCACCAACAACAACAAAAAAAAATGGTAGGGAAGATTGGTCAGTATCTTAGGGAAGAATGAGAGAAACCTCTTAACTGGCTCATGGTGGCAAAGAGCAAACATGAGGTTATTATATATAATACTAAAACACTGTCATCCAGTGGTATCTCTTTTGTTCTGTGTTTCAGTTTTCATATCTCTGAATGCTTGAGCATCTGTGATTCTCGTAGCAATTACCATATACAGAGGCCAGATCTGATCACTGGATGTAATGTTTCAATTACAGAGAAAACATAAGTCGCTAGCATATGTGTGTAGTTACTTATAGTATCTCCCTGACCTCTTTTACTTTTTTAAAATAAGAAAAACAGTAGCAATATAAGTTGAATTAAAATGTGGATTTCAGCTTAGGGCAAATTCAAAGGGCTTTAAACATGTGTGACTGTCACCACTCCTCACTTTTAACAAATGTAATGAATGGTGAGAATCTTTCAAGAGATAAAGTGGTGAACAGCTTCATAGCATCAATGTCGCACTAACTGAGCCCTCACACCCATGAGATGGGCATTTTTAACCACTAGTTCTCATCTCACAGGCAAAGAAACTGAGTCTCAGAGAATAAGTAACTTGCCCAAGGGCCCAAAGATAGTAAGAGGTCAAATGGTATCCGACCCTAGTCTTAACTCAGGCACTTAACCATGGCATTATAGAGCTCAATGATAAAAACCACCCCAAGAAAATGCCAACGGGTCCATACCTCATTCTACACTGGCAAAGTGAAGAAAAGCACAAACTAGAAAACTCAAGCCAGCTTGACTTTCCCAATAAAGCTAGAATGCCCCCTGATTCAATCCTAGGACCCCTTCTCCAGCTGTAAAATACCTTCATTCCTTCACAGCTTTAGATTCCATCTACGAGCTAGGGATCCCCACACAGATGCTTCCAGCCTTGACTTCTCACCTGACTTCTAGTGCCCACTGAACATCTTCACTTCAACGTCTAACAAGACGCTCACCCCTAACACATCCAGATTTGACCAGCGACTCTCCCTCCCCTGAAACGACTGCGGCAGAAACCCCTCCCATCCAAGATGATGGCACTCTACCTCTCCAGTCTCCCTTGCCCGAAACATCCAGTCGTCCAACCTTGACTTCTCTCTTCCTCTGACACAGTTTCTCTCATGTTCATTTTACAAAAAGGCAGTTTATAAACATATTTCTCACATGATTCTTTAAAATGGCTAGTTTCCCTAGGACACTTCATAAGATGTCATTTGAGCATAACTGACCATGAGTACCTTAACTGAGGTAGTCATGTAAGCTTCGTCTAACACGGCACTGTGTAACCTACATACCATGATGTTCACCTATCGCTTTATTTTTATGTGTTATTTGATAAACACTTACGTAATACTTCTCATCTCTCAGACATTGACGTCAAAGTGCTTTACCGCTCATTTAATTAAATTATCATATAATCCTCATAACCCTATGAAGTAGGTTCCCTTTATAGAGATAAGGAAACTGAGGCTCAGGGAGATTAAATAACTTACCTGAAACTGCACAATTCATACCCAGGCAGTCTGGCTCCAGAGTCTGTACTTGTAACCGCTTCGCCCTGCTCCATCCATGAGATGTACTTTTTTGCCTCGTGAGTTGTTTTCCTATGAGTAGAAACATACGTGTATAAATGAACCTGCCCTCTTTTCTGGCTTTCTTATAGCCAGGACCCACCTCTGCAAAGTGCCTGACCTGACTGGGTGCATATTCTCTACCCTCTTCATAGGAAAATGGCAACCAAATCACAGAGAGACCACAGTCCCTGGGCCCAGAGGAGCACTGTGCTGTGACCAGCCAAGTCACCCAGACCAGAGTCTGATATGCAACAGCAAACAACTCTGACTCCTTGGGACTGCCTCCTCAAGGCCTGCTCAGGGATCAGGAACTTAAAATCAACCGGAAGCAGAGCATGTGCGCTCCAGGGTGCCTGAGTGTGATGGATGGCACAGCTGGAGGAGCCTGCTGTGTTGCAGACAGCACAGCTCCGCCTATGCCAATTAGGTTGATGGGTGGTGACTGAGAAACATGCTGGATTTACTCAAACAGATCCTCACTCCCTAACTTACCACCTTTTTAGAGATCGTAACAAAAATAATAAGGATGAGTTAGGAAAAAAAAAAAGAGAGAGAGAAAAAAAAAGTGCGTTTCGACTGCCCTACTGATACTGTGAACTGGCCCTGCAAAAACAAAAGCAGTTTTCCTCCTACCAGCCATCTCCCAGGGTGTGGCCAGAGTGCACAGATAGCCCCTGTTAACTCTTTAGAGCACATTTCCTTTTGCTT
Organism: Macaca nemestrina; assembly: GCF_043159975.1. Lineage (NCBI taxonomy): Eukaryota > Metazoa > Chordata > Mammalia > Primates > Cercopithecidae > Macaca > Macaca nemestrina. The sequence goes on along the minus strand of NC_092131.1, from coordinate 26,462,682 downwards.
CCAGATACCACAGTGACTCAGGGCATAGCTTCTACATCTCAGAGATGAAGAGAGGTAGGTTTAAAGCCCAGCTCCATTACAACCTTTGACAAAGTACTTAGCTCCAGCCTTTGTCTCACTCCTTAGATGAGATGCTACTCCTCCTGACCTTACAGCGCAGAGGTGCAAATTAAGTAAGATAACATGGTAAAACCACTCAGCAGAGGACGTAAAACTCAATGCATGATAGCTATTGATAGTGTTTTTGATAATTTCAGCAATGATAAAAGTTTTCCGCCCTTCAACGGTTCAAAGTCTGAAGTGGAGGGAAATGTAGGGACATGGAATGATTTAGAAAAAAATGAATATTTTATGTTTGGCAAGGATGGGGAAAAACACAAAGTATATTTTTGACAGCTCTGAGTTCACATGATAGACAACTTTTAAACAACATCTACCAAATATGGATCACCCCAGCCTTATCCACTTAACTACAGCATTATCTTTTAAAAGCTTAAGACAAATGGTCCAAGCATGGTGGCTCACGCCTATAATCCCAGCACTTTAGGAGGCTGAGGCAGGTGGGCTGCTTGAGGCCAGAAGTTTGAGACCAGCCTGGCCAACATGGCGAAACCCCATCTCTACTGAAAATACAAAAATTAGCCGGGCATGGTGGCACATGCCTGTAGTCCCAGCTACTCGGGAAGGAGAGACATGAGAATCACTTGAACCCGGGAGGCGGAGGCTGCAGTGAGCTGAGATCCTGACACTGCACTCCAGCCTGGGTGACACAATGATACTCTGTCTCAAAAGAAAACAGAAACAAAAACCGAGAAAAACTTAGACAAATGTTTTCCGTTTCTAAGGCAAACAGTGAAATAAAGTCCGTTTTCATTTAAAGTATCCCATTTGGTTTTTTAAACTACTTAGCTAACTTCAAAGGGCAGCCAACGGAGGGACTATCAAGCTGGCAAGGGTCTAGTGTCTACCTTCAAAGTTCAGGTAGATAGAAAGCCACTGATGGTCCCACCATACTTCTCGGCATTTGGCCTGGAAAATGCTTCAGAATGCCCTTTCATTCAGATGCTGTGTTTGCATGGACACATAGCACTACAACGGTACCTTCTTTCAATGAAAGCGAGGGAGAAGCCTGACAGAGAAGGATACAATGATCTCACCCCAAGCTTAAAATTAACAAGGACCCTTTGGGGTCACAGCTGAGAGCCCCCATGGGGTATAATATGAGTAGGAGAAATGCTATATAGATGACAAGGGCCCTAGTGTCATCTTAGTGTCATTCTTAGCGTCACTAACCTTATGGAGATATGTGAAGTGACTTAAGCTAGACACCGCCAAATGTCAGGGGAAGCGGGGTCAGTTATTACAGAAGCACTAAGCGATTTCTGCATGACTTTCCACAAGTCATTTGACCTTTCCAGGTTAGATTGCAAATGGAGTAGGACCAACTGCCTGCAAGTCTGACAGAGTTTATAATAGGATTAGATTTTATTTATATAGATGTTTGACATCCTTAGCTCCAAAGTGCTTTCCTATTAATACATTGAACACGTTAAGAGGGCCAAATGAGAGTCCAGTGTTATTTATCTACTAATAAATCACTGAATGGCTTCATTTGTAGGAGGTTATGCGAGTCACTCAAATTAGTGCTTTTGATAATTTCGGCAAAGATTAAATAGTCCGATGGCAGTCAAGAAAGGAAAGCTTTAAGAAGTCATCTAGGTCCGGCGTGATGGCTCACACCTGTAATCCCAGGACTTTGGGAAGCCGAGGCAAGTGGATCACCTGAGGTCAGAAGTTTGAGACCAGCCTGGCCAACATGGTGAAACCCCGTCTCTATTAAAAATACAAAAAATTAGCCAGGCATGGTGGCAGGAGCCTGTAATCCCAGCTACTTGGAAGGCTGAGGCAGGAGAATTGCTTGAACCCAGGAGACAGAGGTTGCAGTGAGCCGGAGATTACGCCACTGCACTCCAGCCTGGGTGACAGAGTGAGACTTTGTATCAAAAAAAAGAAAAAAGAAGTCATGTAGCTCCGACTTCCCTTCTCTCCCACTTGACCCCTTTACTTCAGATACAGTAGTCCAGTGAATAGACCTGAAAAGGCTTGTGGACCAGGGCAGGGACACAGTTCACTTAGATCCATTCCTCCCCTAAAGACTACGGTTCCCACCTAGCTAAATCCTACTTCTCCATCCAGTCCGGAGTAGCTGCTCCTCCCTGAACCTTCCCAGCCCAGCACAATCTGGGAAAGACTCACTGTCTGAATTCACAGCACTTGATAGCCCATTGGATTATTTGCCTACTGTTGGTCTCGCTGTGGTTTAACTACCACTGATTTTATATAAATATTATGTCTTTTCTCTCTCAGCATAGAGGCTGTGTCAGAGACTGAGCATAATACTTCTCTGAATTCCTCGTAGCGTTTTCCTTAAAGCCTTGCACTCAGCTGATGGTCAATACCTTTCAAGTGAACATAACTCCCAAAGGTTTCCCTGAGCCATTAGCAATCTGCAAAGCGGCTTCACACTCCTCGTTGTGACGAAACATCACAGGGAACATTGACCACCCCTTGCCAGTCAGTGAGGCCACTTCAGGGCACCACTCCAAGTTAGTAGGCAGCCAGCTGGGGTGACAAAGGTTGTACACTATGAATGAAAAATTCAAGTTTCAATCCTGCCCTACTACTATCTATCTATAGAATTTTAGCCAACTGTTTCTTTGTTACTGCATTTCAGAAAGACAGCAATAACACTAAAAGTCTACCTCCTGAAAGTGCTAGAGATGTGAAAAATATATATATGTGTATGATATATAAGCATTTAATATAACTAGATAATAGAAGATAATATTTTTCTATGATTTGACACTTAACATTTCTTAAATATCAAATTGCTGGGTAAATGTTATCCAGTGGGGATGGCAGCACCTTCTAATGAATTGTTCAGCATTTTAAATCCCCCTGGCTGGTTTAAGTGTCCCTTCTCTCACTGGCTCTCAGAGTAACATCCACAGTTTTGTTTGCTGCAGCTGCACCTTTTGAAAATTTAGGCCAGGTTTCCTGGAAACTTGAGCTGGAGGGAACTGTGGTAGTTCACCATAGAGTAGATCAAGTGAGGGCAGTACTGAGGCCACGAGTGCACGATTGTGAAAAACTGCTGGCTCTCCAAAATGACCTGGAGAGAGAAACAGTTGGCTTCAGGCCTCTAGGACAGAGGTTACAGTTCTAAGCTTTCTCATCCACCTCTGGGAAAGTACACAGAATCCTGGGAGAATTTCTCCTGTTTCAGAAAGCACACCTTCAAGGTATGGCTTGTCTCTCAAATCTCAGTTGGGATAAGGATCTTTTCAAATCTCACTCACTTCATTTTATAATATGAGCTCATTATAATATTTATTTTATACACATTTAATATGCATATAGAAGGCCAGATGCAGTGGCTCACACCTGTAACCCTAGCACTTTGAGAGGTCGAAGCAGGCGGATCACTTGAGGTCAGGAGTTCAAGACCAGCCTGGCCAACACAGTGAAACCTCATCTCTACTAAAAATAGAAAAATTACCTACGGCCAGGCATGGTGGCTCACGCCTGTAATCCCAGCACTTTGGGAGGTCAAGGTGGGCAGATTGCCTGAGATCAGGAGTTCAACACCAGCCTGACCAACACGGCGAAACTCTGTCTCTACTAAAAATACAAAATTAGCTGGGCACAGTGGCGCATCCGTGTAATCCCAGCCACTAGGGAGGCTGAGGCAGGAGAATTGCTTGAACCCAGAGGTTGCAGTAAGCTGAGATTGCACACTGCACTCTAGCCTGGGCGACAACAGCAAAACTCTGTCTCAAAAAAAAAAAAAAAAAAAATTAGCTGGGTATGGTGGTGGGCACCTGTAAACCCAGCTACTTGGGAGGCTGAGGCAGAAGAATTCCTTGAACCTGGGAGGTAGAGGTTGCAGCAAGCTGAGATCATACCACTGCACTAAAGCCTGGGCAATAAGAGCAAAACTCTATCTCAAAAAAATAAAATGCATATAGAATTTCTAGAATTTTCTATTCACACCCCGATGGATAATTCTGCACTCATCCTACCTTGAAACAAATATCCTAATCTGGTAGCCAGCACTTAGAATGGTGATCCTAGAAGTATTTCATGCATTTACATGCTCTCTGTCACACGGTGGCAAACCACTGGTTTATTGCGACCCTAGGTCGAGTTCAAATTTGTGCCATGCTTACGAATGAGAAAAAATATAGTTTAAAAAAAGACACTCTCACTGTGTTTTATTTCCTGTGTCACGTTACACACCCCAACATATTTGCTCCTTTACGTCCATTTCTGGCATGCCCTGTTGTTACAGGAGTGGTGAGTCACAGTTAGGGGGAATTGTTGTAACTTGCTCCATCTCTTAGTATAAGCCAAACCACGGACAATCTTGGGTTCTCAGGGGGTTATTTATCTTGGGAGTGGGGGGGACTGATCACAATCTGTATGACCACATGGCACAGATGTTTAATTATGATAGTGACCTCAAGTAAAGCAAGCAATTTCTTGGTCTGACTATATCAAAATTCAGCCAAAATGTCCACCCAGTGGGAAAGCTAAGCTCCAGAAGAAATTATAGCTGGAATGACAAGAAGTGTGATGGATCAGGATTGGAATATGTGGACAGGCTTGAGTTAGAGGTCTGGAGCCAGACAAAAGGGTGTGTGCTAGATGATAGGATGGGAAGTCTGGGCAAAATTACAAAGGGATGGGACAAAGCAGCACTTGTATGTTTCTTCTCTGGACCCAAGCTTTTTTCTTTTCTCACTACAAGCACTGCATCTGCAATTTAATATACACCTAGAGGCTCAGTTACTCTTACAGAGCCTACTGTTCATGGCCAGAGCCAGCCTTCAGCAAAACTGCTGCATGGAGAATGCTGAGACCTTCCAGCCCTTTTCCTCCTTCCGTTGGACTCTTCCATTCTGGTATTTATCTCAACCACATCTTAATGTGTCCCCTTAGTTTAGTGGTTTTCAAAGTGTGGGACCAGCGGCATCAGTATCACCTGAGCACTTGTCAGAAATACTCATTTCCAGGCCTCAGACCAGATGGACTGATTCTGGAACTCAGGGGGCCGGGCCCAGCAATCTGCATTTTCTCAAGCCCTCGGGGTGATTCGGATGCACACTAAAGTTGAGATCCACTGCTTCAGGTGACATAAAATAACAACTTCAAGATGAGAGAGCATGTGCATTTTAGGAGAGAACTTGTGAAGAAGGCAAGCTGCTCAAGAGCCAACTAAATCAGTTTCCAGCAGTGGAATTTGAAGTCATGTCACAGATGGTGAGAGAGAGACTGGAGGCCATGGTATTTGCCCTGGCCCTTATCACCTCTTGCTTTTTAGCTCACCTATTTCAATCTTCTCTCCACATGGCCACTAGAAATGTGGGTTCAGCTGGAAAATCTGACCCTGTCAAAGCCCAACTCAACACTCTTCAGTGGCTGCTCCCTGCCAATGGATAAAGGCCCAATCCCCTGGGACCCGACCCAGGGTCCTTCATCATCCGCCACTGGGCCACCTCCTGACCTTGTTTCCTTCAGCACTTTTCCTCCTGCTCAGCCATACCTCGCGGTCTGCAGCTGGTGTAGACTTCCCCATACCACGGACAGCAGACTTCCCACATGAGTTACCTTGACCAAGAGCAGGAGAGCTGAAGTGACAGCTGCTACTTCTGAGCAGACTTTAGATGCTATCGTTTTGTTCTATCATGTCCTTTTTCCCTTTGTCATAAATAAGATCCACATTGTCCCAGAGAGAGGCTGTTTCTTAAGCCTCAGTGGGTCCCAGAATGATGATAAATGAGGGGTAAAATTATTCCTGACTTACACTGGACCTGCAGCATGAGAGGGAACTAAATTTTGGTTGTTGTAAATTACTGAGATTTGGGGGTTTCTTGTTATTTACCGTAAGCCAACTGTAATAGTACTTTTGATCACTTCTCTCAGTCTGGAATGTCTTCTCTGCTCCACCTTCTTTCCAATTCCACCTCACCCCTACCTGCACAAGAGACCTGCTCCTCATTCTACACTCAGCTCAAGTGTTACCCTTCGGTCAAGCTTTTTGTGTCCTTCCCAGGTATAACTTTTAAGATATTCTCTGGATGCTACAGACCTGTAACCACATCCCTGGAACTGTGCCAGGGGTCCTCCATTTATTAGTACTATACTTAGAACAACCTCTAAGAAAAAATAATAAAATTTAAAATTCAACAACTCATGTTTTAAAGCAGAAGCCCAGCTCCGAAAAACAAAGCAATTTGTTGAAGTTTCCCAGAGTCAGTCACACTCTGAGATCTCAGGAGGTGGGAGTCTGGCTCTGAACTCAGGAGTCTTTGCCCCACCCAACACATCTCTCTTACTCCCCCCCAACAGCAAGCGTTCAGATCCTCCCACGCCACCGGAGAGAGGAAAAGTCCCCTTATCAACAACTGAAAGGGCTGCCATGCTAATCTGAGACTTGAAAGATTGCATCTGGAAGTGGGCTTCTTACCCCCTGAGAAGATAAGCATTTCCTCTAAGTCAATGTATTCATTCTAAGGCTCCTGGCAAAAGCACAGGAGACCTTACAAGAACTGGGGCATTTTGTTTGCATCCTTTCCCCAGGTCCTCACCTATGGGTTGGAGGGCAGGGGGTAGTATGGTGTGGTAAGACAGATTCCCATTGACATCACCCTAGAGAAGCTTTGAGAAGGTTCTTTTGCATTTGTCACAGGGTAGGAAGCAAGTGAGCAGGGGGTTCAGAACTCCAAGCAGATCTGTTACATGTCGAGATATTAAGTTTTAAAAAGAAAAATAAAAGGGGCCAGTTATTTGACTTTTCAGATTAACCAAGAAAAGAAAAGTGACACAGTGACAAAGAATTAAACCAGACCACCCAGGTCAGGCATAGGAAAAAAACACCTAAAAGTAGCAACTGCAATTTTAGGTTTCTATGAGCCACTGGAATTTTGTCGTGTGGTTGAGTCTTTTTTTCTTTCTCCCTCCCTCTCTTTTTAATTTTACCTTTTTGTTTATGCGAGGAGTAAAAGGTATAAAACTTTCAAATACTTCCCCCAAATCAGCCATGCTAATGAAAGGTGAACATTTAACAAAGTACCATGATATGATTTTCACACAATAGTCATACTAATTTTTTCAAAGGTCACAAAGCTTTTCTCAGTTACTAGTTGGAATGCATTTATCTCTCTCACCATTCCAGCGGATCGGTTTTTTACCGCCCCACCCCCCAAAAGCATATGCTACCTTTAAAGAGATTATCAGTCTCATTAATAACAGCATTTTTTTCCTTTCAAGTATAGAAAGCTGTTCAGAGCTGCAAAAGGTTGCTAGGCCAGTTTGGACACGTCTGATTTACTCTTTAAAAGCCCATCCACTCCGTATAATAAATAATAAGAGCCGGTATTTATTGAGTGCTTAGCGCTGTGCTCGGTGTTTTTCAGGCATTGGCTCATACAATCCTCAAAACAATGCTATCAGGCCGGTGCAATCATTATCGCCACCTTACAGATCAGGAGAGGGAGGCACGGAGAGCAAGAAGGACCAGCCCGAGGGGGAAACGGGGAGCGTCGGGAGAGGCGGGGAGGCAGGCAGAGGCCAGAAGCTGCACAAAAGCACAGTTAATGATTCACTCACAGCCCTCAGGCAGCTCCTTCCAGTAGAGGTTGCACCAGAACACACGGACGCACACACACACGCACGAATGCACACACACACACGCACACGCGCGCGCACACACACTCTCTCATCTTCAACTCTTCATCCCAGCGAGAGGCGGGTGTCCGGCAAATTGCTTGGCAACGCGCAGAGGAAACTCCATCCAAGACCCGCTTCAAGGCCGCCTCTGGGCGCTGTCCAGCGGGCAGAGCGCCTGAGGCCAGGCTGGGGTCCTGCCTCCCGACACCCCGAAGGTGGGGCGCGGCGCCAAGGCTGGGGTTTCAGGCGAGGGGAGTGTAGGGAAAGCACCGTCCCCAGGGACACCTGTTGTCGCCTCCCCACTCGGGCCAATGAAGACACCCTGGGAGTCCCAATCTCGAAAACACCCGTCGGCCAGAAGTGCCTGTGTATGGGGCCGGGGGTCGCAGGAGTCCTCCTCCACCCCCACCTGCCTTAAGCAGAGTCCCCTCTTCCTCTCCCACCCCGGGACGCCCGCGGCTGGTGGAAACGCCGGGCCTCCGCGTGGCCCGACCGGACAGGCTCGGGGGGCGCCAGGGGGCTCCGCGGGGCCACTGTCAGGGGGCGCGTTCGCCCTCCTGCTGCAGGGCGCGGGGTGCAGTTACCTGCGCCGCGGTCCGCAGGGTCCCCGGCGTCCGCCGGAAGGTCGCCGCGGGAAAGCCGGCTCCTCTGGCCGCAGGATACCCACCCGGCCGCGCTGCTCTCGCCAACCTCCCGCCCGGCCGCAGCGCCGCCGCCGGCTCCAGACTCTGTGGCTCGCTCTGCGCCCGCCGGCTCCCGGCGCCGCTCCCGCCGTTCCTGATTGGCCGCGGCGCGCTCCCGAGCCGCGCCCTGATTGGACAGCCGGGGAGCCGGGGCGGAGGGACGGGACGGGCGCCGCCGGGATCTGCTGGCCTTACTTTCCCGCGGCTCCCTCAGTCCCAACCAGACCCCGAAGACGGGATCCTTCCCTTCTGCGCCGAGTGGGGCCGGCCGTCCAGGCACAAGGCAACGCGGAAAGAATCGATTCGAGCGACATGGAAATGGCGGGGAATGGGGAGCGCCTTGGAGTCCCACCCCCTCCGCCTGCGGGCTGGTGGTTGAGACCTCCTAGGAGCGGGAATCATTGCTCACCTGGCCTCACGCCTTACGTTCGTTTATTGATACTTTTGACTCTACAAAGGGCGTAGGCTCAGGACAGTGGCTTGTAAACAGCGGGCGCCAAATAGTTTTGTGGACTCATATCGGACTCTACACACAACCTCTCGGTGGTCTTACATGAGCTCTCAAAGGGAGAGCAACTTGTTTAAGGTCTTAATTACGCCAACAAATTATTAAAAACGCCGTGCTAGGTGTTTGGGGAGGAAACAAAAGATAAAAGTGGTTAGTTCTTCGGTTACAGGGAAGTTCATACCTAGCTAGAGAGATGAGGCTGGATAATGATAATGACCCTAACATTTTTATGGTGCATATTATTTGCTAGGCACTATTCCAAACGTTTTACATTTATTAATTCAAACATACAGAAAGAGGCTGTTATAAGAACATCCATATGCCCCGTTAATATGTGGACAAATGACACCAGTTTTTAGTCTGAGAGATTTTCATTGAAAGACACACCAGCAGTCACTCCACACTGTGGAGGAGAGGCACTGGTTAGAACCGAGGGGGTATAGGGAATTGAAATTGTTCTATCCTCTGTCTTTTCTCCCATCTGCCCTGAATCTTTCTAAGGAATGAAAACAAACTGTAAGTCTGGGTGCCACCAGACTTTTGTTCTGTTACTCATAAAACACCGTCTCTAAACACCCAGATAGGAAATGAGTAGAAGTAAATAACACAGCTTATATTGTAGGACCTTTGGCTTGGTGGCACTACCTTGAAAGCAAGTGTGTAGCCATTTTTCTACAGACATTTCCCCCTTGTTTGTTCTCCTATGTTGACAGTACACCTTGAGTGAGACATTTGGCTTAGGAGAGAAGTAAAGACTCAAGGCTTTAACAGTTTCACCCACTCTGAACAGTCTTGGCCCTTACCCTAGGGTGAGCTTACAGTCACTTACTTTGAGGAGCCCAAGATCTCAAGAGGAAATTACCTCTGTTTTCTCCAGTTTATATCAATGGACGGTTGATTCACTTTAATTTTTTTTTTTTTTTTTTTTTTTTTGAGACGGAGTCTCGCTCTGTCGCCCAGGCTGTAGTGTATTGCACGATCTCAACTCTCTGCAACCTCAGCCTCCTGAGTAGCTGGAATTACAGGCACGCACCACCACGCCCAGCTAATTTTTGTATTTTTAGTAGAGACAGGGTTTCACCATGTTGGCCAAGCTGTCTCGAACTCCTGGCCTCAAGTGGTCCGCTCGCCCGGGGCCTCCCAAAGTGCTGGGTTTACAGGCGTAAGCCACTGCGCTGGGCCTCAGTTGATTCACTATATTGAATAGGTGGACGGGTATGGATTGAACCTCACCTGGGAGGAACACCAGACAGAGCACGGCATGGTGTGGACTGTGTGAGGAGAGTTCTTTCATGGGCATCCCTCTCCAAGCATCAGAAGCGCACGGAGACATTAGCCCATAATTCAGGTTGCTCACTTTCCATAGCTGTGGCTTCTGCCAAAGCAGAGTTCCATTTGGATTGGTCAAACTATCACTCCAACGAAGAAGGACTGTTTCAGCCAGAGAACCAAGCTGACCCAAGACGGTTTGTCAAACTGCTCAACCCTCGTCGCTTCACATTAAACTCAGCCCAGGGATGACAAGTGAAAGAAGGATGGCAAATGAAGGAAGAGTGACAAGTGAAGGAAGAACCTGAATTCTACTTCCATAACCTTGGAATCTTGTTGGGGGCAGGAACTGCTTATGTCTTGGTCTGTTCTCTGTCTCTAGCAAAATGCTTTATTTAGTTCGCCCCCTGTATCACATTTCTTCCCTGGTGACCACTGCTTAATGCTCAAAACTCAAATATTCTTTCCTCTGTGAAGCCTTCACTCAATCTCCCAGGCTGAGTTGGGAACCTCTTGCCTGTCTTATATGCCTATAACATCAATTAGCAACAGCATTCTAGTGATCTGCTCAAATGGCCGTCTTTCTAACTAGAAGACTGTGCATTACTTAGTGATGTATCCCCAATCAATGTATCCCCAATTAAGTAGGTACTTAATAAACATGAAGTGACTGATGAAAACCCCTGACAGGCTAATAGGGTGGTATTAAAGAGACTAGGGCCACACCCTATCCTGGTCTTCAACAGGGCATTCTTCAGTTCCAGACTGGAAGAACATTTGGTGTGGAGCAAAGCGATCATCCATTCAATCCAACAGTAAATAGGTAGTTTCTGTATGTCAAGCACTGTCAGGTCAAGAGAAGAATAAGCTCTTCCTTAAACGAACACAAGGTGAAGTGGTGCAGTTGACTTACAAGACAGTTATACAATTTCTCAAAAAGTTAAACATAGAGTTACCATATGACCCAGTAATTCCATTCCTTGATATACACCCAAGAGAACTGAAAGCGTATGCCTACACAAAAACTTGTGCACAAATGTTCGTAATATCATTATTCATAATAGCTGAAGGTAGAAACAACCCAAATGCCCTTCAATTAATGATAGATAAACAAAATGTATTAAATAGTACAGAAGGTCCTCCAATAACGTTGTTTCTTTAGGATGTTGATGAGAAAAAAAAATCAACTGTCAGCTGAAAGTTTGCACGTTCTCCCACATCTGCATGGGTTTTCTCCAGGTACTCCAGTTTCATTTTGCATTCCAAAGATGTGCACATTAGGTTCACTGGTGCGTCTAAATTGTACCAGGATGAGTGTGAGAGTGTGTGTGTGTGTGTGTGTGTGTGTGTCAGAGAGAGAGAGAGAGAGACAGAGAGAGAGAGAGAGAGAGGCTTGCGATGGAATGATGTCCTGTTTGGGACCGGTCCCCTGTTGGTGTGCTGAGCTGCCAGATGGGCTCCAATCACCTGAGACCTCGAACTGGAGTAATGGGGCAAATAATTATCTTGCTTGTTTGTATTAATCTTTTAAAAGTGTACATACAGCTCACATTTATTTCCACCTTTAATATTAGAAGTGTTTTTGCTCTTTATTTAGCAGTTTGGTGATGTTTTTGTGACCAGAAATATGCTGTAGGAACTTAATTCTTATTTATGTCAATTTGCTTATGGGAAAATTGGGGTTTTTTATACATTGTTTTGCTTAAAGGTTGCCATTTCAAGAACCTATCAATGACAATAAATGAGAACTTACTGTATATCCATGTAATGGAATATTATTCAGGCATAAAATGAAGTACTGATAAATGCCAAAATATGGATAAATCTAGAAAATATTATGCTATGTGAGAGAAACCAGAAACAAAAGGCCACGCACTGTATGATTCTATTTATATGAAATATTCAGAATAGGCAAATCCATAGAGACAGAAAGCAGATTAGTGGTTGCCAAGGGGAAATGAGGAGTGACTGCTTAATGGCTATGAACTTTCTTTTTGGGGTGATGAAAATGTTCTGTAATTAGTGGTTATGGTTGTACAACTTTGTGAATATGCTAAAAACCGCTGAATTGTTAAAGAAAATTCACTGCATTGCTTTCTGAGAATACATACATTCTGAAAGTGTAGAAACCATCAGTAATGGACGTGTTAGTTAAATCCTAAGGTATAGTAGCTAAAAATGAAAAGGAACTTTTCTAAGCCTGTAAAAAGCATTTAAATGTGGCTCCCACCTTCAGCATCCCAGAGAGGATTTACTCTTTAGATCTGCGTTGTTCAGTTGAATAGTCTAAGATGATGGAAATGTTCTTTATCTGAGCTATTTAATATGGAAGCCACTAGGCATGTGTGGTTACTGGACCCTTGAAATGTGATTACTGCGATTTGAAGAACTGAATTTTAAATTGTGCTGAAATTTAAATAGCCGCATGTGGTTAGTGGCTACCAATACGGCAGTGCAGCTTTTGCTGGTTTGGAGGACTAGCGCCATTTTAATCGGCAGTTTGGAAGAATACTGGTGGTCATGGGAGTGGGAAAATCTATGTCTTTATGTCTCACAACCCAGATCAACCCTGTATCCACTAGAAACCCTTCGTAAGATCTCACAGCTCCCACCCTTCTCCTCTCTGTGAACTCTTAATAAACGTCAGTCCATAAGACAGGCTTTAGTTTTGTCTTTATGGCAAGGCACTTCTTCCACCCCACATGTATTTATGGGCCAGGCATTTTGTGGGACATGCTAGGAACAGGAAGGATTGTAGACAATGTCAGCCAAATTCTACAGGGCTGGTCTTGAGAAAAGTGAGAGGAAAAAGGGACAAGAGAAATTCATTACAAAGGCCCGGCTAAGATGCTGAAGTGGTGTTGAAGAATATTTAGATTTCCTGTTTCCAACTCAAGCTCTGTAACATCCTAAATCTTCCAATACATCCTCTGTTCATATTGATCTTTCCCATCTATGAACTTTTACTGAACTTGAAATCAATAACATGGAATGTAATGTTTTTCTTTTCTTTTCTTTTTTTTTTTTTTTTTTTTTTTGCGATGGAGTCTCGCTCTGTCGCCCAGGCTGGAGTGCAATGATGCTATCTCTGCTCATTGCAACCTCTGCCTCCCAGGTTGAAGCGATTCTCCTGCCTCAGCCTCCTGAGTAGCTGGGACTACAGGCACATGCCACCATGCCCGGCTAATTTTTTGTATTTTTAGTAGAGACGGGGTTTCACTGTGTTAACCAGGATGGTCTCGATCTCCTGACCTCGTGATCTGCCAGCCTGGGCCCCCCAAAGTGCTGGGATTACAGGCATGAACCACTGCACCCGGCTGGAATATAATGATTTTCTAAGTGTTCTTCTATAATGTGGTGTCCTCACAGCAAGATTCATTTGTTGCACAAATATTTATTGAACTCATACCTATTTTGTGCCAGAACAGCCTCAAGGGGTGTGGATAAAAAGGATGAAAGACAGTCACTGGAAAACTTACAGCCTGATGAGGAGGCACACAAAGAAACCATTCTACCACAGCTCTGCTTAGATGTGTAGGAAGGGTCGCTGAAAGCACAGGACAAGGAGCTGCCAAAAAGACACAGAAAAATCAGAGAAATCTTCTCAGAGGAAGTGATATTTGAGGAATTTGAAGGATAAGTACAAATTTCAAGTTGTTTTTATTTAATTCACTTTTATTGTGCACTTTCAAAAGTTAGATTTAAGGTAGCTTTTCAGGAGAAGTTTTAGGACCTAAAGTTGGAAACAATGCATTAACCTCAAGGTCTATCTCAACATCTGTGACAATGTTTTGCATTGCTGATGAGATTCCTAGCTGGACAGTCACCCTTGCTGCCCTCTAAACTTATTCCTGAGAGGAAAACAAAATTAATAGAAGATAAATCTTTCTGATATCAAGGAGTTTAAAATCTCTCATGTGCTGTTGCTGTATCCTTCTTACTGGTCTCTTGGGGGTTATTTTCTTCTAATCCAATGTATCCCAAATTTCAGTCACTTATGTCCCATTGTCACCGTTCTTACCATTTCCACACATCATCTGCACAATTATGTACTTAATTGCTTCTTTGAATTGGCTTTCATTTTGCTCAGTTTTCCTAAAAAGGATTTTTGATATCATTATCATAAATGAAAAACCAGTATAATTTGCCATAAAGAGATCATTAACCATAAAAATCATACAATAGAAACAAAACTACGTTATTTAATCTTGGCTGGATATTGTTGGTTGCTGAAGGTTCTGAGTTTGAGGCTCTGCTCTTTCTTTGATGAAAAGGGAGGTTACCACGCCTTGGAGAGAACATACAGGCACCAAATGGATCATTTCTCCTCAAGTTAATCAAACAGACTCAAAGAGAATTTTAAAGAGAATAACTCTCTCACTATATGAACCAGTGAAATTCAATTTCCCTTTTGCATACCACTTAGAACTAGCTCTTGCACCAAGTAAAATCAGTTTGTCCTGGGTACCACACTTGTAAACATTGTCTGATCCATCCCTTTCATAGCGATTGGAATGATCTAATATATAAATCTTATAATTTCTCTCTCCTATTAAAATTCCTTCAATGACTCTTTATTACCTAAGGGAAAAAATCTTAGTTCCTTATGATGAGATACAAGATCCTCCTTAATCAGCCTTAGCCTACTTCTCCAGCCTTAACTTCTGTCATCCTCCTCTTTAATTTCCTATTCCATCAATGCTGATCTATTTGTAGTTCCTACAACGTACCATGTACCATCACGCTTCTGTGCCTTTGAACATACTCTTCCCTTTACCCAGTGTGCTATTCATCATCTACTCATCCTTATCATCTTCCATTTCTCTTCTCTGCTTATTTTTATGTATCTGCCTAGTATCATATGCACACAACCAACAATAACTACAGTACAACAGCATTCCTCTGGAAACACCTGCCCCTTTCTTCTGGGGGATCTTCCTCCACTGTCTCCAACCCCATGATTTTAGCAGGAACTGACAAGTTCTCATATGACTTCTTATCCCTGACCACAACTGATTGTCCTACATGTAGGCAACCTAACCAAGGTGAACCAATCAGATTTCCTGAGAATTTCATATCAAGAACAGCACATTTGAGTTACTCTTTCTCTGTTTTAAGATGCAGAGAGAAACTGAGGCAAGTAAAGTAGACATTTTCTATTCCAGGGGTCTCTAACCTCCAGGCCGCAGACTGGTACTGGTCCATGGCCTGTTAGGAACTGGGCCACTCAGCAGGAGGTGAGCAGCATGTGAGCAAGCATTATCGCCTGAGCTCCACCTCCTGTCAGATCAATGGTTTAGATTCTCATAGGAGGGTGAACCCTATTGTGAACTGTGCATGCGAGAGATCTAGGTTGTGCGCTCCTTATGAGAGTCTAATGCCTGATCATCTGAGGTGGAACAGTTTCATCCTGAAACCACCCTCCTTTCCCCCACCCCTGCTACCATGGAAAAATTGTCTTCCATGAAACCAGTCCCTGGTGCCAGAAAGGTTGGGGACTGCTGCTCTAATCCACTTGTGCTGAAGACCAGCTATTTCTTTGCCCTTCTTTCCTTTTAGGTCATTCAACTTTTCCTTTTATCTTGTGAAAGCGATTCCGGTATCCTTACAATTAAGTCCCTTTTTCTTAAACTAGTTTGAGTTTCTGTCACTTACACCCAAGTGTCCTAATACATACCTAATTGTTCTCGAGGTCCCAACAAATGCTACTCCTTTGTGAAGGCTTCCCTGACTCCCCCAAGCTCACAAAGGTGCCCCTTCTCTTATGCCATCATGCATTTTGTCACACCAGACCCCCTTTTTAGCAATTGTCATGATGATCTTGACATTTTTGTGTGGGGAATAGTGTGTGCTGTCCCTGTCACCTATTTTGAGTATTTCATTAATCACCCCGATGGGAAGGCGGATTTAAAGCACAACAACCCATTAACAATATGCTTTCAGAGAAGTCAATATGTACCAAGAAAAATTTTGTTTAACTATTAACTAATATTAGCTGCTCTGCTGTGAATAACTTTTTAAAAACTAAGTTTAATCCTTAAAAGGACTTTAAAGATCTACCAACTACAAGGAGTTCTCTCTCCTGCCCTTCCAGGACGGAATTAGAAATGCAGAGGCTCATGACCGTGACTCCACAAAGAGCAACCACCAGGAGGGAGGCAGCACCTGGAGATGAGGGCAGAAACTGATGAGCACATGGAAGGGAGGGTCAGAGAAAAAAGGGAGATCTGAGAGAAAAGAAACCCTGGGAGTCCCACCTGTCACTGAATCTCTCTGAATTAAAATACAACTTTATAAAAAGTAAATAATGTCTTCTACCATCCATGAATTTACATCTGTGATCATACATAGCTAAATAAGATTGAATTCTTTTAGGAAATTGATTGAACCTTTGTACCCTCTCAGGTGTTACTAGCATGACACAGAAATCACATCTGTTTGCACATTTATCTCATGTCTAGACTGGAAGCTTTTTTAGAAAAGAGATTCTTGCAATCTTTGAGATGCTGTTGAGCGTCTCACATAGGACCCAGCACTTAGCCCACCCTTGAGCTGGACTTTGATGATTTTAGCCTATATTTTGTAGGAATGCTTTCCAGCTGCAATTGTCAGAATAACCAGCTATAGTAACTCACAGACTAAAGACATTTCATTATCTGACCTGAACAGTCTGGACATTAGAAGTCCCAGAGTATGTTGTTTAATAATGGCAAAAGGGGCCAGGTGTGGTGGCTCACACCTGTAATCCCAAAACTTTGAGAGGCTGAGGCAGGTGGATCACTTGAGGTCTGGAGTTTGAGACCAGCCTGGCCAACATGGTGAAACCCTGTGTCTACTAAAAATACAAAAATTAGCCAGGCATGGTGGCAAGCACCTGTAATCCCAGCTACTTGGGAGAATCACTTGAACCTGGAAGATGGAGGTTGCAGTGAGCAGACATCGTGCCACTGCACTCCAGTCTGGGTGACAAAGCAAGAGTCCGTCTCAAATAAATAAAAATAAAATAAAATAAATAATAATAATGGCAAAAGGACCCTGGCTCTTTCTACTCTCTCATCCTAGTCTTTTTGTCTTTTTATCTTAGGCTTTTTGCCTTGTGATTGCAAAATGGCTGCCACAGCTCCAGGTATCTCATCTTTAGAAAGCTTATTTAAGGAAGAAAGAAAGTGATCTGGGCTGGAAAAGAGGCTTTTTTTTATATCAGGGAGGAAAATCTCCCTACAACACCTTATTCGCATCTGGTAAATTCTCATTTATATCTCAATAGCTAGGACCGAGTCACATGGCCATGCCTAGTTGCAAGAGAGACAGGAACACGAGTTTAGTATCTGACGTTTCCAGCCTCAGGAATGAAAAGTAGGTGTATTACTGGCAATGCTGCCCTTAAACCAGACAAATGGAGCCCTGGCCCAGGATCCAAGCCTCAGAGATTCTACGCTTTGTGACCCAGTGCTATCTGGGTGGGTGACCTTGAGCCTGGATCAAGACCCAAATGCAATGTCCTCACTTCTGTTCCCATTTCTTCACCTCAGGGCATTCTCTACCCACTACCACTCAGGTGGAGTTGACCAGAGACCCAAGGAGCTCTTAGATTCATATCTGTGGGATCTTTTTGGTATCTTGTGGCTGGATTCTTCATCCAGGAGGACCGCCTGGAGTGTAGATTGCCTCACTGGCCTGTGAATTATTTCTTTTGTTAGATAGTACAAGATTGAGCTGCCAGAATTGTGCTGGGGTGCTGATTTGGGGTGATTCTCATTCACATCACACACAGGATGAGTTCGGGGCTCTGAACTATTGATAGTTCTCTGTTCCCTGCTAACCTTCAGTGTGAGCTGCATGTGTGGGCCTATGCCCTGGTTTTAACTGGCTATATTTCAACTGCAATGCTACCTCTGGACCTGAGGGCAGCTGGATTCGGGGAGACATCCTTTACCCTGTGCTGGGACCTAGGGCACTTACCCTCTACCCCGTGGGCTCTCCACCAGTTATCTAGGGATAGTCATACCTATTTATTTCCAGGGCTTTCCAGGCCATCACCCCACAACGCCAGTGAGCCCTTCTGGTTCATGTATCCTCTCACTTCTGATCAATGGGGTGACATAATTCTCTTGTTGGTCAGTCTTAATCTTTGTGGAAAGGGATACACATTCCTTGCATGAATGAAATTACTTTTTTCTTTCTTTTCTTTTTCTTTTTTTTTTTTTTTTTAAAGAGACAGGGTCTCATTCTGTTTCCTGGGCTGGAGTGCAGTAGTGCAATCATAGCTCACTGCAGTCTCGAATGCCTGGGCTCAAGCGATCCTCCCGCCTCAAGCCCTTTGAGTAGCTGGGATTATACGTGTCACCACATCTAGCTAATTTTTAATTTATTTGTAGAGACAAGGTCTCACTATGTTACCCAGGCTGGTCTCCAACTCCTGGCCTTCAGTGATCCTCCTGTCTCAGCCTCCCAGAGCACTGGGATTACAGGTGTGAGCCACTGTGGCTGGCCCAAGATGGCTCTTCCTGTTTGTTCTATTGTCCCCACCAGTGGCAGCGTATGGAAAGCAGCGGTTTAGCCAACAACCAGACAGCACCCTCTGGAAATGCAGTGGTTAGAACCTGAAGATCTCTTGAGCTCGTTGGAAGGGGTGTTGTTCTTGATAGGGTTGCGGGGAGATTCAAATGAGATTGTGCACCAGAGAATCCTCTGTAATCTACACTGTTACACACAGATATTAGTTATTTTATTCCCATCTGACAGACAAGAAAGCCAGAAAAGAGGAAAGTTAAATTACTCCCATGACAGAAAGGCCCCATGGGAGTGCTGCTGGGAAGGGAAGCTCTGGTTTCAGATGGCCTGGGATGGCTCACTCAGCTCTGCCAGCTCCTAGCTGGGCCATCCTGGGTCAGTTTCTAAGCCCTAGTTCCACAGTTACTAAGCCGGAAGTGGAGGGGAACAATCCACCTATGTCAGAGGGTTTTGGTGAGCATTAAATATACCTGGAACTTGATAAATATTAGCAGGTACTCAACAAATATTAACTGCTATTATTATTTTATTACACGGATATTTGTAGGAGAGCCACAGGTCTCCTGGGCCACAGCCCTGCTGTGCACTAGAAATGAGTTATGAAAAAGTACTTCCAAAATGAGATTGCCAGAGGCTGCAGCGGTATGTTAGAATGTTTGGCATTGGAGAGGCAATATAGCAGATGGGAAACATTACAGACTCGGGAGCCAGGAGGCCTGGGGTTTGGCTCCTGGCTCAGTCACTTAATCATTAAACCATTTAACAGGCCTTTGGCAAGTTACTTAGCCTCTCTGTGCCTCAGTTTCTTCATTTCTGAAATGGGGATATTAGCACCCACCTTATAGGTTCTTATGAGGATTGAATGAGTTAATGTACATCAAGTGTTTAGGACAGTGCCTGGGTCATAGTGTTAGGAATGATTGGATGCTATGAATTTTATTATTTTGAATTCATTTAAAATTCAAAACAAACTTTGCTCTTCAAAATTCCATTTGGTGGGCTGAGCGTGGTGGCTTATGCCTGTAATCCCAGCACTTTGGGAGGCTGAGGCAGGTGGATCACCTGAGGTCAGGAGTTCAAGACCAGCCTGACCAACATGATAAAACCCCATCTCTACTAAAAATACAAAATTAGCCGGGTGTGGTAGCGCATGCCTGTAATCCCAACTACTTGGGAGGCTGAGGCAGGAGAATTGCTTGAACCTGGGAGGTGGAGGTTATAGTGAGCCAAAATCATACCATTGTACTCCAGCCTGGCCAAGAAGAGCAAAACTCTTTCTCAAAATAAAATAAAATAAAATAAAATGGAATGCAATGAAATGAAATCAAATAAAATAAAAATAAAAATAATTCCAATTGGCTTTTATTTCAAGAAATCTGTATTTTAGTGATTCAAAAGAAAAGAAAAAAGAAAAAAAGGTAGGCACAAAGATATACTCTCTGCCTTTGTACCTTTGCTTGTGTTGTTCCCTTTGCCTGAAATCCCTCCTTTTTTACCCATAAAACTACCACATATTGTCCACTCTCCCAGAGGCCACGACTCATTCTACCACACTCTTGTCCCTCAAGCAAGACCCATGTCTCCTTTTTACTTACCTGTGTAATTCTTGACATGTTCAATAAATGTTTCTTGAATGGAAAGGTGAAAGAAAGTAAGAGACATTATTTTCAGTTCCTGCAGTTTGCGAATGCAACACTGTAGTTCATAGTGGAGTAACGTCCTCTCTCTCAGAGAATGAAGGGATTGGCAGAGTGACTTGGGGAGATGGTGCCAGTCTCAACAGTAGGAGGGGAAAACACAAAGAATAGCAAACAACCCAGTCTTTCACTAAAAGGGGCTCCATCCTCCAACACCATGTTTTCCTGGAATGGGGAGAAGTAGTAGCATAGAGTGACCCAGAGGGGTGCTGTGGACTCAGGACAACCTGTGTATGATTCCAATTGTGTCATCCAATGGCTGTTTAACCCTAGAACCAAACATCTCTGAGCCTGTTTTCTTGCCTGTAAAATGAGGGTAATACCAACCCCAAAGGGTAACTTTGATGATGAAATGAGATAATAGTACAATGCCTGGCACTTAGGAAATGCTTTTATTTCGTTTTATTTTTTTGAGACGGAGTCTCGCTCTGTCGCCCAGGCTGGAATGCAGTGGAGCGATCTCGGTTCACTGCAAGCTCTGCCTCCTGGGTTCACTCCATTCTCCTGCCTCAGCCTCCCAAGTAGCTGGGACTACAGGCGCCCCCCACCACAACTGGCTAATTTTTTGTATTTTTTAGCAGAGACAGGGTTTCATCGTGTTAGCCAAGATGGTCTCCATCTCCTGACCTTATGATCCACCCGCCTCAGCCTCCCAAAGTGCTGGGATTACAGGCGTGAGCCACTGCGCCCAGCCAGAAATGCTTAATTAATGTTTCTTTAAACGAATGAAGAGGGCTTTTAAAGAAAGTGCTATTGTTGAGGAAGACTGCTATCCTTGAAAGCACAGCATTGCTTGATGCTATGCTCTGTCTGTCATAGATCAGTGACTGATTCTCCAGTCATCACGAGGCCACCTCCTCAGACTCTCAGTCCGGAGTTGAACCACAACCAAGAAGTCTGGGAGGCAGTATTTGGCAACCTCCTTCCCAAACCCTTCTCCTCTCCAGCTGGCACAGAAACACTCCACATTTGCAGCTTCCACAGCAATTACGAGAACCTACACCCTTTTATTGTTTGACTTTCCCTAGCAATGGAGCAATCACATGATTTTCACAGGAAAAACAACTCTGGGATCAGAGACAGTCTGGACTGAGCCATGAACTTTCTGGTCCCTGTGTCTGAGTTCCCAGAGAGAAAAGACATTTGATGCTGGCAGAATGAAGGCTGAGCTGGACAAAAAACAGAGCCAGCACATGCTCAGAGCAGGCTGGCCAACTGAGCAGGTTGCATTTCAGGATTAAAAACAGTAACGATCCTAACAAAATAGAAGCTCATATATACTGAGTGCTAAGTACCAGGTACAGACATCGTAATCGTCACCACAATCCAAGACGAAGATTTTACTATCCTCATTACATCAAGGAGGAGAAGTCAAGGGCTTAGCTAGCATTTCACCCCTTTTGCAGTCCCCAGAGCCTGTGTGTTTATTCTCTAGCTCCGTGTCTACCTACAGCAGCAGCACTTTCAAGCTCTTTGCACACAAATCTCCTAGGGATCTTGGAATGCAGATTCTGAGGTTCCACATTTCTAATGAGCTTCCAGGGAATGCTGCTGGTCCAGGACCTTTAGTTGCAAGAGTTGAACCTGTGGCCTCAACCTTGGTTGCACATTGGACTCACCTGAAAGCTTTCCACATACTGATGCCTTGGCTGCATCCTGGAAAGTCTGATTTTGTTGGTCGGGGGTGCAGCTCTGGCATAGCATTTCTAAAGCCCTCCCATTGAAGGAATATGTAGCCAGGGCTGACACCATGTTTCTGGTGGGAGGTAACATCTGTAGGTTCTTGAGGATACTCCATTACCCTGAACTCTCCTTTAGCAACCACAGGGACATCCGCGACTGGGCTTCAAGGACGCCCTTGAAGAGGCCTCTCCCAGAAAACTCCAAGCCCATGAAGAGGCCAGAGCCGCCACCTGTTTCCTTGAAATAGTTAGCAGCTGTGCTGGGTGACCTCATCGCTCTGGCTCTGCCTCAGGCCAAGCTACGATCTGGAAAGCTCTCCTCCCAAGTCAGGGCTCCCCTTGTGTTGGGGACAGAGGGGGAAGCGTTGTAGCTCAGGAGGAGCTGCAGGTTAACGGCAGAACCCATGTGGAGCTAGCGGGAAGAATGAGGGTGCAGGGTGGGGGCACCCCAAGGGACTTCACAATGGGCAGTCCCTGGGCTGTGAGGCCATGTCTGTGAGTGCAGCTGACTACCTCACCCCTGGCTTCCTCCATTGCTCACCCTCCCCAACCCTTGGGAACTGATGAAATCACAAGGGGGCTCCTCTCCCCCTCCTGTAAGCGATGCATAAACAAACAAACATTGAAGTATGCAAGTAAAATGCAAAGCCCATTTCTTTTTCCCCATTTCCAAGAGGCAATCACCTGTCGCAGCTGGGTTTATATCCTTCCAAATCTTTTCTGTACACTAATATGTGTATTTCTACACACAAACATACATATGCAATCCTGTTTTATAAACAAAAATGCATCATAGAATATAAGTCCAAACACTATCTTGCTTATTTTTTCCATGCAGTTATATATACTTACCAATTGTTTTAGTGTCTGGAAACTTGTCTGGAAATCAGAATCTCTCAGGGGCACATTTTAAACATTGAGATTGACAGGTCTTACTCCAAAGCCGCTGAATGAGAATTTCTCAGGGAGGCACCTGGGGAAGTCTTTTTTTTTTTTTTTTTTTTTTTTTTTTTTAAATCGTGTGTGTGTGTGGAGAGAGAGAGACAGAGAGAAACAGGGTCTTGTTCTGTTCCCAAGACTGTAATGCAGTGGCACAATCATAGCTCACTGCAGCCTCAATCTCCTGGGCTCAAGTGATCCTCCCACCTCAGCCTCCCATGTAGCTGGAACTACAGGCATGCGCCACCACACCTGGCTGCTTTTAAGTTTTTTGTAGAGACAGGGTCTTGCTATGTTGCCCAGTCTGGTTTTAAACTTCTGGCTTTAACTGATCCTCTGACCTTGGCCTCCCAAAGTGCTGGGATTACAAGCATGAGTCATCATACCTGGCCTATACTGATATTTTTAATAAGTGTCTCAGGTGATTCTTATGGGAAATATCTTGCCTTTTTAATGCCTGTACATGTCCCATGGATGTACTATCATTTATTAACCAGTTCCTTTCTGTCGAACATTTAGTTTGTTTTCAGCTTTTTTCTTCATGCTATAAATAATATTACAAACATACACGCATCGTACAGATCCCCATGTGTGTTTCCGTAGGATAGTTCCCTAGGAGTGGATAGCTAAGTGCAAGGCTTACCTGGAACTTTTTTCCCCCTCTAAGACTGCTCATGTTTGAATCATGGAACCTCATAGCAGGACAGAACCTTAAAATCTGTGTAAAGACCAATACTGTCCTATAGAAATATAATGTAATTGTACATATAATTTGAAACTTTCAGTAGCTACATTAATTTTAATAATATATTTTTACTTAACCTTATATATCAAATCTATTATGATTTCAACATATAATGAAATGAAAAGTATTAATGAAAATACTCACTATGGTTTGAATGTTTGTTTCTCCTCAAAATTTATATGTTGAAATCCTAACCTCCAAGGTGATGGTATTAGAAAGTGGGGCCTTTGGGAGGTGATTAGGCCATGAGGGTGGGGCCCTCAGAATGGGGTTAGAGCCCTTATAGGAGAGGCCTGTAATCCTAGCACTCAGGAGGCTAAGGTAGGAGGATCACCTGAGGCCAGGAGTTGGAGATCAGCCGGGGCAACATAGCAAAACTACATTTCTATGAAAATAAATAAATACACAAATAAATTTTTTAGAAAAGTGGCCCAAGGCTGGGTATGGTGGCTCATGCCTGTAATCGCAGCACTTTGGGAGGCCGAGGTGGGCGGATCACCTGAGGTCAGGAGTTTGAGACCAGCCTGGCCAACATGGCAAAAACCCATCTCTACTAAAAATACAAAAATTAGCTGGGCCTGGTGGTGTGTACCTGTAATCCCAGCTACTCAAGAGTCTGAGGCAGGAGAATCACTTGAGCCCAGGAGGCTGAGGTGGGAGAATGGCTTGAACCACGGAGGCGGAGACTGCAATGAGCCATGATCACACCACTGCACTCCAGCCTGGATAACAAAGCGAGACTCTGATTAAAAAAAAAAAAAAAAAAAAAAAAGAGGCCTGAGAGAGACTTCCTGACCCTTTCTACCATGTAAGGATAGAAAGAAAAGGTGCCATCTAGGAAACAGAAAGTGGGCCCTCGTCAGACACAGAATCTGCTAGGGGCCCTGATCTTGGACTTTCCAGCCTCTAGAACTGTGAGAAATAAATTTCTGTTGTTTATAAGCTACCCAGTATGTGGTACTTTGTTATAGCAGCCTGCGTGAACTAAAACAATATTGTCTATCTGCTCTTCCTGTGAAGTCTTTGGAGAGTGTGTGGGTTTCACACTTAGAGTATGCCTCACTGGGACCAGCCACATGGGACAAGTAACTGTTGTATCGGGTAGCGCAGATCGAAACCTATTATCTTACTTGGAGAATATTCATAGGGGACAGGAACAGACAATCATGGAGCAGCTACAATCTACTTGTCCCCGAATAAGCACTTAACATCCATTATTACTGCGCCCCTGAGTTGCTGCCCGGAGTCCCTGTCCATTACTCCCGGTTTGGAATGATCCGTCTCTGCCTGCAGAGCTGCAGACGTGGCAGGAGACAGTTGGGAGGGTGGGGCAGGGTGCAGGCAGAGTTCTGGACAGGGATGCAGGGCAGCGCCTGGGTGAGTGAAGCAGCTTCTTTGTGAGCCCTCGTAGAAGCTTGGGGGTGGGGGCAGTATAAGGAAGGCAGGGCATGGGTAATTATTATGCTCATTATTTCAACTTGAGGTCTGTAATTTGCCAGCATCACATAGCCACAACACAGAGGCAGAAATGGAATGAATCTTCAGATTCCAGAGCCCATGCTTCTCTCTTATCCCATAGATGTCTCCAAGACAGTCATTCAAAGGCTGTCCTTACATTAGTGATGCACGGAGAGCTGTAAACAAATTAACTGAATGATTACAAGTCACGTCGTCAAACTATTCTAAAAGGTGTCCCATTCCGCAGACTTGTGGTTAAAAACATAGGCGCTGAGGTCCCCTGGTGGAAGTCAGAGTTATTGCAAGGGGCAGGCAAACGGGTTTGTGGCTTTCCTAGTTCATTACCTGAATACATAAAAATAGGACATGACATGAATGTCCTTCAAATTTTTTTTCAAAAAGGACCTAATACTCGGCAAACATTGGAATCACTGCAATACATTCTCCCGTTTCAGACTGTCAGAGGGACGGTCCCAAAGAGATCTCAGCTGCAGGTTCTGCTTCAGTTACATCATTTTTTGGGTAAGTATGTTCAGCTGTACATGGTTATATCTCAGTTTCTAAGTTTACTGTGTGTGTTAACGTGCCTGTTCTCCAGCTAGATTGTCAGCTGATCAAAGGAAAGACTCGAACCCCTAGTTTAAGGCCCTGCACATTCTGAGTTCTTAAATGATTATCAATGACATTAAACCAATGTTGTTGATTGCCTGAGTAAAATGATATAAGAGCACAAAATGAATTTGGTATTAATAATGGATATCTATGGCTTTCGCTGCTCAGGGTCCCCCCCTTACCTTTTTTTGAGACAGAGTCTCGCTGTTGCCCGGCCTGGAGCGCGATGGCGTGATCTCGGCTCTCTGCAACCTCCGGCTCCTGGGTTCGAGGGATTCTCCAGCCTCAGGTTCCCGAATAGCTGGTTCTACAGGCGCCTGCCACCACACACAGCTAATTTTTGTACTTTTTGTGGAGACGGGGTTTCACCATGTTGGCCAGGTTGGTCTCGAATTCCTGACCTCAAGTGATCCACCCGCCTTGGCCTCCCAAAGTCCTGGGAATACAGGTGTGAGCCACCACGCCTGGACGTTCTCTTTCTTTTTCTTTGGGCTGTAGCACCTGGATTCTCTTTTCCTTCTACAATCCACAGTTTTTGTGAGGCTGCCAATCAAGTGCCCCGCCCTCCCTGGCTAAGGGTTGGGCCTAGAGATTTGAATCTTAAATAGAATTGCTGCCTCTTACAAGAAGTGCTGCCTCTTCTCCATCCGTGGTAATAATAATTTCAATTAAATAATCAGCCCTGTCTGCATATTCAGCTTTTCTTTGTGTGATTCTGGGACCTACCCCGTACCCTAATGATAAATTTCTTTATCATTGCATCTAGAGTAAATCTGACAGATGGCATTTCACATTTTTACTTAATTCTGCTTCAGTTTGGAAATTTACACGTTTTCATAAGCATCAAAGAAATGGAAGACTTCCATTTGCTAAGTGTATAACTAGCATTTTTCTCTAGGGGGCAAAATGACAACCAATTAATAAAAATTGTGTTTTATAAATCTTATGCAACAATTTGATAATCTCTAAGGGTTTGGGTATCAGCAAGAGCTATGAAGAGAGAACGTTATGAGGCAAGCGAAACAGCTTTACACTGGCACCTGTTCAAGCCAGAAGACTAGAATTCTAGCCTCCTGTTGCTGGAGCCTGGTGTTGCACGGTCAACCTTTGGCCATTAACAGTGGTTGTAGAAGACCCACTTGGGGAACTGGTTTCTCCACTCCAGAGAGCCTCTTAGAGGGTCTGCTGCTGCTCTGACCCCCATGACCCCTGCACCCACTGTGGCCTCCCTTTTAACCAGCCCTGGGATCCTGACTCACCATAACCCCCACTAACCTCAACACCTAAACAGGAAGGGCCACATCCTCTTCTTTACCCACAGATCCCCAGAGAGTCTCTCTGCTCTTGGCTGGACCACACAGCCTAGAGGGAGGTCTGAGTTCATCCACCTGAGTCAGGGTGGTAGCACTGAGTTATTTTTGAGAATCACATTTTCAAATATTAAAAATTCAACTATTGATGAATTCAAGGTGATAGAACAACACTACCAACACAACAATGTCACCATTGCTGATGGCTAACAGCTATGGACATACTGCTGTATTTATAGTGTCTCCACACCCTGTGAAAAGAATGTCAGGGATCCTTCATGGGTTTTTTTTTCTTTCCTCCCCATGATTATATAAGAGTTAATCATCACCAAAAAGCTCTGGCAGGTGCTTTGGACTAAATCATGCACTACTGTGAAGATTGATGCCCACGTGAACTCCATGAATTTGTAATCAGCACTCACTTCATACTTGTTGATGGCAACCTGATGACTGAGTCCAGACTAGAACTTAACTGAAGCTTCAGTGGACTGTAGTGTGTCATCTCATTGAGTGACAACCTTAATGACAAAAAGGGGAAGGATTCAGGCAGTTGAATGTGTAAAGAGCTCCTCGTTGGCTTATGATTCTCCATGCCTAGAAAATGAGTCATTAATGGCAGGAATATTTGGGGGAAATTTGGGGCCTCAAAATATTCACCACATCAGGCAATGACTCTTTGCTCAAGGACAAAGTTACTGTGACAGTTGTGAAAAATGATATAAACCACAGGGTGGATAATCAACGTGTGGCTATAAGGGAATTAACTGTGTGTTTGAGCAGATAAATGAAAATGGTGGGGAGTCCAGGAAATTCCATTTTTAAGCTCAGTGTAAAGTTTTCTTCCTGTTGTGCAGGTATTATGAAAAACCCCAAGGTGATAAAAGCTTACTCCAAGATTTTACCACTATAGGAAAAGTAATATATTCTATCAGGTTGCTAAATTCAACTAATGAGAGAATCCTTCAATTGGTGATAGAAAGGGAGAACACAGTAATTTTGTTATCACTAATTTTTTTTTGAGACAGGATCTTGCTCTGTTGCCCAGGTCAAAGTGCAGTATGCCATCTTGGTTCACTGTAACTTTCGCCTCCCTCCTGGGTTCAAGAGATCCCCCTGCCTCAGCCTACCGAGTAGCTGGGACTATAGGTGTGCACCACCACAGCCAGCTAATTTTTGTACTTTTTGTAGAGACGGGTTTTTGCCATGTTGCCCAGGCTGGTCTTGATCTCCTGGGCTCAAATGACCCACGCACCTCAGCTTCCCAAAGTGCTAGGATTCAGGCATGAGCCACTGCAGCCAGCCACTAACGTTTTAAGAAGATGCACCGGCTGGGCACAGTGGCTCATGCCTGTAATCCCAGCACTTTGGGAGGCCGAGGCGGGCAGATCACCTGAGATCAGGAGTTCAAGACCAGCTTGGTCAACATGGTGAAACCCCGTCTCTATTAAAATTACAAAAAGTTAGTAGGGCGTGGTGGCAGGTGCCTGTAATTCCAGCTACTCAGGAGGCTGAGGCGGGAGAATCGCTTGAACCTGGGAGGCAGAGGTTGTAGTGAGTTGAGATCACCCCACTACACTCCAGCCTGGGCAACAAGAGCGAAACTCTTGTCAAAAAAAAAAAAAAAAGGAAAATGCATAAGCATACGTGTAACTTTAAAATTAGATTTCTCACTTTAATTTAAAGTCTGAATAGGTTACACAATTACATGGTTCAGGGTATACAGTCCTATTGGCATCCAGTTTTCCACCCTTAAAGTACACCAATGTAAAAAAATATACGTTTTACGTATTTTTCTGTGATAATTTACGCATATGCAAATACATGTAGCTATTCTTTCTTTTCATTTTAACAAAAAGGGTACCATTATAAGCATTGTGCTCCTTGCATTTTTCACTAACTATATTTTGGAGCTTTTATCATATCCCAATACAGAAAGACTCCTCATTCCTTTTTGTGGCTACATACTGTCATATTCCTTGGATGTATTATAGCATAATTTATTTAACCAGTCCTTTTGATGGACATTTAAGTTATTGCTAATTGTTTGCTATTACAAACAGTGCCGCAGTACCCTCACACTACACATGCCAAACAGGGGCCGTGTCACCCACAAAGGGGTGAAAATGGGTTCTTGGCAGGGGCAAAGAAATTTCTCTTTTTCTTTATAATGAACAGATATGCATACAGCACACAAATAAATATACATACAGCACACAAATAGATATACAGTATATCTATCATATTATAATTCTTGAGGGGGTAGAGAGCAAAGAAAAAAATATCTAAAATGGTTCTTGGGATGCCAACAATAAAAACACTGTTGATGGCTGGGCACGGTGGCTCACACCTGTAATCCCAGCACTTTGGGAGGCCAAGGTGGGTGGATCATGAGGTCAGGAGATCAAGACCAGCCTGACCAACATATGAAAACCCGTCTCTACTAAAAATACAAAAATTAGCCGGGTGTGGTGGCACATGCCTATAATCCCAGCTACTCAGGAGGCTGAGGCAGGAGAATCGCTTGACCCCAGGAGGCAGGGGTGGCAGTGACCCGGGATCGCGCCATTGCACTCCAGCCTGGGTGACAGAGCTAGACTCCGTCTCAAAACAACAACAGCAGCAACAACAACAATAATAATAATTATATATATATATATACACATATATATAAATTAGCTGGGTATGGTGGTGCATGCCTATAGTCTCAGCTACCCAGGAGGCTGAATGAGGCAGGAGACTTGGTTGAACTTGGGAGGTGGAGGTTGCTGTGAGTGGAAATCATGCCACTGCACACACTCCAGCCTGGGTGACAGAGCAAGACTCTGTCTTAAAAAAAAAAAAAAAATTGAGAAACACTACTGTAGCCCAGTCACCACTGTCAAGGGGGTACAGGACTGCCAGCTAGGAATGGCTGAGACTCAATCATGCTGGCATGATACACTCTGTAGGAACTGTGCTCATTGATGTTGGAGCAAAGCTGGGATGCTGAGAGCAAAGAGGAATGGAGGTGACTGTCGGAAACGTCCCAGAAGGTTGGTAGTCTTGAGTTTACTGGCATCTGAGCCAAGGAGGGCCGTCCTATCAGGAGCTTGGGAACCCTGGGAGCCTTGGACTCCGGTTTGGTGTGTGGGGCAGGACATGGAATGAACGAGGGAACGTCTCCAATGACCGAGGGAACGTCTCCAATGACAATCTCACCTCTTAACTTAGAAACATTTGAATTGTTATTGTAGCTTCCTTTTTTTTTTTTTTTTTTTTTTTTTGAGACAGAGTCTCGCTCTGTGGCCCAGGCTGGAGTGCAGTGGCACAATCTTAGCTCACTGCAACCTCTGCCTCCCTGGTTGAAGCCATTCTCCTGCCTCAGCCTCCCGAGTAGCTGGGATTACAGGAGCACGCCACCACGCCTGGCTAATGTTTCTATTTTTTGTAGAGACGAGGTTTCACCATGTTGGCCAGGTTGGTCTCGACCTCCTGACCTCAGGTGATCCACCCGCCTTGGCCTCCCAAAGTGCTGGAATTACAGGCCTGACTCACCACACTGGGTCCAGTTTCCTCTTAATTTTAGAGTTTCTGGATTTAAAAAAATTCTCCCAAAGGTCGCTTGGGAAATGTCCTCTCCACTCGTGAACTCATTTGGCACCAGTCAGGGTTTAGAATAACTCATACTCTCCCTTGTGTGTAATTACAGTCGGCATTCTTTGAGAAAAAGAGGAATAAAGGGGTCATGACCGAAACATAGTCATTTATGAATTATTATGAGTCCTTCTCTAGTTAAAAGCCGGTTGACACACACCAAGCATTTTATCCACTGAAGATTTGTTGGGGGTCACGGGTATCTCTGAGTCTCTTTCAGAACCTCTCTTTGCTACTCACACGGAAGCCATTGCTCTCCCCACACCCTGCCGCTTCTAGCAAGCTTGTTTTCTGCTTCCAAACCCATTGCCAGTCCTTGTCCAGCCTTCTGGGGAACAAGTTGGCTTCCTGTGTCCGAATGGGGAAGACAGTTTCTGTTCCTATTGTTCACCAGGAACCAGTCAGGTTGCGGACATAGCCAGTCTCAGGACAGGAGAGGCAAACGATGTCACCAAAATGCCAAGACAGCCCTTGAAATACAGCCAGAGGAACCAAGCTGCACTTACAAGAAATCCAGCTCTGACTGGAAGGTGTGCCTGTGGCAGGTGAGGGGGACTCCTTAGCTGTGCAAGGTGCCGGCTCCAGGAGCTCTTGCTGACTGCCAGCTGCCTTCTGGGGAAGGTGGACCCTGCACCTTCCTCCTCCACCATCCACCCTGTTTTCTAAATTTCTCTCTCTCTCTCTCCCTTTCTCAGACAGGGTCTTGCTCTGTTGCCCAGGCTGGAGTTCAGTGGTGAGATCACGGCTCACTGCAGCCTCGACCTCCCAGGCCTGAGGGATCTTCCCACCTCAACCTCCCAAGTAGCCGGGACCACAGGCACATGCCACTATGTCCAGCTAATTTTTTTTTTTTTTTTTTTTTGTTGAGACAGAGTCTTGCTTTGTCGCCCAGACTGGAGTGCAGTGGCCGGATCTCAGCTCACTGCAAGCTCCGCCTCCCGGGTTCACGCCATTCTCCTGCCTCAGCCTCCCGAGTAGCTGGGACTACAGACGCCCGCCACCTCGCCCGGCTAGGTTTTTGTATTTTTTAGTAGAGACGGGGTTTCACCGTGTTAGTCAGGATGGTCTCGATCTCCTGACCTTGTGCTCCGCCCGTCTCGGCCTCCCAAAGTGCTGGGATTACAGGCTTGAGCCACCGCGCCCGGCCAGCTAATTTTTTTTGTTGTTTGTTTCTCAGAGAGATGGCGCTCTCCCTATGTTGCCTGGCTGGTCTTGAACTCCTGGGCTCAAGTGATCCTCCTGCCTCAGCCTCCTGAGTAGCTGAGACTAGAGGCATGCACCAACACCCCCAGCTAATTTTTTATTTTTTGTAGAGACAGGGTCTCACTTTGTTGCCCAGACTGGTCTCAAACTCCTGGGCTCAAGCCATTCTTCCACCTCAGCCTCCCAAAGTGCTGGGATTATGGGTGTGAGCCACTGTGTGTGACTTGTTTTTTCAAAGCACTGGGGTAACAGAGGACAACTGGCAGCAACCTGAGGAGTCATCTTGTCTACCCAGTTGTTGAGTGCAATGATATGAGAAACAAAAGATCCTCGAGCTTTGTTTTCTTTTTTTCTAGAAGGATTTTTGCTCTTGTTGCCCAGGCTGAAGTGCAATGGTGCTATCTCAGCTCACTGCAACCTCCGCCTCCCAGGTTCAAGCGATTCTCCTGCCTCACCCTCCCTAGTGGGTTGGACTACAGGTGCCCACCACCACACCCAGCTAATTTTTTGTATTTTTAGTAGAGACGGGGTTTCACTATGTTGGCCAGGCTGGTCTTGAACTCCTGACCTCAGGAGATCCACTCATCTCAGCCTCCCCAAGTGCTGGGATTACAGGCATGACCCCCTGTTCCTGGCTCGATCCTTGAGCTTTGTATCCACTCCATAGGCTCTCCATACACCACTTGCCAGACCTCTTCAGCTCCCACCTTCCAACAATATTCCTTCCACACCCGTGAGAAGCTGAGAAGCAGAGAGAAGCTGAGAAGCAGAGAGAAGCTGAAAAGCAGAGAGAAGCAGACCTCAGATGTGGGAAACACAGTATGTGCTGAGAGTGTCTGCAGCTGCAGATCGCTCAGAGGTGGTCCGCCAGGGGGACGTCTGCTATATAAGGTGGTCCCACTTTCCAGTAAGAATCTCCAGAGTTATCGGTGGTTTTCATTTGCATTTCTTTTACTAGTGAGGCTATCTTTCATGTACTAAAAGTCATTTTCTGTGAACTGTTAATCATGTTTGCTCACTTTCCCTATCATATTAGTTTATTGATCCTTATGGATTTCTATGAGATTTTATGTCTTCAGGAAATTAATCTCTTGCTGGAAAATGAAGTGCAAGCATTTCCCACTTTGACATTTGCTTTTTGACTTTGATTACAGCAGGTTTGTCAAGCATACTGTTTTCATTTTATGGTCAAACGTATCAATCTTTTCCTTTATGGCTTCTGGAGCTTGAGTGATAATTAGGTAACTTTTGTCTTTTTAAATGTATGTTTCCAACAAAGAAAGAAAGAATATCTTAGAAAATAAGACAACTGATTAGGGCTGAACATGGTGCCCTGGGTAGGCTAATCAGAGAAACGTTGCAAATTAATATTCTTCAAATATTTATTTAAATTTATTTAAGCTGGGTGCAGTGGCTCATGCCTGTAATCTCAGCACTTTGGAAGGCTAAGGGGGGAGCATCCCTTGAGGCCAGGAGTTTGAGACCAGCCTGGGCAACATAGTGAGACTCCCATCTCTTAAAAAAAAATTAAATTAGCTTGCCATGGTGGTGCGTGCCCATTGTCCCAGGAGGCTGAGGCAGGAGGATCTCTTGAGCCTAGGAGATTGACGCCACAATGAACCATAATTGCACCACTGCACTCCAGCCTGGGTGACAGAGTGAAACCTGTCTCTAAAAAATAAGGACTAAAAAGGCCAGACGCGGTGGCTCACACCTGTAATCCCAGCACTTTGGGAGGCCGAGGTGGGCAGATCATGAGGTGAGGAGTTGGAGACAAGCCTGGCAAACATAGTGAAACCCTGTCTCTACTAAAAATACAAAAATTAGCCAGGTGTGGTGGCAGGTGCCTGTAATCTCAGCTACACAGGAGGCTGAAGCAGGAGAATCGCTTGAACTGGGAGGTGGAGGTTGCAGTGAGCCACGATTGCACCATTGCACTCCAACTCGGTTGGCAATGTGAGACTTGGTCTCAAAATAATAATAATAAAAAAAGGACTAAAAAAAAAAAAAAAAAAAAAGACCGTATCTGAGCCTGCTTCGGGACTCCAAAAACAAACAAGGAGGAATTTTGGAGGGGTCCAGAGTTCTCACAGATAGGTTAGAGACGGAGCCAAAGAAATAGCCCTTTTGTCTGGGCACAGTGGCTCACGTCTGTAATCCCAGCACTTTGGGAGGCCAAGGTGGACGGGTCACGAGGTGAAGAGATCGAGACCATCCTGGTCAACATGGTGAAACCCTGTCTCTACTAAAAATACAAAAAATTAGCTGGGCGTGGTGGCACGCACCTGTAATCCTAGCTCCTCTGGAGGCTGAGGCAGGAGAATTGCTTGAACTCGGGAGGTGGAGGTTGCAGTGAGCTGAGATCTCACCACTGCACTCCAGTCCAGCCTGGGAGACAGAGACTCTGTCTCAAAAAAAAAAAAAAAAAAAAAAAGGAAGAATTAGCCCTTTTGTTACTGTCAATGTGATAATATCTTTTTTTTTTTTTTTTTGAGACAGAGTCGTGCTCTGTCGCCCAGGCTGGAGTGCAGTGGCCGGATCTCAGCTCACTGCAAGCTCCGCCTCCCGGGTTTACGCCATTCTCCTGCCTCAGCCTCCCGAGTAGCTGGGACTACAGGCGCCCGCCACCTCGCCCAGCTAGTGTTTTGTATTTTTTAGTAGAGACGGGGTTTCACCGTGTTAGCCAGGATGGTCTCGATCTCCTGACCTCTTGATCCGCCCGCCTCAGCCTCCCAAAGTGCTGGGATTACAGGCGTGAGCCACCGCGCCCGGCTGTGGTAATATCTTTACCTGTAGCATAGCGATATCCGGGAAAAACAGTATTGGTTAGGTAAGAGAAGAAGAAGGGGCAAGGATGTTAGAGTCTAAGTAGCAAGCTTGGGGAGAGTTTATCCTGTAATAGTGAGTCATAGAGGGTTCTTGAGCAGAAGAAGTGTGTGTTTGTTGCAAATTATTTAAGGTAGATTCATCTGGTATCCAGGGGAGGTCAGAAGGGCAGCGGAACAGAGATGGGATGAACACTGTTGCCGAGGCGTAATGCTATTGGAGGACCTTAACCAAGGTGGTAACAGCAGAAATGAAAAGGATGGAGCGCCTGAGAGAGCACAGAGGAAGTGCCTCTCTTCAGACGGAGCATTCCTATGGCCTCCAGCGCCCGCCTCTCGTTGCCTGGCTAACTCTAGCTTGTTTTCCATACCCCAGCTCCTCCTTGTTCAGGAAGGCTCCTCAAATTCCCACCATGTTGGCCAGGCTGGTCTCAAACCCCTGACCTCAAGCGATCTGCCTGCCTCAGCCTCCCAAAGTGCTGGGATTATAGGTGTGAGCCACTGTGCCTGGCCTTGAGCTGCATTTCTTAATTTTTTTTTTTTTTTTGAGACAGTCTTATTCTGTCTCCAGGCTGGAGTGCAGTGGCGAGGTCTTGGCTCATTGCAACCTCCACCTCCTGGGTTCAAGCAATTCACATGCCTCAGCCTCCTGAGTAGCTGGGATTACAGGTACGTGCCACCACACCCAACTAATTTTTGTATTTTTAGGAGAGACGGGGTTTCACCCCATGTTGGCCAGACAGGTCTTGATCTCCTGACCTCATGATCTGCTAGTCTTGGCCTCTCAAAGTGCTGGGATTACAGGCGTGAGTGACCGCACCCAGCCTCTCAACTTTTAAAAAAGAATTCTTCTAAGGAGCCTTTTTAGACATTTTCCCCTCCTAATTGTCCTTCTCCTCCACACTACGTATACAATTTTAACACCACAGATATACTGTCTATCTGTTTATGTTTATACATAAGGCTGTTTATAGAGCCTCTTGGAGGATGACAAACCATTGTAATATCTAGGACTTCTTCACACCCTCCCAGGAGCCCATTCTCTCCTCCTTGGGGTCACATTGCTCCCATTGACCACGCATGGTATAGGATGACTGTGCTAGTTTCCTAGGCTTATTGTAACAAATTACACCACAGACTTGGTGGCTTAAAACAACAGAAACTTGTTCTTTCATAGTTCTGGGGTCCAGAAGGTCAAAATCAAGGTGTCTGCAGGGCTGTGCTACCTTCGGAGGCCCTAGGAGGGAACCCTTCCTGACCTCTTCGGGCTCCTAGTGGCCGCTGGCATGGCTTGTGGCAGCTGAACTCCGATCTCAGCCTCCGTCTTCACAAAGCATTTTCCTCTCCTCTGCGTCTTCTCCTTTTCTGTGTGTCAAATCTCCCTCTGCCTTTCTCATATAAGGACACCTGTCGGCTGGGCGTGGTGGCTCACGCCTGTAATCTCAGCACTTTGGGAGGCAGAGATGGGTGGATCATGAGGTCAGGAGTTCAAGACCAGCCTGGCCAAGATGGTGAAACCCTGTCTCTACAAAAAAAATACAAAAATTAGCCTGGCATGGTGGCAGGCGCCTGTAATCCCAGCTACTCGGGAGGCTGAGGCAGAGAATTGTTTGAACCTGGGAGGCGGAGCTTGCAGTGAGCCGAGATTGCGCCACGGCACTCCAGCCTGGGCGACTTAAAAAAAAAAAAAAAAAAAGGGACACCTGTCACTGGATTTTGGGCCCACACTGATAATCTAGAATATCTCAGCTGGCGATCTTTAACTTTTTCCAAATAAGGCCACACACACAGGTGCCAGTGGCTAAGACATCTGTTTATGGAAGCCATCATTTAGTCATGATGATGACGAAAATAGTTCTGGAGGCAGGGGATGCACCCTTGCTGACAGAGGAACGTCACATTGATTCTTCAGTGACATCAGCCAGAAAGCTCTGTGTACACGTCACAACTCACACTGCTGGGTTAGTGTACTTTTTTAACATTTTGTGATGTTTCTAGCAGTTACAGTGATTTTATTCCAGGAAATCTGGGGAGCACTTGTCCCTCAGATTTTGCCCACCCCAGAAAAGACGCCTGAAAAACTTCGGAAAAACCCAGAAAGTTTTATCGACAAAACTTTGCCTCAGACGTAGCCCTTTTGTGCCCTCTAGTGGAAATTATGGTAACTGCAGTCATACTTTTCCGAGGAATCTGTAGGCGCACATTTAAAACGATTAGTGACACGTAGGTCGCGTTTCAACCCAAAAAAGGAGCTTGGACCGTCTATACTACGATCCAATCCAATTTACTGTGCATCTTTGAGAGAAGCAATGCTATATAGAGCAAAAGGAGACTGAGTTGTGGATTCAGTTCTTCTCTGCCTTGCACTTCTTTTTTACAGAAACAAAAGAAGCCGAGGCTGCTTGGGGGAGGAAGAGAGAGAATGAAGACAGCTGTGTATCTCCTGCAGCCATAAAATCCTAAGAAAGAAGTACAGCACTTTCCTTAAAGAGATACTGAAACGTCTTGGTTTTCAGTTTTTAATCGTACTTTGGCCAGAGTATCACTACTTGGTAACACTTTTATTTATTTATTATTATTATTTTTGAGACGGAGACTCGCTCTGTCGCCCAGGCTGGAGTGCAGTGGCACGATCTCGACTCACCATAACCTCCGCCTCCCGGGTTCAAGCAATTCCCTGCCTCAGCCTCTCGAGTAGCTGGGACTACAGGCGCACGCCATTACGCCCGGCAATTTTTTTTTTTTTTTTTGGATTTTTAGTAGAGATGGGGTTTCACC
Organism: Macaca nemestrina; assembly: GCF_043159975.1. Taxonomy (NCBI): domain Eukaryota; kingdom Metazoa; phylum Chordata; class Mammalia; order Primates; family Cercopithecidae; genus Macaca; species Macaca nemestrina. The sequence goes on along the minus strand of NC_092131.1, from coordinate 26,425,095 downwards.
ATCTTGGCCAGGCTGGTCTCGAACTCCTGACCTCATGATTCACCCACCTTGGCCTCCCAAAGTGCTGGGATTACAGGCATGAACCACTTCGCCCAGTCGCTAGGTAACACTTTTAAAAAAAATCTAAGCAAATCCTCCAACTGTATTTCTTGCAATTTCTCATCATTATGATCTCATGACAGTGTCAACCTGCTGGAGGAAGAAAGACATGCGTGGAAAGGCCATGCCCCGTGTAAGAATATTCACGCCCAATAGCATCTCCAGGTAGCATTCGTGGAAGAGTCAGTCTCCAGCTCTATCACAGCGCCCCTCCTTCCTGGCACAAGGCCTTGGCCTTAATAAGCATTCAGGCGGCGTTGAGTGGAATTGCCACGCTGTAGGGAGGAGGGCCGGGGCTGCCTTGGTTTCTTTTCAGCGGTGGCTTAAGTACTCAGTGTTTCCTGCTTTTTGGTTGGCAAAGGGCTTTGTCACTTCAGTGGATTGCCTTCAATGTACAGCCCTCGTGACCCAATTTCTGGAGCACAGCCACCCCACTGCGGGGTAGAAGTTGTCATCCCTGGGCTGCCCATCAGCCATGAAAGCACCTGCCAGACGTACTCACGTTCTTTTCCCTCCTTGAAGCTGTTTTTCTTTTTTCTTTTTTTTTTTTTTTTTGAGACGGAGTCTCACGCTGTTGCCCAGGCTGGAGTGCAGTGGCGCGATCTCGGCTCACTGCAAGCTCCGCCTCCCGGGTTCCCGCCATTCTCCTGCCTCAGCCTCCTGAGTAGCTGGGACTACAGGCGCCCGCCACCGCGCCCGGCTAATTTTTTGTATTTTTAGTAGAGACGGGGTTTCACTGTGGTCTCGATCTCCTGACCTTGTGATCCGCCCGCCTCGGCCTCCCAAAGTGCTGGGATTACAGGCTTGAGCCACCGCGCCTGGCCGAAGCTGTTTTTCTAGGAGGGATTTCTCCTGCTTTCTTGGGAATAGGGAGAATTGATTGGGTAAAGACTTCAGAGAAATTTTACATGAAGTAGCTAGTTAAGTAACACAATGCCACGTAAGTCGTTCAAGTACACTTGTGTTTAGGCAGGTTTTCTCAAGAGATGACTCTGGATCTTCACCATCTTTCAGAATGTTGTTTCTACTGGAAAGTCCATCTGCTCATTTAAATTCGTATATATATATATGTGTATTTATATACACACACATATACATATATACACATATGTACATATATTGGAGGCCAGCCGTGCTCACGCCTGTAATCCCAGCACTTTGGGAGGCTGAGGTGGGTGGATCACCTGAGGTCAGGAGTTTGGGACTAGCCTGGCCAACATGGAGAAACCCCATCTCTACTAAAAATACAAAAATTAGCTGGGCATGGTGGTGGGTGCCTGTAATCCCAGTCACTTAAGAGGCTGAGGTAGGGGAATCGCTTGAACCTGGGAGGCGGAGGTTGCAATGAGCCAAGATCCCACTGCTGCACTCCAGCCTGGGTGACAGAATGAGACTCCGTTTTACCAAAACAAACAAACTCCGTTTTACTAAAACAAACAAAATCTGTGTGTGTGTGTATATATATGTGTGTGTGTGTGTGTATATATACATATATACATATATACATACATATATATATATTTTTTTGAGATGGCGTCTTGCTCTGTCACCCAGGCAGGAGTGCAGTGGCACCATCTTGGCTCATTGCACCCTCCGCCTCCCGGGTTCAAGTGATTCTCATGCCTCAGTCTCCCAAGTAGCTGGGATTACAGGCACGCACCATCATGTCTGGCTAATTTTTAATTCAAGTATTAATCAAATTAATTTGTGTGTTGGACATTGTGCCAAGCTCTGGGCACATACTGGTGGGTAAGACGGACTGATGCCTGTCCTTTTGAGATTTACCAGTAGAGAGATGAAGATTAATTAAATACCTTAATCAATAAGTGCTATAAAAGGAAAACACAGGGGTTGTATAACAGATGGACTTGATTTAATGGGGGGCAGTCAGGCAAGTCTGAGCGGAAACCTGGAGGAGAGTGAGCTTGGGCAGAGGGCAGAGGGAGGGAAAAAAGGCACAGCATAATGCTGAGACCCCAGCAGTGAGGAGAATTGAAATAGGTATGATGAATACTGCTCACTCACACACTTCCCCCTTAGTTCCATTAATCTTTATTAGCTCAGCTATTTCAGGTAAACGGATGTGGGAGTTCTCGTTCTAAATTTGTAGACCAACTGAGTTGGTAGCAGTTAAATGAGAAGCTCTTAAAAATTCCGATCAGGGAAGTAGCTTTGGTCTTGCCGAGCGCCTGAAGGCCACTGTTTAGGGAGTCCTTGAAAGTAGGGCTGGCGCCTGATTTACTGTGTCGCCCTGTATTACCACAATTAATAGCCCAAGTTATACACAGAGAAGCGATCTAGAAGCAAGTCAAACACAGATGTTTTCCGTAACTGTTTACTAACTAAATGTGGCTGATACCATGGAGAAGAATGAATTTGTGATTGTGGCAGCCTCATCTGAAGAGGGCCACCATCGACTCCTTTCCTCCGTGGATGCCCAAGTCACTTCTCTGCTGGGAGGTGGAGTCTGTTTCTCCAACCAGCAACTCTTGAATCTGGGCCTGCCCAAGTGACTTATGGACCAATAGGATGCAGTCCTATTGGTCTGCATCCTATTAATGGTTGAGATTTCTGAGATTCCTTTTTTTCCCTCCTCCCCCTCCTCCCCCTCCTCCCCCTCCTCCCCCTCCTCCCCCTCCTCCCCCTCCTCCCCCTCCTCCCCCTCCTCCCCCTCCTCTCCCTCCTCCCCCTCCCCCTCCCCTCCCCCTCCCCCTCCCCTCCCCCTCCCCCTCCCCCTCCCCTCCCCCTCCCCTCCCCCTCCCCCTCCCCCTCCCCCTCCCCCTCCTCCTACTCCTCCTCGAGACAGTCTCCCTCTGTCGGTGGCGCAATCTTGGCTCACTGCTACCTCCACCTCCCGGGTTCACGCCATTCTTCTGCCTCAGCCTCCCGAGCAGCCGGGACTACAGGCACCCGCCACCACGCCCGGCTAATTTTGTTGTATTTTTAGTAGAGACGGGGTTTCACCATGTTAGCCTGGATGGTCTCGATCTCCTGACCTCGTGATCCACCCACCTCAGCCTCCCAAAGTGCTGGGATTACAGGCATGAGCCACCGCGCCTGGCCGATGGTTGAGATTTCTAAGTCTAGTCCTAAGAAGCCCCTCAGCACCATCTTGGCTCTTGGAGTGCTCACTCTGAGGCAGTTTTGTCTACCCTGAGATCCCCACACGTGGAGAGGGTGATGCTGGCCAGCCCAGCCTGGGCACCAGGCATGTGCGTGAAGGAGCATCCTAGATGTTCAGCTCCAGGTGTATGTCAACAGAAAAAAGGCTGCGGTCCCAGCCACGTGGCTCGTCAAACCATTCAAGCCATCCCACCTCACACTAGACGTGGTGGAAGAGAGACAAGCCAATCCTGATGTGCTCTAGCTGTTTTTTTTATGTCTTTACAACTGTAAAGCAGCAGCACATGCTAAGCACAAAACAGCACTTGTGAGCACGGACAAGGATGACGCGCACTTGGGAGAAACGTTGCTCATTCTGTTGTTTACCCTTTCCTATTCCTTATGGGCACTGCACTTATAACTCCACTGTAAACCTTACCATGCTGCATTAACGAGACAGCATAACATAACAGTTTACAACTTGGGTGCTTTTAGCCAAGACAGGTTTTTGGTTTTTTTTTTTTTTTTTTTTTTTTTGAGACGTAGTCTCACTCTGTCCCCCAGGCTGGAGTGCAGTGGCACGATCTTGACTCACTGCAACCTCCGTCTCCCAGGTTCAAGCAATTCTCCTGCCTCAGCCTCCTGAGTATCTGGGATTACAGGCATGTGCCACCACACCCAACTAATTTTTGTATCTTTGGTAGAGACGGGGTTTTATCATATTGGCCGGGTTGGTCTCGAACTCCTGACCTCAGGTGATCCGCCTGCCTTGGCCTCCCAAAGTCCTGTGCTTACACGTGTGAGCCGCCATGCCTGGCCCAGTTCTTTATTTGAATTCAAGTTTTATGACTAACACTAGCTGAGTGACCTTGAGCAAGTTGCTTAGCTTGTCCAAGCCTGTTTCCTCAATGTGTTAAATGAGAATGACATGACTAGTACTGACATCCTGGAGTATTAAAGATTAAATTCAATAATGGATGTGAAACACTTAGCACCTGTCACATATGGTGGTGATGAAGACCCACAGATGAAAACAGCCTCTTTCAATTCAGTCTTTCATTCATACTCATCTTAAAATTCATTTTACACTTCAGGGTCTGGAAGATAGTAGGTGATTAATAGAGGCTGGTGAATGAATGCCCAAATGAAACCTTATGTTATAAACTTTATTTTAAATTTTGAGACAGGGTCTCACTCTGTCACCCAGTTTGGCTCGCTGCAATTTCCACCTTCCAGGCCCAAGTGATACTCCCACCCCAGCCTCCCAACCTTCCAAGTAGCTGAGACTACAGGCGTACACCATCATGCCCAGCTAATTTTTTTTTTTTTGGTAGAGGCGGGGTTTCACCATGTTGCCTAGGCTGGTCTCAAACTCCTGACCTCAAGCGATCTGCCTGCCTCGGTCTCCCAATGTGTTGTGATCACAGGCGTGAGCCACTGCGCCTGACCCCTTATGTATAAACTTTAATATTGACCTCTTTAGCATAAAATTTGTTTGTAAATTATTTGGAGTCAACCATTTTAGGACAGTGGAATGTTGTCATTTCCACCAGGAAGCCTTGTAAAGGGTCTGGTGTCAGTGGAATAAAAAGTCAATTTGGTTTCTTTTGGCACTTAAGACCTCCCACAGCTGGACAGGACCTTAAGGACCATCCCCACCCAGTATCTTGATGCCTATGAGAACCCTGTCCAGCAAATCACTTGTCTGGGGCCACCCACCCAGTGTGAGGACTCGACTGCAGTCCAGAACTTTCTCGCTATGGCATCCTTCCCGTTTTCCTTTGCATTTTAGGGCCATTCAGTGGGGCTAGGACTGACCATCACTAATCTCTTTTGTGAAGGGATTGGGCAACTCAGGAGAACCCATGCGAGGATCAAACGGTTGGTTGTGTCTCAATCTCTTTTCCTTTTTTTGAGACGGATTCGTGCTGTTACCCAGGCTGGAGTGCAGTGGTGTGATCTTGGCTCACTGCAACCTCCACTTCCTGGGTTCAAACCATTCTCCTGCCTCATCCTCCCAAGTAGCTGAGATTGCAGGTGCGCACCACCATGCCCAGCTAATTTTTGTATTTTTAGTAGAGAGGGGATTTCACCATGTTGGCCAGGCTGGTCTCGAACTCCTGACCTCGTAATCCACCTGCCTCCGCCTCCCAAACTGCTGGGATTACAGGCGTGAGCCACCACACCTGGCCATGGACCTTTCCCTTATGCCTCTATCTGATCTGTCATACTGGCCTGCACTGAAATGGTGACTCACAATTAAAAAGCCCCTTTAAGGAGTGGCAACAGGTCAGATGAGATGGAGTTTCATTTCTCTGTAGTAAAGTTTGGGTTTCATCTCTGTTCATGGGTTTCTCCTCTGTTTAACTGCTCTAAGGCACAAATGTGCTCTCTTAACTTACTGTACTGTATTGAGACTCAACAGATTCTTTGGTTTAGCTAACGTGAGAACACAAAACAACAGTCTACTTATGAGACTTTAACTAATTTTCAGTCTCAAATGAGTGATGAAATACAGATACCAATTACACAAACTTAAGGCTTCAATTACTTTTTCCTCCTTCTGAAATAATAAAGGCCCAGTGTGGGTGCTTTCACCTCAGCACATACTTCAGCTAGGGTCCAAAGATGGCTACAGGGAAAATACCCTGCTCTTCTCAGCTCTCACAGTCCTGGAAGTACATTTCCATGCACTGAAAGATGTAAGACGGGCTGGGTATGGTGGCTCACACCTGTAATCCCAGCACTTTGGGAGTGGGAGGATTGCTTGAGCCCAGGAGTTTGAGACCAGCCTGGGAAACATAGGGAGACCCTGTTTCTACAAAAAAATTAAAAAATAGCTGGCCGTGGTGGCACACGCTAGTAGTCCCAGCTATGCAGGAGGCTGGGGTGGGAGAATTTCTTGAGCCCAGGAGTTTTGAGGCTGCAGTGGGCTCTAATTAAGCCACTGCACTCAGCCTGGACAACAGAGCGAGACCCTGTTTCAAAAGAAATTAAAAAAAAAAAAAAAAAAAGAGGTTTAAGATGCTACAAGCCACAGAACATTGTCCAAATGGTAGGTAAAAGAAAATACATGTACAGGTTGGAGAAATTCAAGTAAATTCTTCTTTTAGTACTTAAGGGAAACAAAATCAGCTGGAAGGCTCCCCAACTCCTCACCACCATGCACTCACACGCACGCACAGCCAGCGTTAGTCTCTACCCACTTCAGGACATTGCATTTAGAACAAAAAAAGTTCAATTAATCAAATTTTCCTAAGAAAAGCATCTACGGGCATAGCCACAGAGGAAGGGTGAGGAAACGCAGGTGTGCAAACTCTTGAAACCCACAGCTGTGCTTTCACATCCTGAAATAAATCTGTTTCCAACAACAGAGGTTTCTGTTGCCCACATTTAAATCTTGAATCGTGTAAAACTCAATGACATACTCATGTTCGAAGTTAGCATCCTTACATGGGATACCTGAATCTCTTATCTCCCAAGACTTATGAGACATTCTTTCCAAGTCTGAGAGTTGAATTAATGAGGTTATACTGGGCGGTAGAGAGGAGGCAAAGGGAAACCGGATTGAGCAGCAACAAATTATATGAACATTCCAAATTCAGTTAACCACATTCCACTCACACGAGAAAAAATTGTGCAGTTTTTAGAAATGGGATTTAATATACAATTCAGCATTAACATTGTCATGTTTAAAAGAAATTAACCCAGATAAAAAGAATTTGGCCTCTAGGGAAAATCAAGAGTTCTACTCAAATTCTAATACCAATAATAAACTACTAGGGTGGTGAATTTTCAGGATCTAATGAAAAGCTTGTTCAATTCGATGGCGAAGTAGTGGCGTGACATGAGAAGGAATGTACAAAGCCCTTTTGAACTGATAGGTTCTAACGCTTTTTCTTATTCATAGAAAAATACCCACAAAGTAAAAAATTTCCTTTTTTTTCCTAGTTCCTACTACAGAAATTCTGATTTTTTTTACTTGCATCTAATTTGTGTATCTGCTGTAACTTAATGTAAGCATACTTCTAAGCTGGTATAACCAACGTAAATTAGCATCATAAAGGAAGTTAGGGAAGAGGCTGTAGCTCATCAAGTTGCAGCCAGTGAAGATGGAGGACGTTCTAATGACTTGTCAGAAAGAGGCCAAGTGGTGAACAGGTATTGCCCCAGGTTGGATGGTCACCTGCTGGTGTTAAGGCTCTGACATCCGACTTCCCCTACAAGTTTTAGGTCAGTCAAGGTCATCTGGGGTCACTGACTGTGCTCCCACAAGTAAAATTTGAGATCTGACATCTCAGTTGCCATAATTTGCATCATGCAGGCTTTTTATCCAAGATCTAATGCTTCTAAGCTGGAACATTTTACCTCAGTTACCTCTTTGAGTTGCCTGCTGGGAAGCTGCGGCCCAAATTTGTAGCCCACTCCCAGCTGCATTTTGTGTACATGTTCACTCTTGATTTAGTGTTTTTTCATTTCTCCTTTACTCAGAGCATATTTAGTCTAAATAAATGTTGTGTTGTACGTGTCAAACATTTCCTGGCACAAGGCAATGCATAAACAAACTTTAGATAAATTATATTATCACCAGGCTAGAGTGAATCACGCTTACTACGTATCACAGGCCGCTTCAGGGCAAAGATGATCGGAGATTGAAAAGATAATCACATTTCTTAGCATATGCATGCTCTCCCTGGGGCAATATTGGACTTGTAAAACTCTGAATTTCAGGAGTTTCAAATGAAACATGAATTCAAATTGCCCCAAATGAATGTTTTCAGAAGCTTCTGAATTTCCAAAAAACATTTAAAAATGGAATCATTCAGCTTAAAAACAGTCTGTCTGGAAAGACGCCTGGTTGTGGTATATGACAGCATACAGGATAACCAGAGGTGGAATCTTTATTTCACAAGTTTCAAGATACAGTACAAAACGAATCTGTACATCTCTCTATTAACAGGGTTTGTTTGTTTACACAATTATATTACACTTCACCAACCTTTATACTGCATTTCATTAAATACAAAATACATTTACAAAAAGAGTCTACCATGGTGTTCCTTCACAATGCCAGCTTAAGGTCTTTTAAAGCTTCCTTTTCTACATATTTATAGTGGTTATATCTTGATTATATCAACATTATGAGTTTTATGAGTTTATTTTTTAATCAGAGAGAATAGTGTCAGCCTGTTTCTCAGACCAAATAGGAAAAACAGCATGTGAGGTGATTCCCTGCACATAACCAAGGAATCCTTTTCATGCACACATCGGACTTTTACTTGTGCAAACAGTCACTTTAACATACAAATCATCTTTCCTTGGGATCGTTTTAAATTTTCTTGAAATACCAAGTGGGTGGAGAAATATAGCTTCTTTTCAATGAATACCACAAATTTAAAATCCAGATCGTGCCTCAGGCATTCAGGAGTGTTATATTTTCATTTATATTTGAGAGCGATGACCAATGAAAAATATTTGCATGAAAATAGAAATTTTCTTTTGTTCTAATCATTTCTTATATACTTCTAGTCATAATAATGTGTAATATATATACATATGAGATTCACTTTCAAAACAAGTATCAGCTGTCACTGAAACAAATATAACCCTGCTTGTCTTGGCAGGTAAAGGGGCTATTTCCATGACACATCTTGTTTTGAAATGTGCATGTTAAATGTTAGTCCGAACCTCTGTAAAGGAAGTTTTTGCATATGTAGTTGAGACATTAATGCACATGCTACCCACATAAAGAATTGTGTTTTTCATCTATAGGCCTGCATGCATACTTCCAAACACTGAAAAATGAACATGAGGATAAAAGAAGGGAGAGAAAGACAAAGCAAAAAAAAAAAAAAAAAGAAAAAAATCCTATATATATATTAATGAAATACTTAAGTTTCCTGGAGGCATCAACGGCTCTTTAAATAAATCATCAGATCATCACCAGATCACTGGCAGGGGTTTCCAAAACTTCCCAATAGTACAGAGACAAAATGGCTTAGTGGTAAGACTCTCACATGTAAGGTAAAAATTAACCTAATATGCAGAAAAGTAACAAATCCTTAGGAGTATCAAGATTAATAATTTATAAATTAATCTGAGTTAAGTGCTAAATAATACATTTTGAAAAGAAGTCATCTTTGATTTAGTTTTTTTTTTTTTTTGCCATTGACTACTAATCAAAAATAAGCCTCACCTAGAAAACAGAAACTGAAACTTCAAACAGAGAGAGAGAGAGGAAAAAAAAAAACCCGCCAATGCTACCTCTGTAAAATAAAATAGAAGCAAAATGAATAGTTTCAAGACAGTCGGCTAACCAACAAACCAAATGCATAAGAGAATACTAAACAGGGTATTACTGTCATCACGCTCGAAGGCAGGAAGACAGACTACAAAAGGTCTTAGGAGAGATGGGCTACCGTGGACAAATGAAGCCACACTCTATCTGTTAAGTCTAAATTCTAACATTAAAACTCCTGAATCCTGAGTTAGTTTAATGTCACTGACATTAACTAGCTTTAGTTACTGTCATTTTATTCAAATGGATGCCATTTGATTAGGTAAGTATTGAGCATTATTTTAGGAGAAAAACCAAACCCAACTCCTATTTGCTTAGGTACCATGTCCCATGAACACAAAAGAAGAAGAGAGCAAAGTATTTTTGAGACAGTCTTTAAGTGAAGCCATAAGAACTAAGTTATTTGAAAGATACCATTCACAAACTGCTGGCAGCAAATGACCCAGGGTAAAACAAAGTGGAAACAAGCCAAGAAAAGGAAATTCAGAACATTAACAATAAAAAAAGGCAAGTGGTAAACTAATAAGAAGTGGGTTATCATATGAAGAACGAGACTGCACTTTCCCATCCAGCCTTAGGCGGCACACACTGTTTTAAGACATGTTTTCTCAAAGCATGTACTCAATGGAGGAAAGGAAAGTTTGATATAAAAATCTTGCTGAAAGAAAAATGAGGGTGGACAGCAGAAGAAAAAAGTGAAAGTTGGTAGTCATCTTGGGTGGTTTTTCAACTTTTAAATAAATTATAACAGTTCTTTCTAAAGGAAGTGTGGCTGCTACCATGGATTACACTTATTTTGAAGCGGGGAGAAGGGGCCGTGGTGCAGACACCAAAGTACTGTACCAACTGAACTCAAATCTCTACGTGTCAGAGACCAAACAAGTCTTAGTATTTACAAGAGCTGCCTAAAGCAACATTACACTTAGTGGGGGTAGATTTCCTACCTTTCACAGATATGCTTTCATACATATGGTTCTCTTGGTGACCAACCCTTCGAATCTGGAAGCAATTATCTGGGAGGAAAGTTTTGCTTACCAGGTTTCCCATAATTCTCTAAACACAAAAAAGGTATACAACTTCACATTTAAAAGCCTTCATGTTCATTATAGACTAGTTAAATCTAGTTCTAACTACTACCCCAACTTCAAAAATCAAAGCAGTACACCTCTACAAGCAATAAACTTTTCAAGTTTTCTGGCAGATGAGGGATTCTGGGAAAAAAGCATGAAGGTTAGTATAAACAGACTGACATCAGTAGGCATAGAAAACCCGCTCAGATACAAATGCAGTCTCAGACAAGATACAGGCTGGTGAACACCACCATCTGACAATAAAATGAAATACAAATTCAGTTTAAGCTTTAATTCCTTCACGTGTGTGATTATGTGAACCTCTTCAGTTTTTTTCCCATACTATTTAACCAGACAATCCTGAAAATCAAGTAGCCTTGATTTTCCTAATGTTAGTAGTGAGAAAATGGTGACTATGATAGCTAAGCAGTGGCTGGCTTTCTATTATAATATAAAACTATCAGAAATAAAAAGATACCTGAATAGTACAGAACAATATAGACAGGTTTTGGCTTTCATCAACCACTGAGTTTAATCCATCTTCGATTCTCTGAGTTTTAGTATTATAATAGTAGTCACTGTAAGCCATACCCTGGCAATGATATTTCATATTTAAAGAATTCAGGAAGGTGATGTGTTCTTTGTGCAAAAAGAAATGCCAAGTAAAATAAATCCTGGGAACAAATGCTTCAACTTTAGGAAAAGTGTGTCTCTGTCTGTGATCGTGGTACCCCAACCAGAGTTCGTTTTGTTTTCTAATTTCTCCCACTTAGTCCATCCTCTGGCTTCTGGATCAAGGCTCTGTATATTCAAAACAAACAAGCAAATTACAGAGTAGGTGGGGCAAATTCTCGTTAGCGCAAGGAGTCAGTTCACAAGGCTTTGTATATGTATATTCCATTCCAAAAAGTAAAGCTCACAAAAAGCTCCTTAACAAGGCCTTTCAGTCTTTGAAGGAGAGGAGTATGGTATACCGTATGACAATCACCAACAAGAAACCGCCCAACCTTCCCTTTTAAAATAACGAATATGCTGAATAAATCTAATTGCATGTGGACTGGTAAGAGCTTCTCAGTTGTCGCAGTTTCCAAAAACTTAAAAGGCAAGTTCTATTTTCAGACTTTCGAACACATTTAAATTTGCAACTAACTGGGTTTTCCTTTTTACACTGATCAGTTTTTAGTGTCGATGCACAATACCTTAAAGATGGTTGACATTAAGAACTTATGCACACTGAAATAATGACCAAAAGGATCCAAGAAAGATAGCTGGATACAGTAGACGTTACTTTGAGTGTCTCACATATGTTTCCAGAAAAGAAAAAAGAAAGCCACTGAGAGTTGTTATTCCATATGGCACTGAAACAAACATTCAGCTTAGTTTAGGTAAGAGTTACTTATCCCTGAAAATAAAGGCATCAGATTCTAAGCAGCTTTAGGAGTTCAATGCTTCCTTGTGCCGTGCCTCTTCCAGGAGGTGACCACTGATCCAAGGTCAAATGCAAGTGTTCCCAGCAGATAACTTCCTTTGCCGTCACTGATCAAGGCTGGACCCAGTGGCTGTTACTGTGGTGGCTGCTGCTCTGGTGGCGCCTCTTGCTGGGGTGGAGCTGGCCGTGGTCCTGGAGGCCTGGGTGCAGGCAAGTCTTGGTGCTGCCTTTGTCTGTAAGCTATGACTGTTCCCAACAGCAGCGCAATGATGGTCATGAGGTAAAGGTCCCACTCAGGTCCCAAAAGCTGGTCCATATCAAGTTGGGTGAACATATCCCGAATCTTAATGAAAATAATATAGAAACCATTATTATCACTAAAATGTCAGGCAAGGAACTGGGAAAGTTACATCACCAGAGGTAAGTACAGAAACTAAAATAATTGGTTTTAAAAATGTTTTGCAATGTGTGTATGTGTATGTTTACAAGGGTTTTAAAAGCCTTCAACTGAAGCTCAAAATAATGTGTCTGAGGAATTAAGCTATTACTGTATAACAGAAGACATTTAATATAAAATGTTTGACAGTGTTCTTTCCATCAGTAATCCAACACACTAATTTTAATCATTTTTCACAGAAAATATTTGAAAACAAACACACACTGGGGCCAGGCACAGGGGCTCATGCCTTGTAATCCCAGCACTTTGGGAGGCTGAGGTGAGTGTATCACTTGAGGCCAGGAGCTCGAGACTAGCCTGGCCAACATGGCGAAATCCCGTTTCTACTAAAAATACAAAAATTAACCAGGCATGGTGGCGGGCATCTGTAATCCCAGCTATTTGGGAGGCTGAGGCACAAGAAATGCTTGAACCCAGGAGGTGGAGGTTGCAATGAGCCGAGATAGTGCCATTGCACTCCAGCCTGGGCGACAGAACGAGACTCTGTCTCAAAAAAAAAAAAAAAAAAGAAAAAAAGAAAAAAACAGTGGCGAGCCAAGGGGAGAAATTAGTATCTTGGCACAGCGAATCTACTGGCAGTGACAGCACACCAGCTGGAAAGCTCTGTTCCATGACAGTGGGGCCACTTCACTGTTCTCCATGTAATTGAAAATAGCAGGAATTCAACCATTTAATAGCTGAATAAATAATGCTTCTCAATTAGGATTTAACTAAAACACAAAATATTTAACATCTGAATTGCAACCTGAAAGTTACGTCCTTAGGCTATGATATTTTAATTGTTTTAATATCACTTATTTCTGACACTTTCTGACTTCTATTATACTTACCCATTAAGATAGTAAATATGGGGTATAATTTTTTTTTTTTTTTTTTTTTTGAGACGGAGTCTCGCTCTGCCACCCAGGCTGGAGTGCAGTGGCCGGATCTCAGCTCACTGCAAGCTCCGCCTCCCGGGTTCATGCCATTCTCCTGCCTCAGCCTCCCGAGTAACTGGGACCGCAGGCGCCCGCCACCTCACCCGGCTAGTTTTTTGTATTTTTTTGGTAGAGACGGGGTTTCACCATGTTAGCCAGGCTGGTCTCGATCTCCTGACCTCGTGATCCGCCCGTCTCGGCCTCCCTAAGTGCTGGGATTACAGGTGTGAGCCATCGTGCCCGGCTGGGGTGTAATTTTTAAAATAAAATTACATTTGAAGTTTCTCTATAACACATTTGTAGGTACAAGTGCTAAATTTTTCTGGAAAAAAATGACAAGAAACCACTAATTGTGTTCTCTGGGGAAGAATCTGGGATGGGAGATTTGTGGTCTTCTGTACTGTTTGACTTTCTTACGATCACTACTTATTAGTCTTGTACTCTCTTTTTCTTTTTAGTTGGAATAGCTAGGTGGTAGGATTATGAGGCGTTTTTACTATCTTCTTTATACTTCTGTATTAACACAAATAGCAAAGATATAATATACCCAGTACAGCATACTGTAAGATGAAGTCCTAGACCATAACCAACAGTGAGTAATAAAAACTGTGAGAGAGAAGGGTCTGCAATGGTACTGAGAGAGAAAGAGGAGGCTGCCACATGATCGGCTTTTTAATGAAAGGAACACAGACTGTTTCAGTTGGCAGTGGTTACAGCACACCTGACTCATGCTACCATGCAATTAATGTATAAGCGACTGGGAGGCCAGAGTCCCACAAGACCAGTGCTCTGGAGCCCTATCTGTGGAGGACTTCAGGTGCATGGACTAGACAAGTCCATTTCTTTTCACTGATGCTGGAGCAGCATGGACTACATTTATACCTGTGACAGACATGAGGGAAAGCCCGTTCTTGAATCTAATACTGAAAGCCATTAACAAAAGGGTGAAACATCACCCTTTTCTGGTCCTGAAGAAACTTCTCTTGTCCTGAATAAGCCTATGTTAGAAACAAGGGCTCTGAACATCTTAGGGCTTTCAGAGTGAAATGCTGCACCAGTTAATCCATTCTAGGAACTACAGTACTAGAAACAAAATATAAAGCTGGCAGAATGCAAGAGTACCTACATACCAGTATTGCCAACTAAAGTTGGTAATTTTGAAGAAAATGGGTAACCCACTTCCTATATAGGTTCTTCCATTAGCCTATTTAAATAATTTACGCTACTTTTAGAGAAGAAAATTCGGGTGGTGTTTTCAACTTAATGTTTCGCTATCAGAAGAATCTGAAGTACAACAACCTGGGCAGGTTCTCAGGTTCTTCTTTCCTTTTTTTTTTTTTTTTTCCTTTTTAAGGGACTCGTTTGAATCACTGCCAGGCGGTCATCTGATTTAACGTTTACTGAATTAAATACTGTTTCAAACTGCCGTCAGTCTCAGTTTTCCCTAAAACAGAAAACATCTGCCTCCATGAAAAATGCTTTAGCGTTAGGAAGTGTCAAACACTATCTAAAAACTGCAGTAGCTGCTTTGTGCCTGCATTTATCCCTCCCCTGATAAGGTACTCTGGTACCTGAGCCGAGCGGAAGAAGGGCACACACCTGATACCTGCAGGACACTCTTCCCTGTGCTTCTCAACTTTTGAAAAACAAACCTCCAGGACAGACCTTCCATCATTGATATTTTAATGAAAAGAGGCATGGACCACTTACGTTTGTTTCCCGTATGTACTGCAAGAAATAGACAACGCCCAATTTGCAGAGGGCTAGGAAGACTGGAACTTGTGCATCTGGGCTGGCTTCAGCTGCCATGTCATAAAAACGTTTTGCAAGGTGAATATCCTATAATATAGGTAAGAAACAAAAATGCATTTTCTTGTCAAAATAAGTAAAAATATTTAGTGAACATATTAGACAAATTTATTTTACCTTTGAGGTTTTCATTTTAAAATGAGTTTCCCTCACCTAAAGAAAAATGCCAAACTTTACTTGGATAAAATTTGTTTAATTATCTAACTGCTTAATATTGAAAAACTTAATTAAAAAACTCATTTTCCCCCAACATAACATCTCATTTGCTGTGTAGATATGCTGGATACAGCCATGTATCTATGCATTAGCACTGTTAACCTAGAGATTTCCAAGGGTGACCTCTGAAACTCACACTAATTTTTTGCTACTGAAAACTTCAATCAGTGTTAGCAACGTCTGGTTTCAGTTTGGGACAGTGACCTTCAAAGTGGGGTAGAGACACTCAAGATTTTACAACAAAGGCCAGGCCTGATGGCTCATTCCTGTAATCCTAACACTTAGGGAGGGTGAGGCAGGAGGATCACTTGAGGCCAGGAGTTCAACACCAACCTGGGCAACATAGTGAAACTGTCTCTACAAAAAAATAAGCCAAATTAGCTGGGTGTGGTGGCGCCTGCCTGTAGTTCCAGCTACTTGGGAGGCTGAGGTGGGAGGATCACTTGAACCCAGGAGGCGGAGGTTGCAGTGGGCTGATATGGTGCCACTGAACTCCAGTCTGGGTGACAGACCCTGTCTCCAAAAAAAGAAAAAGATTTACCAAGAGGTACTGGCATGGACATGTTAAGGGACTCCGTTCTGCAGTTCTGCAGCTTCCATATGTGCTTTTTCCTGAAAGGGATCTGCTGAGAATAGGCCTGTGTGCACAGCAATGTTTCTCTGCAAAAAAGGAGGCACAGCCCTCATCTACCCCACTCTTTCCTCAAGTGCATTGCCTTGGGGTGTAAAAACCTCAGGGGCTACCACCAGAAGAGATGCCTTGAAATACTGGTTCTGAAGAAGGCTCCTTTATCGACTAATTATAAACCCTTATTAGGGGATCTTGTGTTTCCTTGTGTTAGATCTTTCTGTAAGGGGTGAAACCAGTCATTCTTAATTTTGGCCCAGGCTGGAGTATTCTGAATTCAGACATGTAATAGAATGGGATGGTGGGAATTTTCACTTAAAAATCTCACTTCTACTCCCTATTATCAAAGAATACCAAACTCTTAAAGAATTCCATGAGACATGAGAAAGAAAGGTTAAAGACCAAAAATGACTCCCCTGCCAACATATTTAAATACAAGCAGTTATTTTCACCAATTCCTTATTCTTGTCCTTAGGGTGTGTCATTATTTAAAAAGAAGAGCATCTTCAAATAATGGTAACAATATGGTTAGTGTCTGAGTTTTTAGAAAAATATAACTCAAATGGTTTTTTGGACTGCTGTATTTTTCAAGATCATGGATCAAACTTCCTGTGATTCATACACTGGATGATTCACTGGGGTAATTAAATAGATTCACTAGTGTGTAATTAAAACTTATCAAATAATATGATTTTTTTCAATTACAGTCAATCCTCATATTTAATATTTTCCTAACTATATTAAATGGGGGATTGCTTTTAGTAGCATGAATATTTTAAACCTCAAAAGAAAAAAAATACAAAAGGTGATCACGATGTCTTATAAAAAAAAGTAATGGAACCGGGTGCAGTGGCTCACGCCTGTAATCCCAGCACTTTGGGAGGCCGAGGCAGGTGACTCATGAGGTCAGAAGTTCGAGACCAGCCTGGCCAAGATGGTGAAACCCCATCCCTACTAAAAATACAAACATTAGCTGGGTGTGAGGGCAGGCGCCTATAATCCCAGCTATTCGGGAGACTGAGACAGGAGAATAGCTTGAACCCAGGAGGCGGAGGTTGCAGTGAGCCAAAATCGCGCCACTGCACTCCAGCCTGGGCGACAGAGTGAGACTCCATCTCAAAAAAAAAAAAAAAAAAAAGTAAAAGTAATGGAGTTACTGATTTTTATACATGATTATTTATTCTCAAAAGCTAAACAAAAGTTCCCTCCCCCTACTCTTATCAACGGAATACTATGCCTTTTATCATATTCTTTATTCACAAGAATTTCTATTATTAGTTATACATTGTAAATTAGAAGAGCACATTAATTTTCTTGTTTTATAACCTATTATAAAAACAAGAGTAGTTATATCATTTTAATCTTGACTACAGTCAGTAAATTATTACTAGATGTACTCCATGAAAGCTATAACTTACATGTGATTTTTATATTAGTCTTGTTAAACTTCACTTGATTTAAAAATAAAGTCAGCTGGGTGCAGTGGCTCATACCTGCAATCCCAGCACTTTTGGAGGCCAAGGCGCTTGAGTCCCCAGGGGTTTGAGACAAGCCTAAGAAACACAGTGGTACCCCATCTCCATTTAAAAAAAAAAAAAACAAAAACCCATCAGCCTTTCTGATAGAAGCTAAGTCTAATTTGGGACACTGGATGACTGGGTTTGACAATAAAGAGAGGCTTTAATTACTACATTAAGTGGCAGAGATCTTCCAGAAGTTGAATGTACTGAGTTTGCTGCTCCTAAGCCTTGACTGAACTATATGTAAGTATCTAATTTTAGTAATATTCTAAATATTAAGGTAAGTTTAAAATATAAACATTTACATACTAATTAAAATAAAACATCCAAATGTTAACAAAGCAGCAGCATTTTGTCAAGAAAATACTGCATTAGCAAAAAATGAACTTATCTTTCCCTCAATCCTTAAGCAGAGTTAGGTCAACAAAGGGCCTCTAAGTGACACAGGAAGGAGTATAATTAACAGCCCATTTCATAAGTCTTGGTAAAGCCTTTTATACTCTTCCTAGAAATTGAGAAAAGTGAAAGGCTCCAGTGTCAGGGAACGCATGTTTTCACAAGTCTCTCATTTCCAATTCTTTGCTTTCGACACAACTGAAGAGGGACCTATCAAGTGGTCAGGGGACTGATCATTAAAAATAATTTCTAATGACAAGTGACTCTGATTTTTGGCATCTAACTCTTAAGGCAGTTTGAAGAATTAAGTGACCATGCTATAGTGAAACTCTTCCCATTTTTCATGTACATATTTATATGAATGACATTCTAGTGATACATTTTAAAAAACGAAAAACAGAATGCTAAATCTCAATTTTTAACAAATACTCTATCTCATTAAAAGATGCATTTTCAATTAACAATACAAAAAGCAAAGTTTTATCAAAATGTATTTTGTAGATTTGACCAACAATGTATTAACTGACCAACTGTGACTAGTAATATCTCATGAATTTTTCTTAACACTTAGATCACTGGTAAAAAAATTCAAAATGAATTTATACACTTGTTTGTTTCAGATAAGTATGATAGAGTAATCAATAAAAGACCTAAGCATTAAAAACAATATATTAGTATTACATTCTACAGAACTCGTGGTAGAAAACATAAATTTAGGGAAACAGGAAAAGATATAACTTTCAATTAAAAAACTTGCTTGTATATTTCTAAAACATTAATAATGGTGGGTGAGTATTCAATCATTATTATTTAGAGTCTACTGGATATTTTAAGGGTAACTAACTTTATTTAAAAATGTTAATAATTAAAATAGCTAGAATTTAGACCCTTTGAAACTTAAGAAAAAACTGAAATGCCAACTTAAAAATGTACAAGGGGGTCTGTAGTTTTTCCAATTTCTTTTGAGGGCACACAGGCAAAACCTTAAGTCATGAGTCTAGAGAATGTCAGACTTCATTAGGAAAGTATAAGAATCAGAAATAAATTTATCATAATGCATTTAATTCATTTCAAAATAATTTGAAAAGAATAGAATTTGGCTGAAGACGGACAGATAGTTTCTCAAACAAGTAGTTATCAGCAGAGGCAGCACTGCACTTCCATTTTCATGAGTCTGTCTTCAGCTTAATCCCTAAATAAAATGGCGTGGATAGTAGTATCTGTGGGTGCTGGAAGATGAGAGATGGAAGCACAGTCTTCTGAAATATTACAAATCAGGCCCATAATTTAGTGGCCTGAAATCCAACTGAATGTCAAGGAAAGTCTATTTTCTATTCAAATGCAAGTGTTTCCCCCAATCACAATTATATGATTCAAACATGTTTGGAAGCCACACTCACCTGTTTAATGCCCAGTCCTTTCTCATGCATGTATCCCAGATTAAACATAGCTTGTGCACTGTGTTGCTGCTCAGAAGCCAGACGGTAATGAATAAATGCAGTTTCATAATCGACATCGGTGCCAAATCCATAGAAATGATAGTCTCCGAGCTTAATTCTAGCCACAGTATAGCCTTAAACAAAAGTTAAATGCAGAACTGCCAATAAATAAAGTATGTTTAAAACAGACCAAACTTTTTTCTCCTCCTGTTAACATGCTTACATAAAACAAATAATTTTAATTCGTAGTACACAAACTTTGTAACAAATCCTTTCAGCCAAGTTATAAAGTCCAGTAAAAATTTAAACTAGAAGTGTAGCTCTTCTGCAGAAGGCTTTGGAATAGAGAGAGGTAAAACCAAGTTGGTGGTTTTACCAACCAACCTGTTGTTGGGGGACAGGTTTAATATCCCTAATTCAAAAATCTGAAATCTGAAATGCTCCAAAACCTGAAACTTGACATTCAAAGGTCATGCTCAAAAGGTAACGCTCACTGGAGCATTTCAGATTTCAGATTAAGGATGCTCAAACAATATATATGCGCAAATATTCCCAACACACACACACAAATACAAAAACATCCGAAATCTGAAACATTCTGGTCCTAAGCATTTCAGATAAGGGATACTCAACCTGTACTCCCTTCTTTCACAAACACTCCTATGTAAATGATCAGGCTCTACTTTATCATGTCACTTACATTTTAAAATAGTCCAGACTGACCATTTAGGTTTGGAGAAGGAACAAGCAGAGAATGTTGAGAGGAACATGTTCAAAAGAAATATTCAAAAGAAAAAGAAGAAAAAGTCTCTTAGGTTTCAGACTAATATTCTATCATATATTCTGTTTAATTCCCGTTTCACACAGTATACTGGCCTCAAACTACAAACCAAAGAGTGAATCACAGCTTGACGGAAATGTGTTGTACAAAGACTTTACAACCCAATTTAGAAACTCTGGCTCTGAGAAACTTCTATGTCAAGAATAAATAAGAATAATATGCAAACAAATGAAGTCACAGTATCTCTGCTTAATTATTTTATTTTTTTGAGATGGAGTCTCATTCTGTCACCCAGGCTGGAGTGCAGTGGTGCGATCTTGGCTCACTATAACCTCTGTCTCCCAGGTTCAAGCGATTCTCCTGCCTCAGCCTCCTGAGTAGCTGGGATTAGAGACGCCTGCCACCATGCCCGGCTAATTTTTTTGTTTTTTAAATAGAGTTAGGGTTTCACTATGCTGGCCAGGCTGGTTTCGAACTCCTGACCTCAAGTGATCCTTCTGCCTTGGCCTCTCAAAGTGCTAGGCTTACAGGCGTGAGCCACTGGGCCCGGCTTCTGCTTAATTTAAAGGTGATGAATGGCATGGTTTAATATTCTCATGGGAGATAAACAACACAGGGAGGTCCCTGGGTGAAACTCTTGTCCTAGAATTAATCACTCACCTTGAGAGGCAGCCCTGTTCCAATGTAGCAAAGCTCTGGGATAAGTTTCATTCTCACCTACAATGGTTGCTTCTCCTACAGGAAAAGAAACGAAATACAAATCAGGCATTTAAGAAAAGGCACTAGACTTAATTTTCATTTGCAAAGTAGGGAGGACAGGTGAAGCATAAGTTAAAGAAGAATTAGGATATAAGAATTAAAACAAATGCTGAAATTAGACAATTACTGAACTAAAATAGTGAGTTCAAAGCAATCACCGGATGCAAGAGTGCACTCCTTTGTGAAACATGTTTTATCTATAGAACCAATCATGAGACTATTGAGCCACTTTTCTACACAGTGTTGGGAAAATGGCATTTTTGTATCCACCGTATTTTGAAAAATATATTTATGCAAAGGGCTTAATTTTAAAATGAATGTCAAATCCATTTCTACAGTCAACTCTGGTTATAAAACTAACTTTAATGGCTAAAGTAAAATATTAATAACTTAAGCATGTGTGTTCAGTTCCAGTTATAATAATAAAGAATGTTTCCTAGTAGCTTTTCTTTTTGAACAGATTAGACAGCTCACTGGTATGAACTCGTGCATTCTAAACCTAAGGTAGGAGTAAAATGAACCTTACTCTGATCAAGAATGAAGGCTGCATTGCTTTGTGCCACTTCATAGCCCTGTTCAGCCAGGAGGAGGTACTGGATCACTGCAGCATTGTAATCGCCATCTTTATAGCTGTTATAGGCAGTCATAAGCCTTTCAGACCAACGGCCTCGTTCACATACATTCTTAAACAACTGTGTGAGGTGGGGAATAAAACATCAGTAAAAGAAAATAAGAACGATATACCAGAAAATCACTTACGCACTTTGGCTACAGATAATTATTAAGCTTGCTCTTTCAGTTTCTGGTAGCTTTCTTGAATAGACATAAAAGTTTGAGATACTTACTTAAAGTTTTCACTTACTCTTTAGAAGTCAACGGGTTTATAAAAAAATAACAGTACACAATCATTGTACTACAAAAATGACCATTTACTCTGCCCAGGTACTGTTCCTTTTTTTTTTTTTTTTTGAGACGGAGTCTCGCTCTGTCGCCCAGGCTGGAGTGCAGTGGCGCGATCTCGGCTCACTGCAAGCTCCGCCTACCGGGTTCACGCCATTCTCCTGCCTCAGCCTCCCGAGTAGCTGGGACTACAGGCGCCCACAACCGCGCCCGGCTAATTTTTTGTATTTTTAGTAGAGACGGGGTTTCACCGTGGTCTCGATCTCCTGACCTTGTGATCCGCCCGCCTTGGCCTCCCAAAGTGCTGGGATTACAGGCGTGAGCCACCGCACCCGGCTTACTCTGCCCAGGTACTGTTCTAATGGTTTATGTGTATTATGATTCTTAATCCTCCCGTGAGGTTCATGAAGGGCCACCCTATGACGTAAGTCCTGTCAACAGCCCCATTTGACAAGTGAGTGAACTTAAGTACAGAGATTTAGAAACTCTGCTAAGCATTTATCAATGTCACTCTAAAGTGCCAGGTCTAAGAAAGAGCTAAGAGGAAAATTTCCAATTAGGAGATCTTAGCATTCCTTTTTGGAACATTCATTCAATTTTTTTCTTTCCTTTTTTTTTTTTTTTTTAAAGTGATAGGCTCTTTCTATGTTGTCCAGGTTGGTCTCGAACTCCTGGGCTCAAGCCATCATCTACCTCAACCTCCTAAGTAGCTGGGACTACAGGCATGTGCCACTGTGCCCAGCTCACATTTTTTTTTTTTGATGCTGATTATTATCAGATACTGTCTTAGGTGCGAGAGATACTGCAGACACCAATGTCTCCCCTTACACAGTTGATTCTAATAGGGAGAGACTATAATAAGTAAGTATAATAATTACACACTGACCCCTTAGTCTTCCCTCAGTATATCAAAGCTAGGTAGGCTGAGTCTAGAACTATGTAAGAAAACATACCAAGAAAACCAGAATTAAAAGCACAGATTTTCCTGCTGGGCAAATCAACTCCCTATACACAAGCTGGTAGAAAAGACCTTACCTCCACTGCAGTGTGACATGATCGCATCACACCGGTGCCACTGGCATGCATCTGAGCTAGGTTGTAGAAGGCCAAGATGTGGCCTCCCTGAGAAGCTAAATTAAAATACTTCAAGGCCTGTTTATAATCTCTCTTGACTCCAATGCCGTCTGTAAGAAAAAAAAAATCACATGAGATAATAGACTTAAGATTTAGTTAAGCATCAGAGGAGGCTTATATATGAGGAATAAAACTCTAATGAAAGAATTCTTACTGAGTAAATATGTGAATCTAATACAAATTAGCATATTGATACAGATTAATATAATTTACAATGAAAAACACAAGATGTATAAATCATTGAACTGGCAGAACATTTAACCAGCCAGAATTTGGTAACACCCATTTCCATATCATAACGCCATCCAGAGGAAAACAGCTTAATTTAGATCTTGGTGTATCCACCATTAATTCCAATGTTACTTACTATAGTACATGGAACCAAGCTGTAGTTGCCCATCCACCCAGCCTTGTTCAGCAGCTTTCTGGAAATACTTCAGGGCTAGATCATAATTCTGTAGAAAAAGATGTCATATGATGAGAACGCTCAAAAGGCTGACATACTCAAAAGTTAAGAGATTTATTTAAAAAATGAACAAAGCATATAAAAAAATTCCTGAAGAGCCATTAAAAAGACCACTTTCTAATTTTTATAATAGATAATAATATACATTAAGTCATAGGGGGATTAATATTTAAGGCGGTGAAGAAAAGCAAAAAGGAGTTTTTGTGAAACGATTTGTATGCTGCTCTCAGAAAGCATAAACACTAGTAGAACTTCAGACCAGGAACTAAGAAA
The DNA here is from genome assembly GCF_043159975.1 of Macaca nemestrina. Taxonomy (NCBI): domain Eukaryota; kingdom Metazoa; phylum Chordata; class Mammalia; order Primates; family Cercopithecidae; genus Macaca; species Macaca nemestrina. The sequence continues at coordinate 26,401,402 of NC_092131.1, read as the reverse complement.
CAGTCAATCTTCTCTGCTAACCAATTAATCCTTTTTAAACCTCAATTTTCCTAAAATTAAAGAAGGAAAATTCTCTCCTTATTCTTTTATTCCCTGTGTACCTTACCAAACACTACATTATTATTATACTTCAAAGGTCATATGTATCCAAGGAGAAAAGTTAAAATAAAGGTTACTACTGAATTTTAGTGTCCTAGAATGACTACAAGGCCTCAAAATGAGAACACATTACTGTCTTTTGTGTTAGAGAATACCTATAGATATTAAAAACCTAGCTCTTAAACCTAGCTCTTAGTTTCAGCCTCAAATCAAAAGGACATATTACTTGGAAAGATCATATAGAGAAGGCAACAGCAATATGAATCCAGGGACATCCAATACGAGGAGGCTGCACCAAAGGATGAGATGCAATGGCCAAGGAAACCCAGACACAGACAGAACACCAGGGAAGGGAGAGGTCAAGTGAGGTACAACCAAAAAATGTCAATTGGACTGACATTTAGGAGGTTACTGGTGATCTGTACAGACAGTATAGTTCCATGAAGCAGAAGTTCGATTGCTAAGAACTCAAGAGTGAATGGCAGCAGCTTAGTTTGACTCTGAGTGAAGGGCTGGGAGAAGAGAGGTGGTAGCTAGAAGGGGCAAAGGGCAGAACAGAAAGCTTTCCTCCTCCTAAATGGAAGGCAGTTATGCATTTTGTCAGGCTTGAGTAAAAAAGGAGGCAAGGAGATAAAGTCCTGAGAAATGGTTAGAGCAGGTCAGGTAGAGAGCAGAGATGGAAGAACAAGAAACAGTTCCACACCTTTGGGAGAAAGTGCCAGACACAGAGCTGTTCTAAGAGAGCTGAGAGGGTGTCTGTCGGGTGTGGGGTGGTAGTGAGACAAACTCAGACAACAGGAAGAGGTTCAGCTTTGCTTACAATGGAACAGCCCCACCTGGGCTGACTGGAAGCTAATTAAGGAACACGTCCCTACCTCTCCAGCCGACTGATTATTAAAGTCAGAATGTCAGACTGAACACTTACAACTTGAACTCCTCTCCCGTAGAGGTAGGCCATTCCGAGCCCACTCTGTCCAACTGGGTTGCCCTGCAAACCAGAGAAATCAGACAAAAGAGTGAAAAGAATTCATTAAAAAATAGGCAAGAATAAATAACTGCAAAATAAATCATTTGTAAGCATATTCAAAAATGTGTCTTAGTACTTTTCAGTTCAAAACAAAATTTCTTCTCATCAGACTAAACATAATATTTACTGGCTTTTAGACATTTGGGGGCTTTGAGTAATTTGCTGAAAAAGAGTCAAGAGTAAAGTCATTTAGAATTCAATTTTGGTGACTTACTTTATGAACATCTGTACCATGAATTTATGACATAAAGCATGACTAATGTTATTTCATCAAAATGAAAAGCAGGTCACATTTTTGCAGTTTTTCATTGGTAACATCCCACCCCAATAAAGAGGGAAGGTATCAAGGAACATCTTGTAATAAGAGCATAATCATGTAATAATAGCAATGCTGCAATCAGGTGACAAAAATATATACTTAGGATTATTGGAGTGTCATAGAGCAAAGAGAATCACTGTTTTGGGACTAGAAAAAAAAAGAATCTAGCATTTGCCTAAACTTAGAGGGACAGAAGACATCTTTAAAAAGACTGTCACAGCATTCCTTCAGAAAACATTCAAGTGATATCCGGAACTACGGTAACATGTATAATAGTTGACAGAGAGGTAAGTGTACATACTGAAGACATACAAAATTGTAGGTATTCATATGCAGTTTTCTGAGCCAGAGAAAGCCCAAATTATGTACTATGATTATCAAAAGTACCCTATTATGTAAGCTTTTCAATTTCATGTTGCAATATAAATAGGGTAGATTATGTAACTTCAAGTTCCATTACTGAAAATCAGTATTTCCCTGATTAGGAAACTTCTCAGTGAAACTTAACAATTAAAAATCAACAGTATGGTCCCTAAGAAAATTGCTTTTTATCAGGAGGGCTTTGTCTAATTAATACATTCACATGAATCATACCTAATAAGCAGTTTCAATAATGTATAGCATGAGTTGGCTATGATTAACCTTTTAATATAACAAATTTATTTATTAAAATATTAGCAATAAGGTACACATTTCAGTACACTGAGACAAAGCCTTACCATGTCAGCAGCTTTCTTAAAGTAGTGGAGAGCTGTCTCATTACTCTGAGGTACAATGTCACTTCCTTCCGAATACATCTGGAAAACAGATCCCAATTTCAGTAAGAGCTGTAACCCTTTCTCGAATTACATTTTTCTCCTTTCTCATCTCCTTTTGGGTTTTGTTAGATCTCATGAAATCTTTCCAAAATATTTAGAATTCCCCACAGGATATTTCAGAATTAAAATCAAAGGCTGGGTACAGTGGCTCATGCCTGTAATCCCAGCACTTTGGGAGGCCAAGGTGGGCAGATCACCTGAGGTCAGGAGTTCGAGACCAGCCTGGCATATGGCAAAACCCCGTCTCTACTAAAAATACAAACATTAGCCAGGCGTGGTGGCATGCGCCTGTAATCCCAGCTACTCGGGAGGCTGAGGCAGCAGCATCACTTGAGGCCTGGAGGCTGCGGCTGCAGAGAACTGAGAGCTTGCCACTGCCCTCCAGACTGGGCCACAAAACATGACCTCATCTCAAAAAAAAAAAAAAAAAAAAAAAAAAAAAAAAAAAAAAAAAAAAGAATTAAAAGTAAACCCTTAAAAGCAAACATTTTAATAATTATATATTTTGATGCCACCTCAAATTTATGCCTTACTTGTAAACATGAATACATAAAATCAGCTCATATACTAGTCTCAGAAGAAATCTTTAAGCCCAGCATAAATCATTTTTCTCACTCTATTCCAGGGCAGTCAAATGGTTAGTAAGTTGCTTAGGATCAGATCAGTGATTCAACAAGGAAAGGGGGAGCTGCTTGCAGCATTCATTCTTCTTTCTCCTCTACCACTACTTTCCCCAGGATAAGATCACAAGTGGGTCTTAAGTTCAGGAAACGAAGTAACTAAAAGGTTTATTTGAAAAGGGTTTAAACACTAAACGATTAGAGTATGAGGTATGGAGAATGATAAAAGGCCGAGAGAAAGAAAAACAGAATGGTCAAGACCGCCTTTATTCACATACATGTTAAAGAAACAATACATTTAAAAGATAGTTTTTAAAGACAGTGACAGTAATTGAGAGCAAGAACCAAAAGAGGAATGAAAGGTTCTTAAATGCTTAACAAAAACAGATGGGAAATACCAAGTTCCATGCTACGGAACAGCTGGAATATTTAAATGTAGTTACCACACCCCAATTACTAGTATGATCATGAGGCAAATCATGATGAAATTTCCCTGTTGTAAAAACCTTTGTGATATATTCCATCTAAACTTCCTTACTTCAGGATTTACTTAGAAGTGAAAATACCCATTGATTTATAGTATGTTTCAAAATAATAAAAAGTTTTGAGATTCTTCCATGACATATGTAATTTATTTATAAAGTTTCTACACTTAAATGTTCTGTTCCCTTGATTGAGAACATAGCTACAATGAGAAGAGGTGGGTCATGGCTACCACATTTAAGACAATTAAAAGCTCTGCAGATAAATTTCAAGAAACTCTAATTGCCTCTATTCAGTATGGAAGGAAACAGGCAACTGTGAGAGTCTTAGCAAAAAACTGCACAGCATCAAGAATACGTTCCTCATTATTGCATACAATACACAAAAAGTAGGCGCTCAGTGAGAGTTAATTTCAATGGAGAATTAACATACTGATGAGTAAATAGTATGTTTTTTTTGTTGTTGTTGAGATGGAGTCTCGCTCTGTCACCCAGGCTGGAGTGCAGTGGTGCGGTCTCGGCTCACTGCAAGCTCCACCTCCTGGGTTCACACCATTCTCCTGTCTCAGTCTCCCGAGTAGCTGGGACTACAGGCACCCGCCACCATGCCCGGGTAATTTTTTGTATTTTGAGTAGAGACAGGGTTTCACCATGTTAGCCAGGATGGTCTCAATCTCCTGACCTCATGATCCACCCACCTCGGCCTCTCAAAGTGCTGAGATTACAGGCGTGAGCCACCGCACCCAGCCGCAAACACTATGTTATATTTAAGTTGCCTAAGAAAATGCCTCTGAACAGCACTTTAAGATATAATAGTCGTGCACTAGAAATTTTATTTCCAATTTATTTTTGGTAAATTGTAGATCCTGAACACAATACATGCTAATTATGCAAACACCTCTTGCTATTGCGTAAAACATTCACAGGATGTACAGTACCTTTCCCAAAAAGGCCATGGCATGTGAATTGCCAGCATTTGCTGCTAAATTGAAGTAATCAAATGCTCTCTGTGAGAAAAGAATTTATTAAAATAATTAGTTTTAAACAGAATCTGCTTTTGACTTTCAGCCAAAATAATTATTTAAGGAACATTTAAAAAATCTTGTTATATATTACAGTGCTTTAAAAACAAGAATACCCAGTCACGAATATTTTGAAAGAGAAATCGGAACATCTAGAAGTCTTATTTTACCAAATAACTGTACCATTTATCATTAAGTCACTGCATAATTATAGATACAAAGAAATTTCTCATGTCTCCTAAACTTAAGGTCCATGAAGGCTCCTGTTATTTTTAGGCAAAATGAACATCAGCCTGCTTAAAAGACACATTTAAGAGCAGCTTGACTTCTTTGGTCTATTTCTCTAATGATAACCTGGGAGAAAGGAAAAACTAAGAAGCCTTTCCAAGACATGGAGCATATTTTCATTGTTCTCTAAAGGAATACAATTTCCTCTTGTACTGTTTAGACAAAAATTCTTGACCCTACTTAAAAATCACTTAAGTAAACACACTAGCGTCACAGAAATTCATTATCACCACTCTCAACTGTATTGCCGCCCATTTTTTTTAAGGACCTTGTACCAGTGGTTATTCCTCTTCTTTTCCTGGCTGACTTAACTTCTCCCTCTTTTGGAACCAGTTCCCCCTCAACCACATTCTATAATCTCGTTATAAAAAACTAAAACTTAGCAGGGTGTGGTGGCTCTCACCTGTAATCCCTGCACTTTGGGAGGCCAAGATGGGCGAATCACTAGAGGTCAGGAGTTCGAGACCAGCCTGGCCAACATGGTGAAACCCCGTCTCTACTAAAAATACAAAAATTAGCCTGACATGGTGGCATGCACCTGTATTCCCAGCTACTCGGGAGGTTGAGGTGGGACAATCAGTTGAAGCCAGGAGGTGGAGGTTGCAGTGAGCCAAGACTGTGCCACTGCACTCCAGCTTGGGTAACAAAGCGAGATCCCGTCTTAAAAATAAATAAATAAAATAAGGCCGGGCGCGGTGGCTCAAGCCTGTAATCCCAGCACTTTGGGAGGCCGAGACGGGCGGATCACAAGGTCAGGAGATCGAGACCATCCTGGCTAACACGGTGAAACCCCGTCTCTACTAAAAAATACAAAAACCTAGCCGGGCGAGGTGGCGGGCGTCTGTATTCCCAGCTACTCGGGAGGCTGAGGCAGGAGAATGGCGTGAACCCGGGAGGCGGAGCTTGCAGTGAGCTGAGATCCGGCCACTGCACTCCAGTCTGGGCGACAAAGCGAGACTCTGTCTCAACAAAAAAAAAAATAAATAAATAAATAAAATAAAAAAACTCAAACCAAAACATACAAGATATGTAGCTCCTTTAGACCCTCAATTTCTCTCCAATAATGACTGTTCTGTTAGCTACTTCCCTTCACAGCCAAGCTTCTCGAATAAATGGTGACATGCACTTCAATTCACTCTGTCATCTAGTCTTAATTGGCTTCCATACGCTACATCAAAAAGACAGCTCGTCAAGGCCACCGATGACCTTCATATTGCCAATCTAAATTTCAGCTCACCTCACTCCACCTTTCTCTGCAACATTTGGCAGAGTCCATCATGGCTTCCTTCTCGACAGACTCTCTGCTTGGCTTACAAGATGTCACACTCTCCTGGTTTCCATCCTAACTCTACGGGTACCACCTAAGTCTCCTTTGCTGGTTATTTTTCTATCAGTTGACTTCTGAACATTAAAGTTCTTCAGGGCTTAGTTTTGGACTCCATTCTCACTTGGCATTCTCTAAGCCAACTCATCTACTCCCATAGCTTCACACACCATCAAGATGATGGCAACTCCTAAATTTGTATTTTCAGCTTCAATCCAGTCTATTCAACTACCTCTGAACACCCTATCCAATGCCTGAACATACCCCTAAAATCTTCTCTCCTTGACCTCAACTTGTTTCTCCTCCAGCAGCTCAATTTAAGCAAATGGCAATACCACCTTATTGGTTGCTTAAGGTATCAGCCCCCCTTCACTCATACTCTATCCATCACTAAGTCCTGTTACATTTACCACCAAATATGTCTTGAATCCATTACTATCTTCCATTACCGTAGTTCTAGTCCAAGCCACATTCTCTCTCACCTGAACTTCTGGAATATTCCCCTCCCTGATCTGCCTGATTTTATTCTTGGGGTCTTCTAATTCATTTTCTATACTGCAGCCAAAGCTCTTTTCAAATCTGAACATGCTGATCTTCGTAGCTCCCTGAAGTGCTACAGGGATATGCTGATGTGATCAGGCATTGCTTATCTTATTTCTGTTTCATGTACTATGGGCAGACCAGCCACATTCCTGTAGTATGGGCAGACTAGCCATATTCCTTCCTGTCTCTGGGTCTATGCACATACTGTTCTTTTTGGCCTGGAAGGACCTTATCTCCAGTGTCAACTAAAATGTTCTCTACTTCTCTTTATGGGAGTCTTCCCTGCCAAGTGGTACTTCCTATCCATTAACCAATTATTGTATCTTTTGAATTTCCTTTGTAAGAATAACCACAATTTATATTTGGTGTGATCATTTAAAAAATATCTAATGCTCCTATTAAAGCTCCAAAAGGGGAAAGACCAAAATTATTTTGTCCAATATTGCATCCTGCAGTGAATGGCACATAGTAGGCACTAGTATATGTATTTTTCAGCTTTCTTAGGGGTTGGTTACATCTTGAAAGCTCATTTGTGATGGGTGTTTAAATGACACAAGTTTGATACTGGCATTGACTCAGCAAGAAATATATTGAGAACATCATTTCCTGCTATAACTGAGGTGCAAAGCCCTAGGAACAGGGTAGTTACCTGATGATTCTGTTCTACTCCACGTCCTCCGTGCAGATGCAGTTGTCCCAGACCAACCTGAAAATGATCACAAACAAGGCAAAAGTAAGTGGTAGCATCTGGCACACAATTAAAATCAAACCAACAAGAAATGATTTGATCGTAAAATGGTTTCTGTTCAGGACTCAAAAAACTAAAAGATTTAGTCTTAACTCCTGAAAATGTTATTCTACTTTAACCTAAAAATTTTGAAAAGTAAAAACGTATACTTGTAATTGCAAAGCACCATTTGCGGCCAGGTGCTGTGGGTCACACCTGTAACCTCGACACTTTGGGAGGTCAAAGGTGAATCACTTGAGCCCAGGAGTTCAAGAACAACCTGGGCATCATCGCAAAATCCTGTCTCTACAAAAAAATAGAAAAATTAGCCGGGCGTGGTAGCATATACCTGTAGTCCCCGCTACTTGAAAGCCTGAGGTGGGAGGATCACCTGAGCCTGGAGAGGTCAAGGCTGCAGTGAGCTGTGTTGTGCCACTGCACTCCAGCCTGGGTGACAGAGAGAGACGCTTTCTCAAATAAAACACAGGCTAGGCACAATGGCTCATGCCTGTAATCCCAGCACTTTGGGAGGCCAAGGCGGGTGGACTCTCTAAGGTCAGGAGTTCAAGACCAGTCTGGCTAACATGGTGAAACCCAGTCTTTACTAAAAATGCAAAAATTAGCTGGGCGTGGTGGTGGACGTCTGTAATCCCAAATACTTGGGAGGCTGAGGCAGGAGAATTGCTTGAACCTGGGAGGCAGAGGTTAAGGTGAGCCAAGATCATACCATTGCACTCCATCCTGGGCGACAGAGCAAGACTTCGTCTCAAAAAACAAACAAATGAACAAACAAAACAAAAACCAAAAACACAAAGTATCCTGCTAAAGTGGAGGTGAAATCAAGGCATTTTCACATAAATTAAAACTGAATTTGTCCCCAGTGAACCTGCTCTAAAGGAAATACAAATGGGTGCTCTTCAGAAAGAAAGAAACTTACTAGAAGCTGGGAGATACAGTAAGAAATAAGAGCTGGCCAGGTGTGGTGGCTCATGCCTATAATCCCAGCACTTTGGGAGGCTGAGGTGGGCAGGATCACTTAGTCCAGGAGTTCAAGATCAGCCTGGCCAACATGGTGAAACCCCATCTCTACTAAAAATACAAAAAGTAGCTGGGCATGGTGGTGGACGTCTGTAATCCCAAATACTTGGGAGGCTGAGGCAGGAGAATTGCTTGAATCTGGCAAGCAAGAGGTTACGGTGAGCCGAGATAGTGCCACTACACTCCATCCTGGGTGACAGAGCAAGACTTCATTTCAAAAACACAAACAAAACAAAAAACAAAAACACAAAGTATCCTTCTAAAGTGGAGGTGAAATAAAGCATTTTCACATAAATTAAAACTGAATTTGTCCCCAGTGAACCTCCTCTAAAGGAAATACACAAATGGGTGCTTTTCAGAAAGAAGGAAAATTACTAGAAGCTGGGAGATACAGTAAGAAAGAGCTGGGCGACAGAGCGAGACTCCGTCTCAAAAAAAAATAAAAATAAAAATAAAAATAAAAATAAAAAAAAGAAAGAGCTGGCCCAGTGTGGTGGCTCACGCCTGTAATCCCAGCACTTTGGGAGGCCGAGGTGGGCAGGATCACTTAGGCCAGGAGTTTAAGATCAGCCTACCAACATGGTGAAACCCCATCTCTACTAAGAATACAAAAATTAGCTGGGTGTGGTGGTGCATGCCTGCATTCCCAGCTATTTGGGGAGGTTAAGGCACCAGAATCGCTTGACCCCAGGAGGCGGAGGTTGTAGTGAGCCGAGATAGTGGCACTGGGCAACAGAGCAAGGATCTGTCTCAAAAAATAAAAAAAAAAAAATAATAAAAAGCAATGAAAAGGTAAATTTGAAAATAAATATAAATTAATATGGACTGTACAAAACAACAGTATCTCATGGTACCAAAAGATATAAAATCAAACACACACAGAATACTCTGAGATCTCTGTGCTGTCCTGGAAATGGTAAAAGTGCTCATTGTACCAGACTTTGGTAAGTCCAGGATGCATGTTGTGATTGCTAGATAACCACTACAAGAGTAGCCATCATGCTAGCAGAGGGGAAGAGATGCAACAGGAAAAAGCACTCAAACCAAAAAAGGGCAAGAAAGGAGAGAAAAGTAAACACGAAAAGCAAGATACACAGAAAGCAAGTAAAACAGAAAATTTTAAGTAAATTAAATTTTACATTAGTGTAGAAATAAGATGTTGAACAAGTTTATTATAAGTCTATCAGCTAACATTTAGATCTACCTTTCACTACGTTTTTTTTTCTTAAGACTCCACTGCTAGTCTTAAAACCAACTGTTCTTAATAAGTATCTAATGCTCATCTGTACATGTCCTAAATTAGAAATAATTGCAAACTTAGTGGAAAAAAATGTAAATGTTAAAGTTCTTTTTATTTTAATATTAAAAGAAGCCACAAAACGTGTGTGTGCACACATGGCACTTTGATGGACATTATACAATTTCCATTAAACGAGCTTACTTCTGTTCTTGACCTTGAGGAAATTATGATTTAAGATGAGCAGAAGAAAACATGAACGGTAAATAGCTCTGAAGAGCATCTGATATTGCAAATATTCCAGGGACTTCTTGTTTACAGAAAGTGACAGTTTTCATCATTGGTGACTCTAGTAAGAGCCTTCATTGTCGGTGTTAATGCTGCTCTGTTCAAGCAGTGATTTTTCAGCGGCAGTACATGGGAGAGTCACCTGGACAGTTTCAGGAACCAACGCCTAGGTCCCATCCCACACTAACCGAAATGGAATATCCTAAGAGTGTGAGACTCTTGGTATTTTTTTTTAAGGGGCTCAGGTGATTCTAATATGTAGTTCATAATTGCTCAGGGCAATGAAAATGTAACTTACAGATATAAGTGCTTGCTCCTGTCCCCCACAGATTAAAATACACAATGCAGTAAAGATACTTGGTGAGATGTTTAAACACGTACCTGTGCTTGCACATCACCTTTTTCAGCTAGGAACTGGTAATATTGAATCAAATCTTCTTCTAGCATTCCACTGTTCATTCCTGGATTTTCCACTTCATCAGGCAGCCGTATTCTCTGTACTACTGAGCCTCCTGTTAGCGAGATATCACTAGCAACTGAAATAGAGGGATAAAATAATACGGTTGAGGAAAAGCAGAAGAATTGTTCCAGAGAGAAGTACAATTCTAGCTACCAAACGCTGACAAACACAACGTTAAAGGAATCTGTTTTTACGGTAGTCTATATAGATCGCAAATCAGTAATCTATTAATAAACTGAACTTTTTTCACAACATAAATAGAACCTAAAGCAAAAAATTATATAAAAAAAAGTACTTCTGAACCTTAACTAGTTTAAAGATGAGTCTACATAAAACAGCCATTTATAACACTTCAAATAGAACAATAAAAATAGAAATGTTTAAAGTTAATTTCATTTATTTTTTTTTTCCCTGAAAGGTAAAAGGGAAAACATAGATACCATGATTGGCAACAAGACGATAGTGAGTCAGTGCAGATTCACAACTCTGGAGGACGCCGATGCCAGCCCAGTATCTGTAACCCTGTAAAACAACTTCACGTGAGGAGGCAGCAGTTTCACGTACCTCAGTGGCATTCTTCATGGAACAAATCAAGCTAAGCATCCCCAGAATTTTGCTGTCATTTGATCCAAGTACACTAACACCTTATTTATGCTAAGTTTTAGGTTTTGAGGTAATTTATTCAGCAACTTCAACAAGGAGGCCATAGCTAAGAACAAATAAATAAATAACGTAGTTCCTAGAGCAATCAAAATAGATGTTACAAACTTTATTTTTCAAGTGTGTGCATTTTACTCGTAAGAGAAAAATTATAAGGGCTTTTGCTTGGAACCAGTTTTAATCTTAAGACACAATTTTATCAAAAATGAGTTAATCTTCCAAATTAGCAAAGAAAAAGTAACAGCAAAATAGGGAAAATGAGACTACTGGAAGAAGGCAAAGTGCCACTAGCAATAAATGACCAGAATAAATGGGAAGACAGCTAATCATGAAGAGTAAAAAACAGAAAGTAGAGCTCTCTGGAGTCATTCTGCACAAATAACTTCATGAACTTTAACAATCTTTAGGGCATTGTTGCAAAATAATATATAATATTTCACGTTCTTTTTCTATAGCTACTATTTATAAAATTTTGAAAAACTAAAGTTTTAAAAATTATGATAATCTAATTAAAAAATGATTCTGACAATTCCAACTCAGAGAAAATTTAAAAAGAGACATTTATCAGATCGCTCTTTTTAGGGGCAATCAGCCAAACTAATCATTTTAAAGAAAAATTGTGGACGCCACCGATTTTCATTTACATGTAGATTCCATGTGTTATATCCATTAACAAGAATTTGAAGGAAGTTCAACTGAGTATTTGGTATTAATACAAGCAAATCTCGATCATGAAAGCTGAAAAAGTTGTGGCTGCTATAAACCACAAATTCTTCTGATATTAATGTTATTAGCCTTCTACTAAAGTCTACTTACCAAAACCATGTGGGCTATTAGATTGCCCCCAAGGGCTCCAAATGTATAATATACAAGAGCCTGTGAAAGAACAAAAAATGTTTAACTGAACACAGGCACACATTTATTCAATTCAAACTGTAACATGCAATAAAGTTTTAATAGTATTACCTTTGCCTGACTTGAATTAACACCAAGTCCAGAGGCATAGAGAAAGCCAAGAGCCTGAAATAAATGATAAAGTAAGAAATCTTGAGTTGGTGAAGGTATATCCAAGACAGACACAGTTTTATATACTACTAAAAAATGCAAGAGTCTTTAAATGCTAAAAGACTTGAATTCAAGTATGTACAAACGTGGATTAAGGAGCCTTGGAAAAGCATTCAGGGTTTTACACATTACACAATTAAATTAAATGTAACATTAAGGCCGGGCGCGGTGGCTCAAGCCTGTAATCCCAGCACTTTGGGAGGCCGAGACGGGCGGATCACGAGGTCAGGAGATCGAGACCATCCTGGGTAACACAGTGAAACCCCGTCTCTACTAAAAATACAAAAACTTAGCCGGGCGAGGTGGCAGGCGCCTGTAGTCCCAGCTACTCGGGAGGCTGAGGCAGGAGAATGGCGTGAACCCGGGAGGCAGAGCTTGCAGTGAGCTTGCAGTGAGCTTTAAGTAACATTAAAAAAAATTTTACTTATTTGTGGCCTTTTTTTTTTTTTGAGACAGAGTCTCACTCTGTCATCCAGGCTGGAGTGCAGGGGCGTGATCTTGGCTCACTGCAACCTCTGCCTACTGGGTTCAAGTGGTTCTCCCACCTCAGCCTCCCGAGTAGCTGGGACTATGTAGAGGCGTATGCCACCATGCCTGGCTAGTTTTTGTATTTTTTGGTAGAGACAAGGGTTCACTATGTTGGCCAGGCTGGTCTCGAACTATTGACCTCAAGTGATCCACCCACCTCAGCCTCCCAAACTGCTGAAATTACAGGCGTGAGCCACTGTACCCGGCCACAATTAAATGTAACTTTTTTTTTTTCATAATTGAGATTTTATTGGTTGAAGATCAGTACAGACATTTCAATTTGTACATAATTCTTAACATATGTAACGAAATTCTAAAAAGCCATGTATTGTAATTCTTTTTTAAAGTTATTCTAGTGACTTTCCAGCTTAAAATTTGGAAGCAAATTTTCCTTAAGAGGGTATCAAGTACCAGTATCTTCACATGTTGCTCAGCTGTTACATACGGCCCACCAGTTCACAACTGAATAGCATGTACACTACATATTCAAATCTGTAATCTTTCACAGCACAGTAACAAAGTTACTAGGAAAACAGGACTACCACAACCAAACATGTTACAGAGTGCACACAATTCCAACAGGGAGCGCCATGATCCAGGAGTGCTTTTCTTTAGGAAACAATTCTACTAAAAAACATGAGAATGGAAGTAATTTAAAATGTTCAAGACATTAAATGCAGGACTGACTCCATATTGCCATTTAATATGCTTTGTATTATAGGATGTAAAAACTAACCCCCATGTATGGAATGTTAAGCTGACACCCGAGATAGTCAAAGCCTCCCATAATTCAATATCCCACACTATTTTCTGGTTGTACCAAAAAATAACCAGCAAATGATTTCACCTCTTAAAAAAAAGCATTTACACTTAAAAAATGGGATGAGGTGGGATTCCCTCCTTCTTAAAAATGTTTCTAGAGCTACTACAAAACTTGCATTTACAAAATAGTTGATAAAAATATTCCTCTGGATTGTACAAGAAGGGAGACAGGGACCACTGGTAAGACACGGTATATGGTATTAATCAGACTTGGCTTCTTTCTCTCCTGCTTCATCAGAGGCTGGACTCTCCTCAGTTATCGTTTCTCCGCTTTCTGCAGGTAAATCTTCTTCAGTTTCTTGGTTAGCCACTTCGGCCTGATTTCCCTTTGCTCCACTTTTCCCTTTTGTTTGCACTGTTTGGTCTGAAGATCTGTCCTTTGCTGCTGCCTTTTTCGGTTTCGCTTCCACTTTTGCAGGAGGTTTAGCTGACAACCGTGCCAATCTCCTCTTGGGCTCTTCCTCGGCGGCCCCTTCGGCAGAGCTGACCTTCCTCCTGGGCATCCTGGTGGCAGGGAAGGCGTGTGCCGGGTGCCTGCGGGCCGCGGCGCGCGGAGAGCCTTGGCGAAACTGGGCTGCCTGGCCACTACCACTCCTCCGGCAGCGCGAGCTTCTGAGACCCACAGCGGGGGCGGTGGGAGAACCGGATCAAACGTAACTTTATTTTTATTATTTTTTTCGAGACAGAGTCTTGCTCTGTCGCCTAAGCTGGACTGCAGTGGTGCAATCTCGGCTCACTGCAGCCTCTGCCTCCTGGGTAAGCAATTCTCCTGCCTCAGCCTCCCGAGTAGCTGGGATTACAGGTGCTGCCACCATGCCCAGCTAATTTTTTTTTTGTATTTTTAGTAGAGACGGGGTTTCACCATGTTGGCCAGGCTGGTCTTGAACTTTGACCTTGTGATCCGCCCGCCCTGGCCTCCCAAAGTACTGGGATTACAGGCGTGAGTCACTGCGCCCAGCCAAATGTAAGTTTAAACAACAAACGTTTAGCTTGAAAACAATTTAATATTAACTAGAAAGACAAAGCTGAATACATGTAAACATGACTTTATGAACAACCATTATGAAGACAACTCCCATTATCGGTACATCAGCATATTTCTCTATATATGCAGACAGGAATACACTATGAAAACAGAGAAGATATGAATTACCAAGATAAACTATCCCAGATATAAAAAGAGGCAGCAAGGGGTCAAGTTGAAGGGGTCAAGGGAGAAAGGCTGCTCTACAATGTTAGAGCACACATCATTTTCTAAAAATAAAAACAAAAAAATGGAACAAACAATGCACTGGTGAAGTTCAACCTTTTCAATCCTTTGCCTTCTGTGGATCGTCCTTGTTGTTGGAAAGTATAAGCTAATGTGACAAAGGCAGGTGTGGCAGAGACTGCAGTGCTCACTGAAATCATGAGCTCCTCTACATTTCCCAGCCTCTCTGGAGAACCACATGCCTGGGATATGGCTGTCAGGGATGTAAGCCTGAAAACATTCTAATGAATCCTGAGGCTCTCTTTTCTCACTTCATTGTGGCGTGGAAGCCCCGTGTAGCAATCAGTGTAGCTACATAACAGAAACAGCCCATGACCAGGAGTCACTATTTAGAAAAGAGTGACGCCAACAGGAGAGCTACATCAAATCTAGCATGAGCAAGAAACAACTCTCTGTTATTTCAAACAGTTGTAGTTAAGCCACTGTGATTTTCTGGTTTTGTCTGTTGCATCAACTAGAATTAATTTTCATGGAGAGAATGCTTTGCAACATATAAAGTGCTGTGGTTTTGTAAGGTTCTAATATTAGAGGGAACTGACGCCTTATAAAGCAAAACTGTTCTTCAGAGCAGAACGCCTCTGAAAATAAAGAATATATATGTTTTTATACAAACTGATTCATGCAAAGAAGGGAAAAAGTTTTGAAAACAAAAGGGAACCATTAAGATATAATCTGTTTATAATAAAATACTGAGGAAAGAGCTGCAGAATTGTTAGGTATTCAGTTTTAAGAAAACAATTGCTATGACTCCTGTTATTGGTCATATAGTTTGAAAACAGACTTTCCTCGTGATTAGATATTTCATTAATCTTTAAGCAAGTCTCACAGCTTGAATAAACTTGAATTATTGAAGGAATTTTAAATAAATATGATGGTCCCCTAAATCCAGGTGTCAATCTTAGCATTATTAATGGGGAAACAACCAGATATGTTATCAACTGATGTGATACAATGTAGAATACAGAACATCCCTTGTAATGTAGTCTGGCCAAAAATATTTTACTTGTGTTCATCAGCTTTTAGCTGTGACATCCTATTGACAGGAAATACAGGTGATGAAGAAACAAACTAAAAGCCACCATGAAAAAACAAACTGAAGTAGGATATTCTGCAGAAAAACTGTGCCTATCTCTAATACAGACAAAAAAGGCACTGGGGTATACTAGATAACAACAAAATGAAAGGTCGAGTCCTGGACTGAATACTGGTTTGGACAAAACAGGTATAAAGAAAATTTTGGGGTTCAACATCATATGAACATAGTGTGGATATTATGTGACTTAAAATGTGCTGGGATGAAAAGGTGAAGTTCTAGAACAACAGACAGTGATATCTCATTTTAATAAAAATATCACGTGTATATATACACAAAGAGAAAGATCTATTATAGAAGGATATGCATGCACTAATATATTATTACTCATATTTGGGTGGTACATATGTGATGTGTACTTCTTAGTTTTGTTAGTTTGTATTTCTAGTTTCCTATAATGGACATGTACTGCTTCTGTAATAAAATGCTTTTTTTAAAAAAAACCCAAGATTAACATGAGCTGCAACATCTGAACTTCGGAAAAATGCAATGGTGAGTAATTTCAGATAAAAAATAATTAGCTTCATATTTCATTCTCTACAGATCTAATTTGGAAAACTACAAATGTAATTGTGGCAAGGCACAACTGCAAAAATGTCTTCACTGACTATAAATGTTCCCAGACTAAGGAAAAAGACTATCCAAGACGACTGATAAAATGGTTAGCCACAAAATTAGTATTTAAAGATACTTTATCTTTCAGTCTGACTTTTTAAAAGAAGTCAGGACATAAGAGAGCAAATTGCTTTTAAAATGAACAAGTGCTACATGCAGAGAGATTCTTCACTGAGAATGTACTTACAGTCTGTCCCTTGGGAGAGCCTTCCTCAGTCAGCTTCTCAAACATCTCTCTCGCTGCCTGGATATTCTGTGGCAAGTAATCACCAAATAAAAGAGCATATGACACTCTCTCCAGGGCTTTGGTATGGTTCATGCCTGCTGCCTTCTGAAGATACCGATAAGCTCTTTAAATGTAAACAATTAAAAACCAAATTAGTAATGTTCTGAAACTGCCATTAAGTTTTTTTGATCTACTAAAATGCAGCATAATTTATGTTACAAAACCCCTTTGATAACCTTTTGAGATACGGAGTTTCACTCTTGTTGCCCGGCTGGAGTGCAATGGCATAATCTCGGTTCACTGCAACCTCCACCTCCTGGGTTCAAGCAATTCTCCTGCCTCAGCCTCCTCAGTAGCTGGGATTATAGGCGTGTGCCACTGCACCTGTCTAATTTTGTATGTTTAGTAGAGATGGGGTTTCACCATGTTGGTCAGGCTAGTTTCAAACTCCTGGCCACCTCAGCCTCCCAAAGGGCTGGGATTACAGTCATAAGCCACCATGCCCAGCCACCCCCTCTGATAAATCTTATTTCTATTTGGTCATGTTACTTATATATGTAAAAAACATCCTGCTTTTTTATTAAAAAAAATTTTTTTTGAGACACGGTCTTCCTCTGTTGCCCAGGCAATCACAGCACACTGCAGCCTCTCTACCTTCTAAGATCAAGTGATCCTCCCACCTCAGCCTCCAAGCAGCGGGACCACAGTGTGCACCATCATGCCTGGCTAATTTTTAATTTTTTTTTTAGAGACAGGGTTGCACTATGTTGCCCAGATTGGCTGGCTATTTTGTTTTTCATATGAAGTACCAGTTCTCCCTGTTATCCTAATATCTTGAAATAGTCTAATTATACTAACAGTAATTCTATTACTTTACTTTTCTATTAAAAAAAGTTCACCAGATTTGCAGTAAGAGATTACAATATGATGGTGTCCAGTATATGATCTAAAAATAACCATTGCAATTTTCTTTTTAAATCTTTGCAGACTATAAAAATGTCAGCTGAAATTAAAAGGACATAAGATGTTACGAGATAATCACTTGTTCTGTTTTTTTTCCAAGCACAAATTCCTAAATTCCAGTCAAAAATTACAAAGCAAAACCAAAAAAACGTACTTGACAACAATTCTTTTTGTTTTATGTCATTTTGAATTATAAATAGTATATGCATTCTTGGTTCTTAGAAACTACTACAACTTGAGTCAATCATTGCCATTTTACTCACTGTTACTGTAATCAGTATGTGTAACAATTTTACCTTAACAAACTAAAGTGTGGTAAAAGCAATGCTACTAATGCCCGCAAGTCATATTACGTTTTCTTGTAATGGAACTTAAAAAAATCTTCTGTGTCTCTGGTAGTCCATTTTTTAAATAATGTAGTTGCTATTTGTCTCAGTAATGGCCTGTCTTGGGGGAAAAGTGGACTTAGCAGTGCTACCTACTCTCTTTTTTGGCTTTTCTTATTGCTTCCATTAAGGATTTTCATTCCAGTTTGATACATCATTTCTGCTTCCTGCATCTGCCGTCTCTTAGCAGCCTCTTCTTCAGCTAAAAACAAAATGTCAGATGCATTTAAATGGATTTTAATTCTACACCAATTATCAACCATAAGTATTTATTCTTTCTTTTGGGCAGTCATACAAACGTAATGAATGATCTTTCACTATTCTCAAATACGATTCTAAAAACACTTATGTGTGGCCTTTACATGACACAAGACAAAACTTAAAAAAAATATATATATATAATTCATTGAAATCACTTTCTTATAGAAATACCAATACCAAGCTACTCTTAGAGGGTACTTTTCTGTTAGAAATGCTAACTTTTAAAAATATAATTCAACTAAAATTTCAGATTATATGTGATACGGTTTGGATCAGTGTCCCCACCAAATCTCACACTGAACTGTAATCCCCAGTGTTGGAGGTGGGGCCTGGTGAGAGGGATGGTTTCTCATGAATGGTTTAGCACCATCCCCTTGGTGCTGTTCTTGTGATAGTAAGTTCTCACAAGATCTGGTCATTTAAAAGTATGTGGCACCTTGCTCCTCACCATCTCTCTTGCTCCTGCTCCCACCATATGAGATGGCTGCATCTCACATGGAAGTTTCCCAAGGCCTCGCCAGAAGCCAAGCAGATGCCAGCATCATGTTTCCTGTACAGCTTGCAGAACCGTGAGCCAATTAAGCCTCCTTTCTTAATAAATTTCCCAGTCTCAGGTATTTCCTTATAGCAGTGTGAGAATGGACTAATACAACATGCCAAGGTCAGCTAAAATAAGGTCTGGACATTAGAACACAGTAGTCAGAAAAATGCTGTTATATCCAAAGGACACTTTAGCTCTATTGGAAATACTGTGTATCTTTATGAGGATAAAATATTTGATTAACTATATAATACAAATTAGTAAAAAATTGATTTTTGTTAAATATAGAAACTGATTTAATGTTCAAGTTCACCAATTTTTTAAAATCATATAACACTGAAAATCACAGAACTGTTAAAGATTTTTCAAAAGTTATTTTGCTACTGTAAGAACTCATCAAAAGAAACATATTTCATTAGAACCAGTATTTATAGAAACAGAAGCAAATTCTTCTTATAATATAAAAAAATTCTGGTGCATTAACTGGAGTACCCAGTCACACTGGCCTACATCTAAAGATGGAGTATATTTGATGTGCTTCCTCTTTTAGGATTGCCCAAATACTCTGTAAAAGCCATTTTTTAAAAAAAATTGGTATTTAATGGGTTATGTTCAAGATTTTCTGTTGTTTTTTCATAGTTAGGAAGTTTTTCCTGAACATAGCTTTCCTTAGGGGTCAGCATCTTTATAATGACATTAACACTAAAGATGGTTAAATATACTGTATTTGTCAAATGTTACCCTGGCATAGCATATTTCACTCTAAGTATTTTTTAAAAGTTATTTATTTTTCTTCTAATCACTATTAATCTTCTCCGTAATGGCCCAGTTTCCTTTACTGTCCCCCAAAAGTTTTATGTTAATTTACCAGCCTGAAGGGTTTAACAAAACAACCTGTGTATACCAACGGAAAACCATCTCCAAAAAAAACGTGAGTGTGACTTGAATGACACAGCCTGAAACTAAATACACCATATGCTTCCCACTCTTAAGTCCACTCTTTAAGGCTATAACGACATTAGCAATGTTGGCCATTTCTGACCAATGTGGAAAAGGATGACTAGAAAAAGGCCTTAAAAACATTGCCCTAGACATAAAGCAATGCAGATCTGCCTCCTACTGAGCAATACTTACTTTCACAAAAGCCCCACTTTTCATCTGCTTTGTAGTCATAGGTTGTAGCACACCACAGTCTGCCATCTTCCCTCCCATCTGATGTACATTCATCATATTCCTTATCCAGGAAAAGAAAAGGGAAGTGGCAGGGCTCCCCATGTGCTGTGCCTTCAATGGCGGTCAAAGCTGGAATGACAAGAAATAAAAACCTCAAAATGAACAACACCTCTGGTATTCATGGATTCAATGCCATCAATTTTGGCTGTTAGAATTTGAAGCAAAGATTCATGATGCCTGATTTGTAATCGGGAACATAAAAGGGCTAGCAAAGATTTTGATTAGGGAGGACTTGGTTTAGTTAATTTAGTGAGCATGGCTAGCTGATTACTTAGCATCTGTGTCTAGGTTAGACTTTCTGAAGTTCCTGATATATAACCTTAGAATATTAAAAGTCTACTGTAAAACTCCCGCCCGAAAAGTAAGCACAAAAAATAGGCAAAATGCAAGTGAATCAATTCTACTGCTCAGCAAAGCTCTCCTTGTTTCTGAATGCCAGAAGTCAATTTCTTCAGTAATACAGAGTTATATAGGGAAAATGCTCCCCCCAAGGCAAAGTTAACCACTCACACACTCCTCTGCAATCCTGTGGCATTTTATTACAGTACTTATCCCATGTATGGAAGTTACTTCTTTACCATACTCTGGTTCTCATTGGACTTTGAGCTTGTAAAGGGTAGAGACTGCATCTGTAATTTATTCTATAAATTATTTCTGAGTATCTCTTAGGTGTCGGAAATCATGCGAGGTGCTAGAAATGAGGTGGATCAGAGGTCTCTGCTACACACAACTTGCTGCCTAGCCAGGATGGGAGATATTAAGCAAATGTGTGATGGATGCTATGGAAAGGAAAGCCTCCCCTCTCAGGAACTGAGGTTTCAACTGAACCTCAAGGGTGTGCAGGAGGAGCAGTGAATGAAAGGCTCGGGGGTGGGGTGGGTAGGAGTACTCTAACAGGTGCTAAGGTGACAAAAATCAATGAGTGGCAAAGTGGACAAGAGAAGAGGCTAAAGCAGCACGAGGAAGCCAGACTGGGGAAAACCTTACAAGTCTTAATAAGGAGTTCGAACTTTTATCCTGAGAACAACGGAAACTCACTGAAAAGTTTTGCGTAGGAGTGACATGCTCACATTTTATTAAAAGAGTGGAAAGTACGTAAAAAGTAAGGCTGGATGTAAGGTGACCAGTTTAAAGGTTGTAACAGTAGTCTGAGAGGCATTGGTAGCCCAGAGAGGGGAATGGAATGGAAGATGTGGATGTACTCAAGTGATGTTAAGGAGGTAGATATGGTACCACTTTCTAGATGTGTGGATAAGAGGAAAGTTGAGTCAAGGAAGACACCCAGATGCTTTAGGGGTACATACATGGTTGCCCTTACTAAGATACAGAATTCTAAAGGAGGAGTAGGTTACCGGGTAGGTACTGCTATATTCAAGGTGGCTACTAAACAAACAAACAAACAACAAACAAACAAAAAAAAACCCCACAAAAAACAACAGCAAAAACAAAAAAAAATCACAGGTGAAAATGTTTTAGACATGTTTCAGTCATAGATTAAAAAAAAAAAAAAATTCTCCAGTACACAGATAATAGTTGAATTCAAGGGTATGCATAAGAATGCTGCATGAGATGTATATGAGAACACCAGAGGTCCAGGACTAAGCCTAAAACCATACACAGTAGGTATGAGCCCATGTCAACTTCCACTAGTCGCTTTTACATGGAGAATTTAATTGGGTAGCAGAGCTTGGTGATGAAGGGTCTAGGTTCTGGAGTCAGAACATTTGATGCAAATCCTACCACTTATTAGCTGTGTGCTTGGAGCAAATTATTTAATCTCTTAAGACTACTTAGCGATAACTTCCTTATCTCCAAATAGGAGTAACAGTCCTTATTGCATTGGGTTGTTTGCAAAGAATGACTGAGATAATACATGTAAAGGATTCATTATGGTGCCTATCACTTTAGGTAATAAGAGTCCAAGAGATGACAGCTGCTATTATTATTATGGGCACCCCCACTCTGAAGGCTAGAAAGTATCCCTTCTTTCTTTGCAGTGTAAAAAAAGGCATATCCTACTATACTAATTTTAAAAATATTTTCAATAAGCTATAAGAGACAAAATGAATTTCAAATGGTTTACACCAAGTAAATGTCACTCATCCTGGTAATAAGAGGCAAATAACTTTTTTACCTTTGCTTTGTCTATGTTTTAAAGCTGGAGGGATCATGCTACCTGACTTCAAACTATACTACAAGGCTACAGAAACCAAAACAGTATGGTACTGGTACCAAAACAGAGATATAGGCCAATGGAACAGAACAGAGTCCTCAGAAATAATACCACACATCTACAGCCATCTGATCTTTGACAAACCTGACAAAAACAAGAAATGGGGAAAGGATTCCCTATTTAATAAATGGTGCTGGGAAAATTGGCTAGCCATAAGTAGAAAGCTGAAACTGGATCCTTTCCTTACTCCTTATACGAAAATTAATTCAAGACGGATTAGAGATTTAAAATGTTAGACCTAATACCATAAAAACCCTAGAAGAAAACCTAGGTAATACCATTCAGGACATAGGCATGGGCAAGGACTTCATGTCTAAAATACCAAAAGCGACGGCAACAAAAGCCAAAATTGACAAATGGGATCTAATTAAAGAGCTTCTGCACAGCAAAAGAAACTACCATCAGAGTCAACAGGCAACCTACAGAATGGGAGAAAATTTTTGCAATCTACTCATCTGACAAAGGGCTAATATCCAGAACCTACAAAGAACTCAAACAAATTTACAAGAAAACAAACAACCAACCCCATCAAAAAGTGGGCAAAGGATATGAACAGATACTTGTCAAAAGAAGACATGCATACAGCCAACAGACACATGAAAAAATGCTCGTCATCACTGGCCATCAGAGAAATGCAAATCAAAACCACAATGAGATACCATCTCACACCAGTTAGAATGGCAATCATTAAAAAGTCAGGAAACAACAGGTGCTGGAGAGGATGTGGAGAAATAGGAACACTTTTACACTGTTGGTGGGATTGTAAACTAGTTCAACCATTGTGGAAAACAGTATGGTGATTCCTCAAGGATCTAGAACTAGAAATGCCACTTGACCCAGCCATCCCATTACTGGGTATATACCCAAAGGATTATAAATCATGCTGCTATAAAGACACATGCACATGTATGCTTACTGCAGCACTATTCACAATAGCAAAGACTTGGAATCAACCCAAATGTCCATCAGTGACAGACTGGATTAAGAAAATGTGGCACATATACACCATGGAATACTATGCAGCCATAAAAAAGGATGAGTTCGTGTCCTTTGTAGGGACATGGATGCAGCTGGAAACCATCATTCTCAGCAAACTATTGCAAGAACAGAAAACCAAACACCGCATGTTCTCACTCATAGGTGGGAACTGAACAATGAGATCACTTGGACTCGGGAAGGGGAACATCACACACTGGGGCCTATTATGGGGATGGGGGAGGGGGGAGGGATGGCATTGGGAGTTATACCTGATGTAAATGATGAGTTGATGGGTGCTGACGAGTTGATGGGTGCAGCACACCAACATGGCACAAGTATACATATGTAACAAACCTGCACGTTGTGCACATGTACCCTAGAACTTAAAGTATAAAAAAAAAAAAAAGGGATCTCTAATGCAATGTATAGGCAAGGAATCCTTTAGTAACAACTTCAGAGGAGTCATTCTGACTACAGAATTTGGAAAGGACATCCCTATACACTGCTACTAGATCCAAACCTGCCGCTGCTTTAGAAAGACAGTGTCTGAGAGTCAGGCATGGTGGCTCACGCCTGTAATCCCAGCTTTTTGGGAGGCTGAGGTGAGCGGATCACTTGAATCCAGGAGTTTGAGACCAGCCTGGGCAACATGGTGAAATCGTCTCTACTAAAAATTCAAAAAATTAGCTGGGCGTGGCAGTAGACACCTGTAGTCTCAGCTACTTGGGAGGCTAAGGCAGGAGGATCACTTGAACCTGGGAGGCGGAGGCTGCAGTGAGCTGAGAAAGTGTCTGTAGAACTGCAGTTTGTAAACCTGAATTTCAAATTAAATAGCAAATGACGGTTTAAAAGAATACTTCTATGATAATAGAAATCTTTGTCTTAAAAACAAATAGCTTATCGTAGGAATTCTAGTTTGCCAAAACTTATATTTTCTAAGTATTTCAAATATATGAAATAATTCCTTTTCATGTGATGAACTATATGACAGAAAAGAAACCGGAGAGAGTAAAAAATTTTTTGACAACAAAAGGTTTTCATCTACTGCTGATTCAGCACTGACACAAGCAGGAAGAAACCCCATGAGGCACTTGCTTCAATTTAGTCAAAACTGCAACCTGTCAAAATAATTCATTAGTGAGTTACTACAATGAAAATTTGTTTCTCTCAGCTACCTTCTCCAAGGGAAATCACAATATGGAAAGTGTTATTACTTTTTAAACTTGTTCTAAAATCTTCCAAAAGTTATTGGTTGGGACTCCCTAGTTTCAAATTGATTATCTCAAACAGAAACTCCTCACAATAGTTTTAATTTCAGTTAATTTTCTTTCTATGGAGAAATTCTGCAATAATTTCAAAGCCATCCTTTTAAAAACCTCCACAAGAACAGTGTCAATTTTAAAAACAAGGCAATCACTGCTCCGGTATAATGAAGCTGACAGGTTATGCAATTTAAATTAGCGATAACCAGTAATCAAATCTGACACCATGAAAGGGAAAAATGGGTTCTCAGTTCTGTAGCTTCATGTAAAATTCACATTTTCTAAATAATGAATCATATTTTGGCTCTACAATTAGTGACACAGTATCTCAATCTATTTGGACCTCAAGAGTAAGATATTTATAGTACAGAACTTATTGTAATACTGAACAGAATGCTTTACACTTCAACTGGTAGAAATCTGCTCTTGCAAAGTCAATTAAAATCAGTCAAGAAAGTAAGAAAAAGCAAAAAGCAAAACAGAACTGAAAATATTCAGTGTTGGCCAGAAGATGGGTAAATGAGTATGAAGACAGTGTCTGAGAGTCAGGCACGGTGACGATGGCTCACGCCTGTAATCGCAGCAAGTGAATATATTAATACAATCTCTTCAAGAGGGGCATTTGGTAATACCTATTAGAATGTAAAGGTCCATATCTTTAGATCCAGCTTTTCTACTTCTAGGATGTTTACTTAAAAAAATGCTCCCAAAAACACACAAAGAGATTATGTGCAAGAGAATACTTGTACAGTATCCTAATTTTAAAAACATAAAACCAAATGAACTCAAAGATCTACTGATAGGAAACTGGGAAATACACTATGGGGCAGCCATTAAATGAAAACCGGGGCATTGTCAACATGGAAGGATTTAAAGGTCCCTAGAGAGTAGTGGAGGGGGCGGGCGGGGAGGGGGGGTGGGGAAGAGGATCAAAGGCTGAGTCCTGAGGCAAGCTCGGGTTTCACCATCAGACAAATTCTCAGGAATCAGCAGCCAAGTGAAGAAAGTATCTTCAGGGAAAAGAACGATACTAGTGAGGGGTTAAGATGAGGACCAGGAACCAACCAGGTATCCAGCAATTAGAATGTGACTGGTGGAGAAAAGTAGATTTAGTAGTCTGGAGAAGGCTCAAGTCTTGCTGGAGCTGGATTAGAGAAAGAGAAAGCGAAATCAGTGATTAAAGAGAACCCTTTCAAAGAATTATGCTACAAATGGGAGTAGAGGAGTGGGATGGTAGCTGGAAGGGGACTAAAGGACATAAGATTTTTGTTTTTAACAGATATTACAGTATGCTTGATGCTTGAACACTGAAGGAAAGAATCCAAGAGATAAAAAAGGTAAACATGGCTAGAATGCTGATCTCTCTCTCTCTCTACATATATAGAATTAAAGGCTAGTGGAACATAAGCACATCTTTTTTGCACTTTCAATTGTAAAATCAAAACAAAAAACTAAAAGTTAATTTCTTGATCTATACAGATAAACACAAATAATTTAGCTTTACAAGTTTCTCATTTTAAGAACTTTTACAGTTTACATGGGTGATCTTTAAATAAGAAAATTACCCATTTAATCATGCTGTTTCTCTGAAGCAATCTGGTAGTTCCAAACATAGAGTACTAAGTAGCATATGAATCAAATATACCTGTAGTCAAAGAGAGCTGATAAACAATTATTTAATGTTAAAAAGCTACCAACCTCAAGACAACTGTCATAGTGTTCACCAATTTTGGTAAACACTGAAATAAAAGCTCAATCAAGCAAACGATTGTCACCAAAAAAAATCTCCCAAGGACTAAGAACAAAGCACCAGTACATACAGTTTAAAGGAACCAAAGTACTTGACTTAAAGTACATGACATAGGCCAAATGATATGGGCAGTATTTTACTGTTGTCTAGGAAAATGCTATAGTAATATTTTGGGGAAAATACCAATGGTATGTAATTTGCTACAGACTGCTTTCATCAAAAGTTGAAAACTGCAAAATAAGGTCTAGAAACTATCTTTGTAAATAAACACACACTATACGAAGAAAGCCACTGTTTTATAGATTACAATGTATTTTTCAGAAGATGTATTCATATGTAGAATGAACAAAACGTTAACATCAGGGTTCATACAAAGTTCAGCTCTTTCTGTGAG
This sequence comes from Macaca nemestrina, assembly GCF_043159975.1. Lineage (NCBI taxonomy): Eukaryota > Metazoa > Chordata > Mammalia > Primates > Cercopithecidae > Macaca > Macaca nemestrina. The sequence continues at coordinate 26,374,830 of NC_092131.1, read as the reverse complement.
AAGCAACTAATCATTTTAAAATACAAAGAGAAAGAAGCCCAATCACTGGCCCATGTGACCAGAATAAAGTGGCAAACTTCATATCAATCAGGTGATAGGCACTGTCAAAAACCATCCAGAGTAAAACTTGCTCAGGAAAGCTGCTATTTAAGAACAGTGGGTTTCTCTAAACAATGGCTTTTAAAGACAGGTGGGTTTTCAAAGCTGTGGTGTGGCTGGCATCTACAAGGATGGTCTCCTAAAGGAGTTTCCTTGCACAAATAATTTTCTTGTAAAACCAAATCAAACCAAAGAAACAACAATAACAAAAAAAAGCCTTTTCATGAAAGTCCGGACCTGCTGCAGGCAACTGCCTGTGTCTTCTATCTTCTGTTTAATCTGATTGCTAGGATAAAGGTCGTTCCTTCCCTGCCATCCCCACTTAAGCAACAATGGAGTAGAAATCATTCTACTGCTCAACAGCTTGCTGCAGAACCTAATTTTAAGCAAGATGTAGTCAGTTTAAACTCAGTTCCTTTTGTGCCATTTAAAATAATCCAAGATGCCAATTACTCTATTTTTCTTTTTTAAGGCTGTAAGGATGTATTTACTGCAGAGACAAACAGTAAGAAAGTATACAAAATTAAAGAAAAATGACAGTTATCTTTACCTATCACTTCAAGTTATTTCTGTCTAGAGGTAATGACAGTTAGTGAAAAAAGTTCTGGACCTTTTTCAGTTGCAAACTTATTTTTACAAATGGCTTATTTGGCCGGGCGCGGTGGCTCAAGCCTGTAATCCCAGCACTTTGGGAGGCCGAGACGGGCGGATCACGAGGTCAGGAGATCGACACCATCCTGGCTAACCCGGTGAAACCCCGTCTCTAGTAAAAAATACAAAAAAATAGCCGGGCGAGGTGGCGGGTACCTGTAGTCCCAGCTACTCGGGAGGCTGAGGCAGGAGAATGGCGTAAACCCGGGAGGCGGAGCTTGCAGTGAGCCGAGATCCGGCCACTGCACTCCAGTCTTGGCGACAGAGCAAGACTCCGTCTCAAAAAAAAAACAAAAAACAAAAAAAAACAAATGGCTTATTTTCACATAAAGGATTTGTGATGGTTAATTTTGTGTGTCAACCTGGCTGGGCCATAGTGCCCAGATATTCAGTATATCATTGTTTTGGATGTTTCTATGAAGGTGATTTTTGGATGAAATTAATATTTAAATTGGTGGACTCTGAATAAAGCAGATTATCCTCCATGATGTGGGTGGATGTCGCCCAATCAGTTGAAGGACTGAGTAGAAAGAAGACTGAACCCTATAAAGAAGAAATTCTCTAAGCAAATGGCCTTTGGTTCTGTTTCTCTGGAGAACTGTGACTAATACAAGATCATACTAACTGAACTACTTTTCAATAGGACATTTTTTTGCTTAACATATCATTGACATTCTTGTAGGTGGCAGACAGGGCAGACTGCCTCATTACCGATTCTGAACCACTTCCCCAGATGATAGTTTCAGAATTCTCCTAGTGTCTTCCGAAAATGCTTCTGCTTTTCTGATGCAGGCAACATTTCTTCCTGAGGACCCAGGCCCTGAAGGTGCAGCCACTATCAGATTTGACCACATGGAACAAACATGAGGATGAAGCCAGTCTACTTGAGGAGCTGAACAGGAAGAAAGGGAGAGCTGGAGTCTCTGCTGGCACAAGTCCTGTGTTCTACTTACATGAACCAAATAAACCTCTGGTTCTGCCACTGTCTGACAGATTTTCTTATTTACAAGAAAACATGTTCCTTTTAAAATGGCTGAGTATTCTATAACAGGCAATACCACAAAGTAATCATTCTCCTTATGATGGCCAATTAATTATTCATTCATGATCAACAAATGTTTACTGAGATGACATGCAGAAAATAGTTAGCAAGTCTAACTAGTTATCCTTTGAAAGACTGCTTATCACGTGGCTGTCAGTTGCCATCAAGGAACTTAGATTTTGGAAGGGTTCCCACTGAGAGGTGAAGTCAGCTGGGCTACTGGGTAGGGTGGGGACTTGGAGAACTTTTCTGTCTAGCTAAAGGATTGTAAACACACCAACCAGCGCTCTGTGTCTAGCCAAAGGTTTGTAAACACACCAATCAGTACTCTGTAAAAATGCACCAATCAGCGCTGTGTCTAGCTAAAGGTTTGTAAATGCACCAATCAGCACTCTGTAAAAACAGACCAATCAGCTCCTCGTAAAATGGACCAACCAGCAGGATGTGGGCGGGGCCAAATAAGGGAATAAAAGCTGGTAACCTGAGCCAGCAGCAGCAACCCACTTGGGTCCCCTTTTACACTGTGGAAGCTTTGTTCTTTTGCTCTTCACAATAAATCTTCTTGCTGCTCACTCTTGGGGTCTGCGCTACCTTTATGAGCTGTAACACTCACTGCAAAGGTCTGTGGCGTCACTCCTGAAGTCAGTGAGACCATGAACCCACTGGGAGGAATAAACTACTCCAGACGCGCCACCTTTAAGAACTGTAACACTCACTGCGAGGGTCTGTGGCTTCATTCTTGAAGTCAGCGAGACTAAGAAGGAATAAATTCTGGACACATTTTGGTGACCATGAAGGGACAATCACCAAGCAGTGAGTACCATCGGACCCCTTTCGCTTGCTATTCTGTCCTATTTTTCCTTAGAATTCGGGCACTAAATACCGGCACCTGTCGGTCAGTTAAAAGCAACTAGCGTGGCCACTGGACTAAAGACATGGGTGTCAGGCTTTCTGGGAAAGAGCTCTCTAACAACCCCCAACTCTTCGGAGTTGGGAATGTTGGTTTGCCTGGAACCAGCTTCTGCTTTCCCTGTACTTCTGGGCTGAGCCGAAGGTGGACAGAGAGGAACGCCATTCAGTTCCGGGGTCCGGACAACAAGTTGGTTGACCTTGCGGCCATGAGTGGAACTCTCAAAGTCACGTTGCCCAAGTGAGACTCACCCATCTATCCTATCTATCCTGACCCTTACCTCCATGGGTCCTAATGCTTGTCAGACAAACTTCCTCTAGCCTTTCTTCTCTGAGGCTAGTCCTGCTTCTAAAAACCACTCCCTATCTCTGGTGCTTTTCTAGTTTCTCCTATAAGAATGATTTCTAGTATATACTCCAGGACTCTATTCCCTTCTTTAGGCACCTGGCCTCACTAGTTAGAGACACACAATTTTTGCCCAAAGCCCGGTCGGGGCGGCGGACTATCTTATCTGGAATTTTAGGGTCCCTCCTCAGGCTAGCGGGCCTAACAAAAGCTATTCCTGAAGCTAGGATATGGGGAGCCTCAGAAATGATATCCTTCTGATTCAAGTGAGGACAAAAGGCATCACTCTTCCAACTCTGGAGATCCTTCCCCTCACTTAGGGGATGCCCCACTTCACTTTTGGGGCATAATATCTTTATAGGATATGGGTAAAGTCCCAATACTAACAGGAGAATACTTAGGACTCTAACAGGTTTTTGAGACTGCGTCAGTAAGGGTCATAAATCCGATTTTTCTCGGTCCTCTTTGTGGTCTAGGAGGACAGGCAAGGGTGCAGGTTTTCGAGAATGCATTGGTAAGGGCCACTAAATCCAACCTTCCTCGGTCCTCTTTGTGGTCTAGGAGGAAAACTAGTGTTTCTGCTGCTGTGTCAATGAGCTCAACTATTCCGATCAGCAGGGTCCAGGGACCGTTACGGGTTCCTGGACAGGGAGAGAACCAAACCAAAGCCACGGGCAGTTTGGTCTTTCAGATGGGAAACAGGCATCAACAGGCTCACCCATGAAATGCATCCTAAGCTGTTGGGACCAATTTGACCCACAAACCCTGAAAAAGAGGCGGCTCATTTTTTTCTGCATTATGGCCTGGCCCCAGTATTCTCTCTGATGGGGAAAAATGGCCACCTGAGGGAAGTATGAATTACAATACTATCCTGCAGCTTGACTTTTCTGTAAGACGGAAGGCAAATGGAGTGAAATACCTTATGTCCAAGCTTTCTCTTCATTGAAGGAGAATCCACAACTATGCAAAGCTTGCAATTTACATCCCACAGGAGGACCTCTCAGCTTATCTCCATATCCTAGCCTCCCTATAGCTCCCCTTCCTATTAATGATAAGACTCCTGTAATCCCCCCTGTCCAGAAGGAAACAAGCAAAGACTCCAAAGGACCACAAAAACCCCTGGGCTATCGGTTATGTCCCCTTCAAGCTGTAGGGGGAGGGGAATTTGCCCCAAGCTGGGTACATGTCCCCTTCTCCCTCTCTGATTTAAAGCAGATCAAGGCAGACCTGGGGAGGCTTTCGGACGATCCTGATAGGTATACAGATGTCCTACAGGGTCTAGGGTAAACTTTTGCTCTCACTTGGAGAGATGTCATGCTCTTGTTAGGTCAAACCCTGGCCTTTGAAGAAAACAATGCGGCTTTAGCTACAGCCTGAGAGTTTGGAGATACCTGGTATCTTAGTCAAGTAAATGACAGACTGATAGCCGAAGAAAGGGACAAATTCCCTACCGGTCAGCAAGCCGTCCCCAGTATGGACCCCCACTGGGATCTACATTCAGATCATGGGGACTGGAGTCGTAAACATCTACTGACCTGTGTTCTAGAAGGACGAAGGAGAATTAGGAAAAAGCCCATGAATTATTCAATTATGTCCACCATAACTCAGGGAAAGGAAGAAAATCCTTCTGCCTTCCTTGAGAGGCTATGGGAGGCCTTAAGAGAACATACTCCCCCGTCACCTGACTCACTTGAGGGTCAACTGATTCTAAAGGGTAAGTTCATTACCCAATCGGCCGCAGATACCAGAAGAAAGCTCCAAAAGCGAGCCCTGGCCCTGAACAAAATCTGGAGGCATTATTAAACCTGGCAACCTGGTGTTCTATAATAGGGACCAAGAGGAACAGGCCAAAAAGGAAAAGTGAGACCAGAGAAAGGCTGCAGCCTTGGTCATGGCCCTCAAACCAACCTTGGTGGTTCAAAGAGGACAGAAAATGGAGCAGGCCAGTCACCTGGTGGGGCTTGTTGTCAGTGTGGTGTGCAAGGACACTTTATAAAAGATTGTCCAATGAGAAACAAGCTGCCCCCTCGCCCATGTCCACTATGCCGAGGCAATCACTGGAAGGTGCACTGCCCCAGAGGACAAAGGTTCTCTGGGCCAGAAGCCCTCAACCAGATGATCCAACAACAGGACTGAGGGTGCCTGGGGCAAGCGCCAGCTCATGTCATCACCCGCAGTGAGCCCCGGGTATGTTTAACCATTGAGGGCCAGGAAACTGACTTCCTCCTGGACACTGGTGCGGCCTTCTCAATGTTAATCTCCTGTCCCAGACAACCGTCCTCAAGGTCTGTTACCAACTGAGGAATCCTGGGACAGCCTGTAACCAGGTATTTCTCCTACCTCCTCAGTTGTAATTGGGAGACTCTGCTCTTTTCACATGCCTTTGTTACTCCTGAAAGTCCCATGCCCTTATTAGGGAGGGATATAGTATTCAAAGTTGGAGCTACTGTCTACATGAATATGGGGAACAAGTTACCCATTTGTTGTCCCCTGCTTGAGTAGGGAATTAACCCTGAAGTCTGGGCATTGGAAGGAACAAATTCCGGGCACACCACCATTCTGACTTATAAAAGTGACTCATGGAGCCCAAACCATACAAACCCGTGGTTTACTCTCAATACCCATTTTTCTTCTGGGATTCTACAGTTTTGGTACATGCTAGTAGAGGGTGATTAGAAACTAGTTTTCAATAAAAACTCCAGGCAGTGGGTCTCTAATGAGCCTCCCTGGTAGACAACATTTCACGTGTTACAATTTGCTGCTGGGGGAATTAAGTGCATCCTGCATAAGTTCCGTGGGACAGGACCCTTGGAAGCTTCTACCTTGTTTCCTCCAGACTTCCCCCCATGTACCTTGCACCTGTGCTGATTTTGCTTTGCCCCCTTTTGCTGTAATAAATCATAGCTGTGAAGGCAACTATATGTCAAATCCCCCTACCAAATCATTAAACCTGGGGATGGTCTAGGGATCTCTGACACAGATGCATCAGAAGTGGGATTTGCTAGAATGACCCTGACTCACTGATATATGGTGAAAGTGCTGTTTGAGAAGAGGAAGGATAAAGGGCAGAATATGATGAATCTTTGGGGCCTGAGTGGTTACGCAGTCATCCACGGTATGAAGCAGTAGCTGAGCTACTATACGTTGTGAGAGCCACAGAATCGGAAAGTGATAGATCCAGCTCCAGGAAAGCTGGCTTGCTGGATACCCCTGACTGCTTTTAGGCATGCTGGCTAAAATGAGGGAAAAGGCAGTGTAGTGCAGCCTATGGTTTTTGTTCTCTCCTCTAGATGGAAAGAGAAAGGACCCCCAAATTCCCAAGGATGGGCCAAACCAAAATGTTACAAGTTTGAACTGCTCTCTTTAAAAAGTTAAATCTGGTCTGGAACAAAATTTTGGATAAACCAGAAAACAAACAAACAAAAAAACTGGGGGAGGTAACAATCCAGCAGTTTTTTTTCAGCCTGGCTGCTGCTCTTGCTACAATATCCTCCCCCGCCTCCCTTCCTGCCCTGCATTCCAGGATCTTCCCTGGCAGCTGTAATGTTAACAGTGCAAACACTGAATTTACTGCTAGGAGGCTAAGTAAACTGCAGTAGATTAAAAAAAAAAAAAAAAAAAAGGAAGAAAAATTTAAAAATGGCTTTATATTTTGTGGCTATTGCATCCAGATGTATTGTAAAAATTAATATAAAATGTTAAACACTTGTAATTTCATAAATACCAGAGGAATAATCCTGATCAGGGGAAGCTGCAAAAAAAAAAAAAAAGAAACGTGTTAGTGGCACACAGCTTCTTTGCTTTTTGCTGCCAGTGGGAGGACTGGAATTTGAACTCTTTTGAGTTTTGGAAACAGAGTATCTGTAATTGATGGTTTGCTTCCAGGGTTACCATGTGTACTCTCTGGAACTGAACTTTTTTTTTTTTTTTTTGACAGTCTTACTCTGTCGCCCAGGCTGGAGCGCAGTGGCATAATCTCAGTTCACTGCAGCCTCTGTCTCCCAGGCTCAAGCGATTCTCATACGACACTTGGCTAATTTTTTTATGTTCTTAGTAGAGATGGCGTTTTACAATATTGGCCAGGCTGGTCTTGAACTCCTAGCCTCAAGTGATCCTCCTGCCTCGGCCTCCCAAAGTGCTGGGATTACAGGCAGGAACCACCGCGCCCGGCCTGGGACTGAACTTCGGGTACTCTGACTCTCATGAGACTGACTCAGCCCTGGAAAGCTTTTAGGTCAGCTTCCACTTACTAGGCTACAGTTGTGCTGTGCCTGATTTAAAAAAAAAAAAAAAAAAAAAAGTTAACACAGAAACTTAAGATCATGTAAAAAAACAAATAATAGGTAAAATGTGTTTTTAAAAAGGTAGGCCGGGAGGAAGCCTATTGTTTTTCTAAGATAGACCATTATGATAAATGGGAATTCTTTACCTGGCTAAGTCCAGGCCTCCTAAATCAATACTGCAGGCTAGTCTTCCTACTTACTACTAACTGGGTCTTATTGGTAACTCTGCTGTAAAGATGCCTTGGCCAAAGACCTAGGGAGTAGACTGTGCAGAGAAGAGTTAACAAAATAGACATAAACTTCTCTCTTTGAGAAGGTCAGCTTACAAGGTTAGCCCTTGGTTGGCATCTGGAAATTTAGATTGCTGGAGAGTTCCTACTATCCTACGGATAAGAGTGGCTCACCCAAACTATACAAACAATGATTTATGTTGAACACTTGCTTTCCTTCTGCAAGTCTGGTACATGCCAGGAAGAGACCGCCAACTTAACTAGCCCCCAATAAAAACTCTAGGTCTCTAATAAGCTACCCGGGTACAAAACATTTCACATGTGTTATCTTAACTTGTTGCTGCCGGATGTAAGCACTCCCTGTGTGACTCCTCTGAGAGAGGACCCTTGAAAGCTTACATCTGGTTTCCCCTACACTTCATTTCATGCTTTTCCTTTGCTGATTTTGCCTTCTAGTCTTCCACTATGACAACTTATAGGTGTGAACACAACTCTACGCTGAGTCCTTGGAGTCAGCATAGATTTACTAGGAACACTTCCTACCCAATTACTGCACCTGAGGGTGTGGTCTTGGGGTTCCTCAACACAATTGGGAATAAGTGTGAAATGTTCAAGAAATAGCAAGAGGACAAGTATGGCGGGAGTCACATAAAGGGAAGTGGCAGAAGTTAAAGAGAGAGGAGGTGCCTGATGTCAGGCCTTGTTAATAGAAGAAGTTTGAATTTTATTTTGAGTAGGACAGGAAGCCAAAGGAGGTTTCTGAGCAGGGAGAAGGCTCAGTCTGGCTGCTGTTAGGGAACTGATAGTGGGGGAAAAGAGCAAAAGGAGGAAGGCCCGATTGGAAGCTCTTACATATAGTAAACACTTTGATTATCCTTGGGTGGTTCAGGAACCACTTCAGAAAGGAGAAACCTACATTTATTTTTAAGAATGAACAGAAATTTGACAGTGGATTTGGGCAAGGGAATGAGGAAGGCATCCTAAGCAGTGAGGAGAACCTGTACAAAGGCCCACAGGCATGAACTGTATGTTGTATTTGAAGAACAGAGAAGGGTTTTGTATTGCTGAAAAAGGCTGCTTGGGGGAGGGGTAAACCGAAGGCTCTGTGAATCATGCTAAGGACTGCATACTTCGTCTCCCAGGCAAACAGGGAGGTAATGGAGGCCTGTAAACAGGGGAGTTACAGGGTCAAATTTGAGTTTGAGAAAGGTTAATATGGTAGCAACAAGATTGAGAGGCTGACAAAGGGCAAAAGTTTCAAAGTAGCTGTCACATAACCCAGTTCTAGTGTAGCTGGAACTGTACACAGCCATACATATGCAATTTATGTTATATATTATATGTGCATAAGTACATAAGCCTTTTCTTGTATTAAGAATAAATTAAAAACAAGTCTAAATCATTATTGAAAAGTGAAAACAAACTGATACAAACTAATCTGAATGTTTATGAAGTTGTTGATAGAACCAGAGAATTATTAGTGATTTTAAAACACTGTATTATTATAAATCCCTAGCAAAATATATACTGAGGATAAGAAGAACCATAAAGGAATCTTGGGCTGCATTCTGTGGTCCCACAGTTAGTGGGAAGGGCCACTGTTATTTTGAAACTATATATACATATTTATTATAAAACAAAGTAACATTAATGTCATTAGGTACTAAGATTTTCAGCACCAGTGAAAGGAAATAACACAAAATAAGCAAAAACCTTGATGAGGTGGTAAGGCTCGCAGCAGACCTGTAATCTGTTCTTTCTTCTCACTGGCCCAAAACAGAGCGAGCAGATACCTCTCTCTAAGCATCATCAAATCACCTTAGAAATATGGTAAAGACAGACCTCTGGCAAACACACTGAAGGTATTTACTATCGGAAGAGTCGTTACTTATAAAATGCTTCAGCAGGATGAACTTGATCTGTCTACATTGCTCATTATACAAAAACCTGGGATGTAGGCAGGCATGACTCTAGAAAATATCACATACACTATGTAATTATCAGAGAAGAAACCGGTGATGTCTCATGTTGGAAACAGCTTTCTTTCGTGGAATTGACACTCTATAGGCATTACTTAGAGACCTCGAGTGTTGAACTCTGGGCTGGAGCACAGTCTAATTGAGGAAAGAAAGGACCTAAGAGCAGCTCTGGTAGCCACAGACTTCTCTACACCCTGCTTTTGTCTTATGATGATTTTATCTTTGAAAATATTTGCCAAGCTTGATAGTAGGTTAGGATCTCTGATCCTTATAAGTTCAATATGTCAATCTGAATTTTGTTATCTTGCCTGTAATATTTAATTTGAACTGGAAGTTATCGGTATGAAAGATACATTTCCTAACCCAACGCACCAAAAAGGCCTGTAAGTAATGACAATTTAGCAATGCAGATCACTGGAGCTTATAGTATCTAACCCATTAAAAGCAATCTGGGTTCCTTGGAGAAATAGCTGACATTTACTTCTGGGTCAAGAAATGTACAAAATGAGTTTAGGACACCCTTGTTCTTCCTGGAAAAAAAAGTTACGAAAGATCACCAGGATTTAGTCAAAAAGACAAAGGAATGACTACCAACGGCCAAAAAAGGAAAATTCTGAGCAATCAACAAAAAAGAATGATTGCAATGAACACAAATACAATCATGTGACAGACACATCATGACTCCCTGGTCAAAGACAGACTGTGGATACCATGGTGGTCTCATAAGATTATAATGAAGCTGAAAAATTCCTATCACCTAGTCATGTCCTAGTCATTATAATATTGTAGCACAATCCATTACTTATGTTTTTGTAGTGAAATTAGTGTGAATAAACCTATTGCACTTCCAGTTGTATAAAAGTATAGTAATACAATTATGTATGGCACTTAACACTTGATAGTGATAATAAACAACTATGCTACTGGTCTACATGCTTACTGTATTTTTCACCCTTATTTTAGCATGTACTCCTACTTATGTAAAAAAAAAAAGTTAACTGTACAACAGCATTAGGTGGGTCCTTCAGGAAGTATAGGCATCGTTATCATAGGAGATGACAGTTCCATGCCTGTTAATGGCCCTGAAGACCTTCCAGTGCGACAAGATGTGGAGGCGGAAGACAGTGATATTGATGGCCCTGACCCTGTGCAGGCATAGGCTAATGTGTATATTTGTCTTAGTTTTTAACAAAAACGTTTTTTAAAAAATTAAAAAATAGAAAAAAGCTTATAGAATAAGGATAATGTATAAAGAAAATATTTTTGTATAGCTGTACAATGTGTTTGTATTTTAAGCTAAGTGTTACTACAAAATAGTCAAAAAGCTAAAAAATTTATAAATGAAAATATAAAAGTTTATAAACTAATTATCACTGTGTTACAACTGAGTACGGTATTCAATACAATAACAAGCTATGGAAGTTTGTAGCCTAGTGGCAATAGGCTATAACATATAGCCGAGGTACATAATAGGCTACAATAGCTAGCTATGTGTAAGTATACTCTGTTTGCATAATGATAAAATTAACTAGTGATGCATTTATCAGAATGCATCCCCATTGTTAAGTGATACATGACTGTCCCTCAGTATCACTGGAGGACTGGGTCCAGGACCTGGCCTGGTGGTACCAAAATCCATGAGTGCTCAAGCGGTTTAGATAAAATGATGTAGTGCTTGCATATAACCTAGGCAATCCTCCCGTATACTTTACATCATCCCTAGACTACTTCTAACACCTAATATAATGGAAATGCTATGTAAATAGTTATACTACATTGTTCAGGGAATAATGACAGGAACAAAAACTGTGGACATGTTCAGTACACAGCTGCAACCACCCATTTTTTCCAAATATTTTCAAATATTTGGTTGAATCCATGGATACAGAGGGCTGACTATATATAAGAATCCATTAATTTATAATGATGCTTGTGATATTGCAAAAAAAATTTGATCTTCATCCCATTTCCAGAAATATAGCTCTTAAAATCCCTGGAATCTCTTGAGTGATTAGAATGTCTTCTGTATGATAATGAGATAACTGGTGGCTGGAGGCTCCTAGAAAGCCTTGGGATAGGACTTGGTTGCCAGGGAAACCAACCATTACATTAGAGGGTTAGCATTTACAGTCCCACCGCCCAACCTCAGAAGGGCAGAGGAGCTAAAAGTTGAGCTAATAAATCAATGCCCAGTGATTTAATCAATTATGCTTGCATAACAAAGCTTACATAAAAACCCCAAATAGCTGAGTTCTGGGAGTTTCTGGAAAGCTGAGCACATGGAGATTCCTGGAGGGTGGGTGGCATGGTCAGATCAGAGAGGGCATGGAAGCTCGGCAGCCCTTCTCCCATACCTTGCCCTATGCCTCTCTTCCATCTGGCTTTTCGTCTCTATCCTTTGTAATATCCTTTATAATAAATGTAAATTCATATTTACATTTACCCATTTATCATGCTTCCCAGAGTCCTAAGTGCTAGCAAATTAACTGAACCCAAGAAGGGGGTTGTGGGAATCCTGATTTATAGCCAGTCTGTCAGAAGCACAGACAACCCGGGGCTTATGATTGGCATCTCAAGGAGTGGGGACTGGTCTTGTGAGACTGAGCCTTCAACTTGTGAGATCTAATGCTATCTCCAGGTAGTGTCAGAACGGAATTAAATTGGTAGACATCCTGCTGGTTTCTGCTGGAGAATCCTCTGTAGAACTGATTGCTTACTTGGTATGTGGGGAAACACTCACAATAGGTCTGGTGTCAGAAGTGTTAACTCATTGAGAAAGAGAAAGAAAAACACACCTTCGTTTGGTTTTCCTATATCCTTACAATGCTCAAATACAAAGCAAAACAAATACAAACAAAAACATACTCGTTATTCTCTTTTGGAGATTGCTTGGGCACCAAATTTTCATTTTGAAACAGTTCAAAGGAAATAATCAAGAGTTTATCTAGCTTTCCCTGGATGAGACTATATTTCAGGGCAATCAAAGACTTGATGAAAGAAAATTCTTTATAAAAGAATCCCAGGTAACAAATGCAGGAGGAATGGTAGAATTAGAAAGTCACCATTTTGCAACCCCTAATAAATAAAAGATCCAGGCAATAAACATAAACGGTTGCCAAAATCTCTAAGCAAAAGATCAATGAGGAACTTTAGAATGGTGAGATCAGACTGATATCACCCGACCTCGCTGATTAATCTTAACATCAGTAAAAGTGGAAAAATCAGATACTACATGTCTCTCGACGTAATGCAACAGAAAGTACACACCACCACCTACCTATGAAATACTCTCAATAAAAAGACAGAACCAAATCTACCCATGTCTCTAGAACTAACTCCCAGTTTATAGAATAAACAGCAGATAATGGAACAAGCTCAATGACATTACAAGGACATGACTAGCTAGATCCAAAACATGAGAAACCGTATAGCACAAAGGACACTGCATATTTCTTTAGCAAATAAAATGACACTTAAAAACAAAGGAGGGGCTGGGTGCCGTGGCTCAGGCCTGTAATCCCAGCACTGTGGGAGGCCAAGGTGGAAAGATCACTTAAGGTTAGGAGTTTGAGACCAGCCTGACCAACATGGTGAAACCTCATCTCTACTAAAAATACAAAAAAATTAGCTGGGCATGGTGGCACGTGCCTGGTATCCCAGTTACTCAGGAGGCCGAGGCAGGAGAATCTCTTGAACCCGGGAGGCAGAGGCTGCAGTGAGCCAAGATCGTGCCATTGCACTCCAGACTGGGCAACAGTGTGAGACTCTGTCTCAAAAAAAAAAGAAAAACAACAAGGGAGGGAGATCGGCAACAGATTAAGAGAAACCTAGGTCTTAGCTTGGAAATGAATTCAAACAAATAAATTGTAAACTGACACTTGAAGAAACTTGAAAAATTAAACAGTCTGGGTATTAGGTAATAAAGGAGTAATGGCTAATTCTGTGTATTTGCTGAAAAGAAAATTCTTCCGAGAGAGAGAGAGAGAGAGAGAGAGAGAGAGAGAGAGAGAGAGAGGTAAAAGCACAGGTGGAATTTGCGTTAAAATATTCTAGGAAAGAAAAAAGAGGGAAATGTGGGTATGGTAGTAAAGATGAAAAGACCAGCAGAATGATGTCTATTGAAGCTGAATAAGGGGTGGGAAGGGGGGTCATTTTACCCTTTACTTTTACGCATGTTTAAAAATTTCCCAGGCTTGCTGCAGTGTCTCATGCCTGTAATCCCAGCACTTTGGGAGGCCAAAGTGGGAGATCACCTGAGTTCGAGGCTATGGTGAGCTCTGATTGTGCCACTGCACTCCAGGCTGGGTGACAGAGTGAGACCATGTCTCTAAAAATATAGAAACTAAAAAAAAAAAAAAAAAAAAATCCCTAATTAAAAAATGAAGAATGAATTAAATTATAATATTTAGTAAAAATTTTAAAATGGTAATGCACACTTCGCTATTTTCAAACGAAGTAAACAGAATTACTTTTCTGAAGAACAATTTAACAATGTGTATCAACTGTCTTTTAAACTTTTACATCCAATTCAGTAAATATACTTTTAAGAATTCTAAGGAAATTTTCACAGATATGCACAAAGATACATCTAAAATGATCTCCCGGCATAACATAAACATTTTGGTTTATGGTACCGTATATTTACATATAAAATTATTTATAGTCATTAACTATCAAATTGCAAAATAGCTAAATGACATGGAAAAACGTTTATGGTAAACTGTTAAGTGCAAAATGCAGGCTGCAACATAGAATACACATTTTGACTCAATTTACTTTTCTTAAAATTATTCATACACCTAAAAAAATCCTGAGAGAATATTCTCCATGATGTGAGTAGCTGTTATTTCTAGTTGATGGGATTCAGGTACTTTTAATTTTTTAAAAATAGTTTTTCTATTCATGAAAATGGTACATTTGTAGTAAAAAAAAATTCTAGGGGGAGGTTCCAAGATGGCCGAATAGGAACAGCTCCAGGCTACAGCTCCCAGCGTGAGTGATGCAGAAGACGGGTGATTTCTGCATTTTTAACTGAGGTACGGGGTTCATCTCACTGGGGCTTGTCGGACAGTGGGTGCAGGACAGTGGGTGCAGCCCATGGACCATGAGCCGAAGCAGGGCGAGGCATCACCTCACTTGTGAAGCACAAGGGGTCGGGGAATTCCCTTTCCTAGCCAAGGGAAGCCGTGACAGATGGCACCTGGAAAAAGGGGTCACTCCCACCCTAATACTGTGCTTTTCCAATGGTCTTAGCAAACGGCACACCAGGAGATTATATCCCATGCCTGGCTCGGAGGATCCCACGCCCATGGAGCCTCCCTCATTGCTAGCACAGCGGTCTGAGATGGAACTGCAAGGCAGCAGTGAGGCTGGGGGAGGGGCGCCTGCTATTGCTGAGGCTTGAGTAAGTAAACAAAGCAGACTGGAAGCTTGAACTGGGTGGAGCCCACCGCAGCTCAAGAAAGCCCACCTACCTCTGTAGAATCCACCTCTGGGAGCAGGGCATAGCTGAACAAAAGGCAGCAGAAACTTCTGCTGACTTAAACGTCCTGTCTGACAGCTTTGAAGAGAGTAGTGGTTCTCCCAGCACGGAGTTTGAGATCTGAGAACGGACAGACTGCGTCCTCAAGTGGGTCCCTGACCCCTGAGTAGCCTAACTGGGAGGCACCTCCCAGTAGGGGCCGACTGACACCTCATATGGCCGGGTGCCCCTCTGAGACGAAGCTTCCAGAGGAATGATCAGACAGCAACATTTGCTGTTCTGCAATATTTGCTGTTCTGCAGCCTCTGCTGGTGATACCCAGGCACACAGGGTCTGGAGTGGACCTCCAGCAAACTCCAACAGACCTGCAGTTGAGGGTCCTGCCTGTTAGAAGGAAAACTAACAAACAGAAAGGACATCCATACCAGAACCCCATCTGTACATCACCATCATCAAAGATCAAAGGGAGATAAAACCACAAAAATTGGGAGAAACCAGAGCAGAAAAGCTGAAAATTCTGAAAATCAGAGTGCCTCTTCTCCTCCAAAGGAACGCAGCTCCTCGCCAGCAACGGAACAAAGCTGGATGGAGAATGACTTTGACGAGTTGAGAGAAGGCTTCAGGTGATCAGTAATAACAAAACTTCTCTAAGCTAAAGGAGGATGCTTGAACCCATTGCAAAGAAGCTAAAAACCTTGAAAAAAGATTAGACGAATGGCTAACTAGAATAACCACTGGAGCGAAGACCTTAAATGACATGATGGAGTTAAAAACCATGGCATGAGAACTCTGTGATGCATGCACAAGCTTCAGTAGCCAATCTGATCAATTGGAAGAAAGGGTATCGGTGATTGAAGATCAAATGAATGAAATGAAGCGAGAAGAGAAGTTTAGAGAAAAAAGAGTAAAAAGAACAAAGCCTCCAAGAAATATGAGACTATGTGAAAAGACCAAATCTACATCTGATTGGTGTACCTGAAAGTGATGGGAAGAATGGAACCAAGTTGGAAAACACTCTGCAGGATATTATCCAGGAGAACTTCCCAAACCTAGCAAGGCAGGCCAACGTTCAAATTCAGGAAATACAGAGAACACCACAAAGAAACTCCTCGAAATGAGCAACTCCAAGACACATAATTGTCAGTTTCACCAAAGTTAAAATGAAGGAAAAAACGTTAAGGGTAGCCAGAGAGAAAGGTCGGGTTACCCACAAACGGAAGCCCATCAGACTAACAGCGGATCTCTCAGCAGAAACTCTACAAGTCAGAAGACAGTGGGGGCCAATATTCAACATTCTTAAAGAAAAGAATTTTCAACCCAGAACTTCATATCCAGCCAAACTAAGCTTCATAAGTGAAGGAGAAATAAAATCCTTTACAGATAAGCAAATGCTTAGAGATTTTGTCACCACCAGGCCTGCCTTTACGAGGGCTCCTGAAGGAAGCACTAAATATGGAAAGGAACAATCAGTACCAGCAACTGCAAAAACATGCCAAATTGTCAAGACCATCGATGCTAGGAAGAAACTGCATCAACTAACGAGCAAAATAACCAGCTAACATCATAATGACAGGATCAAATTCACACATAACAATATTAACCTTAAATGTAAATGGGCTAAATGCTCCAATTAAAAGACACTGGCAAATTGGATAAAGAGTCAAGGCCCATCAGTGTGCTGTATTCAGGAGATGCAGCTCACATGCAGAGACACACATAGGCTCAAAATAAAGGGATGGAGGAAGATCCACCGAGCAAATGGAAAACAAACAAACAAAAAAAGCAGGGGTTGCAATACTCGTCTCTGATAAAACAGACTTTAAACCAACAAAGATCAGAAGAGACAGAGAAGGCCATTACATAATGGTAAAGGGATCAATTCAACAAGAAGAGCTAACTATCCTAAATATATATATACCCAATACAGGAGTACCAAGATTCATAAAGCAAGTCCTTAGAGACTTACAAAGAGACTTAGACCCCCACACAATAATAATAGAGACTTTAACATCCCACTGTCAACATTAGACAGATCAATGACACAGAAAGTTAACAAGGATATCCAGGAATTAAACTCAGCTCTGCACCAAGTGGACCAAATAGACATCTACAGAACTCTCCACCCCAAACCAACAGAATATACGTTCTTCTCAGCACCACACTGCACTTATTCCAAAATTGACCACATAGCTGGAAGTAAAGCACTCCTCAGCAAATGTAAAAGAACAGAAATTATAACAAACTGTCTCTCAGACCACAGTGCAATCAAACTAGAACTCAGGATTAAGAAACTCACTCAAAACCACTCAACTGCATAGAAACTGAACAATCTGCTCCTGAATGACTACTGGGTACATAACGAAATGAAGGCAGAAATAAAGATGTTCTTTGAAACCAATGAGAACAAAGACACAACACAGAAGAATCTCTGGGACACATTTAAAGCAGTGTGTAGAGGGAAATTTATAGCACTAAATGCCCACAAGAGAAAGCAGGAAAGATCTAAAATTGACACTCTAACATCGCAATTAAAAGAACTAGAGAAGCAAGAGCAAACAAATTCAAAAGCTAGCAGAAGGCAAGAAATAACTAAGATCAGAGCAGAACTGAAGGAGAGAGAGACACAAAAAACCCTTCAAAAAAATCAATGAATCCAAGCAAGAGCTGTTTTTTTGAAAAGATCAACAATATTGATAGACCACTAGCAAGACTAATAAAGAAGAAAAGAGAGAAGAATCAAATAGATGCAATAAAAAATGATAAGGGGATATCACCACTGACATCACGGAAATACAAACAACCATCAGAGAATACTAGAAACATCTCTATGCAAATAAACTAGAAAACCTAGAAGAAATGGATAAATTCCTGGACACATACACCCTCCCAAGACTAAAACAGGAAGAAGATGAGTCCCTGAATAGACCAATAACAGGCTCTGAAATTGAGGCAATAATAGCCTACCAACCTAAAAAAGCCCAGGACCGATGGATTCAAAGCCGAATTCTACCAGAGGTACAAAGAGGAGCTGGTACCATTCCTTCTGAAACCACTCCAATCAATAGAAAAAGAGGGAATCCTCCCTAACTCATTTTGAGGCCAGCATCATCCTGATACCAAAGCCTGGCAGAGACACAACAAAAAAAGAATTTTAGACCAATATCCGTAATGAACATCGATGCAAAAATCCTTAATAAAATACTGGCCAACCGAATCCAGGAGCACATCGAAAAGCTTATTCACCATGATCAAGTGGGCTTCATCCCTGGGATGCAATGCTGGTTCAACATATGCAAATCAATCAACGTAATCCATCATATAAACAGAACCAAAGACAAAAACCACATGATTATCTCAATAGATGCAGAAAAGGCCTTTGACAAATTTCAACAACCTTCATGCTAAAAACTCTCAATAAATTAGGTACTGATGGAACGTATCTCAAAATAATAACAGTGATTTATGACAAACCCACAGCCAATATCATACTGAATGGGCAAAAACTGGAAGCATTCCCTTGAAAACTGGCACAAGACAGGGATGCCCTCTCTCACCACTCCTATTCAACATAGTGTTGGAAGTTCTGGCCAGGGCAATCAGGCAGCAGAAAGAAATAAAGGGTATTCAATCAGGAAAAGAGGAAGTCAAATTGTCCCTGTTTGCAGATAACATGATTGTATATTTAGAAAACCCCATTGTCTCAGCCCAAAATCTCCTTAAACTGATAAGCAACTTCAGCAAAGTCTCAGGATAAAAAATCAATGTGCAAAAATCACAAGCATTTCTATACACCAATAACAGACAAACAGAGAGTCAAATCACGAGTGCACTCCCATTCACAATTGCTTCAAAGAGAATAAAACACCTAGGAATCCAACTTACAAAGGATGTGAAGGACCTCTTCAAGGAAAACTACAAACCCTCAATGAAATAAAAGAGGACACAAACAAATGGAAGAACATTCTACGCTCATGGACAGGAAGAGTCAATATTGTGAAAATGGCCATACTGCCCAAGGTAATTTATAGATTCAATGCCATCCCCATTAAGCTACCAATGACTTTCTTCACAGAATTGGAAAAAACTACTTTAAAGTTCATATGGAACCAAAAAAGAGCCCGCATTGCCGAGACAATCCTAAGCCAAAAGAACAAAGCGGGGAGCATCACACTACCTGACTTCAAACTACAATACAAGGCTACAGTAACCAAAACAGCATGGTACTGCTACCAAAACAGAGATATAGACCAATGGAACATAACAGATCCCTAGAAATAATATCACACATCTACAACCATCTGATCTTTGACAAACCTGACAAAAACAAGAAATGGGAAAGGATTCCCTATTTAATAAATGGTGCTGGGAAAATGGCTAGGCATATGTAGAAAGCCAAAACTGGATCCCTTCCTTACACCTTATACAAAAATTAATTCAAGACGGATTAAAGACTTAAATGTTAGACCTAAAACCATAAAAACCCTAGAAGAAAACCTAGGCAATACCACTCAGGACATAGGCATGGGCAAGGACTTCATGTCTAAAACACCAAAAGCAACGGCAACAAAAGCCACAATTGACTAATGGGATCTAATTAAACTCAAGAGCTTCGGCATAGCAAAAGAAACTACCATTTGGAGTGAACAGGCAACCTACAGAATGGGAGAAAATTTTTGCAATCTACCCATCTGGCAAAAGGCTAATATCCAGAATCTATAAAGAACTTAAACAAATTTACAAGAAAAAAATCAAACAACTGCAACAAAAAGTGGGCGAAGGATATGAACAGACACTTCTCAAAAGACATTTATGCAGCCAACAGACCCATGAAAAAAATGCTCATCATCACTGGCCATCAGAGAAATGCAAATCAAAACCACAATGAGATACCACCTCACACCAGTTGGAATGGCAATCATTAGAAAGTCAGGAAACAACAGGTGCTGGAGAGGATGTGGAGAAACAGGAATGCTTTTACACTGTTGGTGGGACTGTAAACTAGTTCAACCATTGTGGAAAACAGTGTGGCAATTCCTCAACGATCTAGAATTAGAAATACCATTTGACCCAGCCATCCCATTACTGGGTATACACCCAAAGGATTATAAATCATGCTGCTATAAAGACACATGCACACGTATGTTTATTGTGGCACTATTCACAACAGCAAAGACTTGGAACCAACCCAAATGTCCATCATAGGTAAACTGGACTAAGAAAATGTGGCACATATACACCATGGAATACTATGCAGCCACAAAAAAGGATGAGTTCGTGTCCTTTGTAGGGACATGGATTAAGCTGGAAACCATCATTCTGAGCAAACTGTTACAAGGACAGAAAACCAAACACCGCCTGTTCTCACTCATAGGTGGGAACTGAACAATGAGAACACTTGGACACAGGATGGAGATCACATGTTGGGGCCTGTCGTGGGGTGGGGGGAGGGGGATGGATAGCATTAGGAGATATACTTAACGTACATGACGAGTTAATGGGTGCAGCACACCAACATGGCACATGTATACATATGTAACAAACCTGCACGTTGTACAATGTACCCTAGACCTTAAAGTACAATTTAAAAAAAAAAAAAAGAATCAGGCCAAGTGGGCTATGTCCCAGCTCTGCCACTTATGAACTGTGGGACTCAGACATGGAATTTCCCTCTCTGTCCCTTAGTTTTCTCGTCTATAAAATGGCAACTATAAATGCCTACTTTATAAGGCTATTGGGAGAATTAAGAGTTCATCTGACAGTGTCTGGCACATAGGCACTTGACAAATATTTATTATTACAGGTCTTTGAAATTACATCTTTCCCTTCAATTTGATAACTTAGTGGCAGGTTACTCTTTTATAATCTTGACACAGTCCCACTGTGCAAAGCTCTCCAATCCTAGCTTCGCTATTTGTCATGTGAAATGACTATGATGAAACAAATTGTAATTACATAGAAAGATCACTTAGAATGTTAGAGTGGCTGCTGTTGCTTGTTTCTATGCTGTTTCACTTGCATATTAACTGACACTGCCTCCTTAAGTGACCAGGTCAAATGCCTAGGACTGTGTTAACTATTTTCCAACAGCTAACATAAGCAAGAAACAGAGGAGCAAGGTGACTGCTTAAGCTAAAGGAAGTTATTTCTTCACCAATTTTTGCCATTTTTTAAATTTTGTGATCAATTCTCAATTCAGTGGGAAAATGTGAATAGTTCCCACGTATCTCTCACACACACACACACACACAAGCATATCCTTGGCCAAGAACAGACAATTTATATTATTCATTCTTTATAGTGAGAGTTTATAAAATTTCATCTGTTTATGAGAATTGTTACAAAATCCAGGGAATTAACAGGAAAATTGGACAACACTTCACTGAGTATTGGTAAGTGCCAGTTAAAGTGTACTTTTGGGTAAAATGAGTAATAAAAGTTGCCAAATCTAAAACAAACAAACAAACAAACAAACTCCTATTTTTTTAAGAAGTTCAAATTTGGATTAGTTCCTGAGAGTGGTTAGTAATGGAATAATAAACAGATAAGGCAGTGATCGTTGAAATAATAAATGACAGAAGGGTAGCAAGACATGGTAGAATGGATACATTAATAATTTTTAAAAGGATTAATATTTAGAAGACTATTGTGGAAAAGATCAAGTTTTAAACTGAAAAGTAGAGGTTTCAAGATGGTGAAAGTTAGAAAAGGACAGAAGTACACATAAGCTTCAACTGAGGGATAAACACCTAAATCAAATTACCTAGGATGATCCACAACGTTACTGTAATAATAATCCTACCACAATCCTGAAAACAACCATAGTGGCATGTTCGACAATTCTTCCTGAGTTTCTGTTTTGTATGCTACCCTGACAGATTATTTTCCAAAATTTCTCAGTGAGAAATGTATTTACGTACTGGAGTCCAAAAAGGAATATTAGGATATTAATTAAAAAAAAATGCAATCTCATCTATTGAATTCAGCTTATGTAACTTGGGACAAATCAGTTAAGTGAATAATTTGGTATATTAAAATCTAGAAATTCTCACCAAACTACACTCCATATATTATTTGTGGGTAATAATCACTGAAGCCAGTTTTCTTCAGCCTCTTTATTCATTAGCTTAAAATTTTCAGTTGTCTCCTAAATAAATCAAAAAGCAAGGAAAGTGTCCAGACTACCTGGTTTCCGTACTTTCTTTGGCTCTTCATAGTCCTTGTTTTCTGGATTTGGAGACTCTAGAAAGCTGAGATCTTCTGTGACACTTTCCCCCTCTTGGCTCTTGAGGCTGTCTTCCTCTTCTTGAATAGAGGATTCTAATTCGGATTCTTCTGAATCAAGAAATATTTGACCAGCAACTACTCTGCCTGCAGTAGTATGGTCCTTTACTGACTCATCTGATGTCAAAGTAGTCTGAGAATATAAAGTATTTTTAGTTATCAACAATGCCAAGACTTCCCCCAACCCTATTTGACTGTTATTCTCACTTATCCAGATATCACATCTCCTTCAGCTCCCTGAAGTGCCACACTCACTTATCTCTACAGGCTTCGGCATGTGTCCATCACGTGCCTTCCTTCATCACCTAACTTGTAGTCTTTCTGAATTTCAACTTAGATGTTATTTCCCCCGGAAGCCTTCCTTAATTCCCAAAGTCTGGGTTAGGTTTTCCTCCACATGCCCCCAGCATACTTTATACTTCTACTTCCTGCTTTTATCTACATTCCCTCAAATCTAAAGATCAGAGCTCATAACTGATTGCAGGGTTGGGCTTGGTTAGTACTTGGATGGGAGAGCTCAATCAACCAATAAGTGCATTAGCTCACTGGATTTATTTTTGAAAACTGGAAAGTGGAAAAAATGACACCGGTTAAATTTTCAAACTTAGACACACACACACACACAGAGCACATTCAAGTTGAAATGAAATTTTACTATCCCCTCTTGTAGGTATTTTCTCCCTCCAGAAAAACTAGACCTAATACTAATACCATCTGTCTTTTTCTGTCCTTTTAAATTCAATTGTTACTCAAAAGTTGCAGATTTCATATCCTTTCTAAGACACGTAATTCATGCTTTTAAATCAGGCAGCAAATACTGGTCAATACACATTTTAGTACATACCTTGGAATCTAAGGATTCATCCTGGCTGCCTTCTTCATCTGCAAAGAAATTTTAAGACAATTTAGTAATCTTTCTTGTTGAGAAATTATAGTTATTATTAAAAGAAAACATTTGAAAAGTATAGTATATAATGATCAAACATTGGATAAATAAACCTAGAATTATTTTAAAATTAGCTATATTCAGCAATTGTTCAGAAAAGATCAAATGAAAGTGAAAAAAAAATGGGTTGGGGGTTTAGTTTCTCTCTTTCTCCAGGGGAAGACATTAGCTTCATCTGTTACAAAGGTAGGAAGACCAACAGCCTCCACCAACAAAAACAGGTATTTCTTCACATGCCATCCAATTCTTGTGGGTCTATTTAGCCTATTTCTGAGAATGAGTTACTAAGTTCATAAAAATAAATCTCTAATTTCATACTCCAGGTTTCCACCTATTCTGTTTCTCTGCTCAGGATCTTGAGTCAGAGTAGCCCATTTTAGTGCTAATTAGTATTTTTATTGTTTACTACTAGAGTAAGGATGGAAACTAAGAATTATTATTTGATAGCAGAGTGGCAAAACAAATATATTTAGGATTTGTGTTCTACTCTACTCAGAGATAACCAGATGCAGGTAAAAAGCAGCATGGTCCTGTCATATGTTCACTCAATTGAGAGCTATGTATTAGGAAATCAATAACTTGCATTAAACAATTAAAAACAGTCACCGGTCACAACTTTCACACAGCTTGCTTTTGGTGTTGTCTGATTATATTAATGTTCCTTCTGTTACTCTTTACATGTTTTCTGACTATTACTTTTCTGGCTACTTGTTACCCTTCTTCCTGCTCTTACATAAACACATGCAACAACTTAATGTTCAGACGCAAATGCGTGATTTTTGTATTCCTTGCCAGTTTAAAACAGCAAATCTGTCAGATCATCTTTAAGTTGCCCTCTTGCTCTTAAAATTACCTAATTTTATTCAGGAGTGAGTTTCAGTTTTACCCACTCTATATAAGCTGTATGAGAAATTAACCAGTAGACAAAATCTTGTAAGGCCATGTGATTTTTACTAGAAAATTTGCTATTAGAGTTTCATTTATACTTTACTTCATATGGCTTTATCTTAAATATTATTTGTAATTTGTAACTCTAAAATACAACAAAAAACATGTGTAAGAGTTTTTCAAAGTACTAAGACTAAGAAGTATAATAAACTCAATTATGCACAAAATACAAGACACTATCTCACAATATTTGAGTATTTGAGAAAACTAGCCCACTAGTGAGGTTTTGCCATATATGAAAGTGCTGTGAAGTTGACGAAAATTTAAATTACAGCTACTATTCATATTCACCTACGTTTAGATTACCTTCAAAGTATGTTTTACTTCTGGCAGATGAACAGAAGGTTATGCCACATATTAGTCTCATAGTGCCCATAACATTACGAAATGATGTCAGTTAATTAACAATTGTCCTTCATGTTAACTTCTTCACAAGCATTACCCAAAGTCCCATTTCTAACATGTGGTTCAAATTCCATTCTCAGCAAATCTTTAAAGAAAAAAAACCATCTCTATAACAAAGTTGTACTGTAAGTACATGTAATTAATCACAAACTTCAACTAGTTAATATATCAAGAACAGACATTAAATGTTTAAACGTATATTAAATATCCCCAAATGCTGAATGAAACTTTAGCTGGAACTCTAAATCACTCTCACTAAATTGCTACATTTAGTACCTCACCACAACAGGCTACATAGGTAGCTAACAGATGAATCATATAGACACACCAGTAAATACACTTGAAGACATGTACATTTCACACAGCACAAGCTGTTAGGCATTAGAGTAGCAAAATGTGTTTTCCAACTCCAAGAAACATGATTTGTGACATCAGGGTTATTTCATGTGAATTGCATCATGCTTCTCTTTCTCTCCCTCTCTCTTCGCAATCTGGACTATATACTAATATTACCGGTAAATAAGATAATTCTCAGTTACTAAACTGGGAAAGCCTACTCCAGATGGTAGTCTCAAAGCATAAGCTATTTTCTTTTTCAAACTGATACAAACATTCACACAACACTTTTTAAAGAGTTGTTTATAACCCAGGAACTTCTGATATGTAGTATTCAGGTAAGGATTAAAGAGACTGAAGTTATGCATAAATAAAAAGCAAATAGTAATGTTTTCATCAGAACACAGATATCAAGCAACAAGAAAAAATGCAAAAGGATTAAGTTATGCATTTCTCGCTCATCCAAATGGTTCATACTACTTTATTTAACTGTACACCTTCCTTTGAAAAAGACCAGTTTTTATTTTTATTGTATTAGCTAACAAAACTGCAAAGTACCAGAGATATGCTTTCAGGGAAAAGTAACCACTACAAAATCATTTTTCCACTCATCATGTAAATTAAACAGACTGACAACCTTTAAACACAGAAAGTCTAAAGAGTTTGGTGAAAACAGACCAGATCCCTGTTCTCTGCGTTAGCTCTGAATCGGTACAGATCCTAAGACATTCTCGATTCTAAATTTCTTCAATTCTGAGGCCTGGAGAGCTAGTTCTGGAACCTGGCTTCATCAAATGTTAATTCTGACACACATGGTTCAGTAATAAAAGCTTGCTCGGCCTCTGTTTCTCAACCTGTCAAAAGGGGTAACACCTCTGTCCCGCTGACTCACAATGTTTTAAGGAACAACTAAACCAGTGAAATTAAACATCCTCTGCTATCTGAAAACTACTCTCTGAATTTATAATTATTACCTGAAATACCTGGCAGTGGACCTCACTAAAATGACTAAAAAGAAAAATAAAGGTTAAGCCATTTGCCTCTTCCTGCCAAAAATAAGAAACATGCATTTGTGAGAAAAACTATAACGTTTTCACTATTATCCTGAGAAAATGAAGAAATATCCTTTTAGTGTCCTCCTTTAAATTTATTAACAGAAAAGAGAAAATGTTTCTAATATTAGCCACATGTTAATGACGAGGATATCTTCTGAAAAGTGTATCACTGGGTGATTTCCTTTCTGTATACTTAAATAAACCTAAATGGGATAGCCTTCTACATACCTGGGCTATATAGTGTAGCCTATTGTTCCTAAGCTACAAATCTGTACAGCATGTGACTATACAGACTACTGTAGGCAACTGTAACATAAAAGTATTTGTGCACATAAACATAGCTAAACATAGAAAAGCTACAGTAAAAATATGGTGTAAAAGATTAAAAAACGTGTACCTGTCTAGGGCACTTACCATAAATGGAAGTTGCAGGATTAAGAGCTGCTGTGGGTGAGTGAGTGGTGAGTGAATGTGAAGCCTAGGATGTTACTATACACTACTGTAAACACTGTACACTTAAACTACACTAAATTTATTTTTTTTTAAAGTGTGCTACCATGTTACAATGGCTACAAATCACCAGGTGACAGGAATTTTTCAGCTCCATTATATTCTTACAGGGCCACTATCTTACATGGGGTTCATTGCTGACCAAAAGGTCATTATGTAGCATATGACTATATCATATTTTTACATGACTCTAAAACATGATATTAGATAACAGCTACCAACAGCAATAGAATCAAGATTATCTCTGTTGGCTGACCATACTCGACCTGGATAAACGCGACCTGCCCTGGGTAACCACTAACATTCACACACAAAATTATCACCAAAAACTTGATTTTCATACTGGAGTAAAACTTTAAACTTTGAGGCCAAAATCCTGTGAATGAAAATGACAACTGAAAATCCACTGCCTAATTTATACAACTTTATTTTACACAGTTTTTTTTTTTTTTTTTGACACAGGGTCTCACTCTGTTGTCCAGGCTGGAGTGCAGTGGCATAATCACAGCTCAGTGCAGCCTCAACCTCCTGGGGCTCACTTCATCCTCCCACCTCAGCCTCCCAAGTAGTTGGAACTACATGTGTGCACCACCACATCTGGAGTTAGGTAGAGATGGGGTTTCGCCATGTTGCCCAGGTTGGTCTTGAACTCCTGGGCTCAAGTGATCCTCCCACTTCAGCCACCCAAAGTGCTGGGATTACAGGCATGAGCCTGGCCCGCACAGGTGTTTTATGATACATGAACTTCATGTGAGCACAGTACTGCCTTTATTACCTTTTAGCACCCACATCTACATTGTTTTAGTTCCAGCTAAGGCTTTTGCCTTTACCATGGAAATGTTTTGGTACAGCTTTAACTACCATGGAAATCAGAGCAGACATTTCTTGAATACAGTCCTCTACCTACGTCAATACAACCCAAGGACTTAATCTATCAGTGTTGAGTCTTTTATTATAATATCCTGAAAGCCCCAACTGTTGATCTTCAAATATCTTTTCCACTAGCATGGAGCTGTAAGTATATGAAATGTAGTCAAAGACAGACAGAAAAATTTCTATGCTTTAATTTTCTTTAAACTCTGCCAATTAAATTCAGAGGGATACACACCGTGCTCTTTCATTACTGTAGTTCTCTTTAGTGTGAAGAATCCCTCATGGAGATTGTTAATCTATGTATACCTGAGCTGTTCCAGACCTAAAACCACATGTTTAACAACCCCATAAGAGGAATTCTGATGCAGAAGGTCCATGGTCCAGCAGGTACTCTACTCATTAAGCTCAACAACTTCATTTCATGCTTTTTGATCAAATATTAAATAACTGCTAAAAGTGCTTCCAGAGTTATGTAGAGTCTAAAGATCTGGTCATTAAACTCAAACCACCACTACTACTGGAGGGAGGCGAGTGGACCTCAAAGAATGACGTTGGCAGTAAAGTAATTAGCACAGGGTTGGTGCTTTTGAAATGGAATTTCAAACCACATCATGGATAGAATTTAGGTTTAGGCCTCTTATTTTAGAAGCAGAATGACGTTATGGCACTGATTTACAACTAGGACAGGTAATTTGGGGATTCAAATAACCACCTGGGAAATTTTCTGTTAAAAAAAAGCTGACATTTATTTAAAAAAAAAGTTGACATTTATACTCTGTGTTGTCTCCCCAAAACGTAAAGCCACAGAACAGCTGTCTTGTTAACTGAAACAGATTAAAATTCCAAAGTTTACTGTACTAATTTTTCTTTATCAACACTTAGAAACACGAAGTTTTTCATGAACCCTCTCAAAATGGAAATTTTCAAATGTAGGCAGATTAAAACATTAAAAAAAGGTGGGGGGTGGGGGACTAGAACCAGAATAAAAATTAGCTAACTGGAAAATCAATTCAAAAGCACACAAATTTCTGTATCTATATAAAACGCAACTTATAAGAACCAAGATTTTCCCAAACATCATAAACAAACATGGGGCAACTCAGAAACACTGCGACAGGTCACCGCTTTCTCAGGAAGGTTTCAAAAAAGTAGAAAGTGGCTACGAGGAGATCAAAAGTCTTTGTTTTTAAACAAAAGGACCAGGGACCATCACAGGTGTTAGGCAAACTCACCAAACTACTGTCAACATCCTGGTCTGGATGGATCCTCCTCTGCCCTAAAGAGACAGCTCCAGGTTTGTCAATTATTTAACTTTCAATTCCCAAGCCCAGAGTTCCAGACCAGACCCTTCCTCTACCCCAGGGTGGAGGAAGCACCACTCCGGCTCCTGGGTCGGGATTCATTCTTTTGGAGTCAATTCCGCGTTCGTGAGAAAGAGTCGCGTAAAGTTTGTTACGTGGGAGAGAGGTGTGGGCAGAGTGACCGCCCCTTCTTTTTCCACCCCACTCCACCTCCCTAAATAGCCCCTTCGGCGCAGGCCAAGCAAAGCCAAAGAGCGAGTGACAAGCCAGTGCGAGGTGTGCCCAAGGAGAACGGGGTCCGGAGTCTGGGTCCCCACGGCTCCGGCCGGCGGTAGAGGCTGGGGGGCGGAGGCTCTGGGCCTTCAGCCCAAGGGGGCGGATACTGACCCGAGGACGCCGAGGCCGAGCTCAGCAGCACCGCACAGAGCAGCAGCGTCAGCCCTATCCGGACCCGCATCCTGCTCTCGGGGCCGGTGCCAACCCCTAGAGATGTCGCCTTCGCCTCTGCCACCACGGAGTCACCGCCACCGCTTCGCCGCTGCTCTTCCTGCTCTAGTCTCCTTCCTCCGCCCCTTCCCAGGCCTCCCTGACCCAGGGCGCAGCCAATCCTCGCCCGCCGTCGCGGGCGTCTGGTCCAATCACCATGGTCTCCCCGCCCGCCCCCATTGCTCCGCCCCGGGGTCATTCATTGGCCAATCATTGTCCCAGGCTCCCACACCAGCTTTCCCGGTTGGACCACGACTCACGGACATGGCCCCTGCTAATTGGTAGCACCGTTTCAACCGGAATCAGGGCGTGAATCAAAGACTGAGAGAAAAGAGGCTCATCCAAGACTACAATTCCTAGAAGGCACTTCATGTGATTAACTCGGGGGATGCTCTTGGGAAATGTAGTCCATCGTGGGGCAAGATTTACAAGTGCGGGTGACTGTTAAAGTTAGAATGTAACTAACACCTGAACTAAATTTTAACTCAAGGCTATGGATTCACAAGCCTTTTTAAATTGACCCAAAATAAATATTAAGGAATAATTTTAAGAACTTGTAATGTGTTTAGCGTTTTTTCCTGTTTTATTAAAAAAATTTAAGTTGGGCATAGTGATATGAACACTGAGAAAAATGCCACTGCTAGTTGAATTTGAGGTGTTTTTTAAAACTTAGATAAAACAGTACCGTGAAGTATGGAAACCAGGGTGCAACTCACTACCTGTCCTCCTTTCTCCGACAAAACAAAAGGAAATAAATCCACTCAGTACAGATTATCTCAATACAGTATTTGTTTTCACTGGGTTCACCAGACAATAATCATCTAGAAAATGTGCCAAGAGCGTCTGAAAAAGTATTTTAAACACTTGTCCTCATCATTCTCTTCTTGTGAGTTGCATTGTTCTCTTCTTTCCTAACTAAAGTCAGGAGACCAGGTTCATGTGTGTGGAGGTAAAGGTGACAGTGATTGCATCGCAGGCACAGAAATACTCTATGTAATAAGCACCAATTCCAGGCATGTTCCAACTGGGTAGTAGAGCAGTGGCTTGGTGTTCCTGGCCCTTCTTTCATCAAACCTTGTCGTTCTGCTTTCCCTATCATCCACCCACAGTCAGCTCTAAGGCCTAGAACCTCGTCCAGCCAAGTGAAGGGCTTTGGAAAAGTCTCTGCTGGCCATGTGTCTTAGCACTTCTGGGCATTTGTCTTTGTCTTCCTTTTTTTTTTTTTTTTTTTTTTTGAGATAGAGCCTTTTATTTTCAGGAAGATGGTAAAAAACCAACCACTGTTTCTCATTCACATCGGAGGAGTTGAAGGAAAGAATTATCTCCTCCAAAAACTTGTCTTTTCAACTACAACCTCCTCGGCTCTCATCACCATTTCTGTCACTAACAATGTTCCCTCTGAGTTCCTCTGATTATAAATCATAGAGTAAAATCTAGTATATTTTCCTTCCTTTTTTGTCTTATTGATAATCAAGTTCTATCAACTCACTATGTAACTTTTATTTTTTAAATTTTATTATGTACCTGTGTTCTCTCCCTCACTGAAGACTCCCCCTAATGCTTTTATTTTCTCTCACCTGGATGATGCACCTGAGTTCTAGCCATATTCACTGACATCATTCTCCCTTTAACTTGAATTGCATATCATGGCCATATTAATTTTCCTTAAACACTACTTTCATATGCCTATTGAAAATTTTCAATGGCTACGCTTCTCACAGAATAAAAAAAATTAGAACTTATTCTCCTCACAAAATAGGAACTGTGCTGACAGTTCTACTCTGTTGGGGAAGTACTGGGGAAGAAACTTCTGCCTTGTACAGAAGAGCCAGTGATGATCTGTTTGATTAAAATTGGGGAAAGTTTACTGCTTAGTTAAGGCCTAACTTCTTTTTTCAGTTTTGTCTTTACTGAGTATGTCTTATACTTAAGGCTCGTCCTGGGTGCTGCATGGACGAAATAGCTACTTCACTTTTACGTTCCAGATTTCACATTAACACAATCATGTCTTCCTAAGGGTGCCTCTACCCTTTCTCCAACTGCCCTTGCTTCTTTCTCTTAGCCATAACTCTGGCATCCTTCCCAATTTCGTTCACATTTCGTCTTGGATCACACTTCTCCAACCAAATCTGTCCTCATTAGTCTTTATTTCTCTAAGAATCTATTGAACACTCACAACCTTGCCTTATAAACAGATTGTAAACGTGCCGAGGCCAGAGATGGTAATGTGATTCTGTGTATAGGTATATAGCGCTGGACTTGCCACCACTAGCACTAAATAATTATTTGTTGGTTGATAGATACATCTTGTCTGTCTGTTGTGAGATTCAAAAGGGAGACACAGTATAAAAGCACTTTCTACATTGTAGGATGTTTTACGTATAATACTGTTTCTTATTGATTGCTTGGTTGAGGCGAAGGAGGGAAATTAGTTTTATACCCTTAATGTGAAAAGGGCTTAGAGCTGCTGGAGCTTTTGCCTTTGGCCAGCATTGAGTAACTGACATGCTCTCATAATTCTCACAGGACCTGACTTCCTGGGGAAGTTCCAAGTCTCCCAAGTGGTTCAGAATATGCCGTGGGAAAGTCAGATTTATTTTATCAGCCTGCTATATTGCATGAGATTAATTAGAAAAAAGGTTGTGAATTCTCCATGGCCTATCCAGTCTGTGCATACACTCCTCAAGGTTCCCTGCCAGCATTCCCAGTTAAGGTTATGTACTTGTACAAAATGTTAATATTATTTATTAATTCTTGGACTTCTTTAATATTTGCTCAGCTGTCTTTATTCCATCTGTCCATATCAGCATTCTGGGTCATTGTCAGAGATTTCCAAGTTGCAGAAAACCTGTTTGCTCTGCATTGCAACACAGCATAGCACTCAATAGAGGTAGGTAATAAACACCTTTTAATGCAGATGACACTGATGTAACCTCATTCCATTGAAATGAATCAAGCAATCAGCAAATGCTGAGAACCTGAACGTGTTGAGGACATAAACCCAGCTTGCTTTTCACTTAAGGATGGTGAGACAACCTCCAGAGACTTTTCCTGAGAATGGGGCAATTGTCACCAACCCTAGTGGGATATATCCTTTCCTGTGCTTTGCTTTGCTTTCCATTTGAATTGGTAATAGGCAAGACTGTCAGCATTTGTATTAAGGTATTTGCCAGGGCAGGATTAGGGAGAAGCAAGAAGCAGAATATTTTTCCCTTCAGGGCTTTGAAAAGAATGTACTTTCTTTCCTAGATGAGGTAAATTAAAGTTTTCAGGCATAAATGAAAATATAAACTCTTGCATTATATAGTGAGATAGAACCTGGCATCTTCTTATTTATATTCTGACCTCTTGGAGTAAATGAACAATGGATTTATACCTCATCATATCCCTCCTAACTTCAGGATAGCATATGGCAGGTGATCAAAGTGATCGAATTAATAAATTTTGGGTGTTCATGCAAGTTTCCATGATTCTAATTAAGAGCATTAAGTTCGGATTGTAGATCATAGATTGTGGAGGAGTATATTTGATCTACCTAATCTTTGAAGCTGATGGAAGATGAAAGGGGGAAGGCGGCTTCAGGCTGTTTACCAAGTTTCATCGTGAAGCGACATTTGCTTTGGACACGTGTGTTCTCTGAGCAGCGTTGACTCATACCAGATAAAGGAAAGGCCAGGGTACCTTTATACCCTAAATAACTAGACAGGCATCTTTGGGTTCAATATTTTCATAAATTTGTTAACTGCTAGTTCCAGGAAGAGACTGGATTATAACTAAATTTCAATAAGAATTTGGTGAAATGAACTTTATAAGGTAGAGATAAACAGCTTAGAGCTCCCATTAGATTCAGAATACTTAACCCTTGAGTAGGTGGCAATGTATTTAATTAGTGAATGTTGCATTAGGAACATTATTTTCACAGGACCTTCCTTCCTTCCTTCCACAAATATACAGGAACATTCCTGTAGTTGAGCACATGGCTTTATTACTCATTGCAGTGTTGAAAAAAAAACACACCATAAGGTATCTCTGTAGGAGGTTATTAGAAAGAACCTATTACAGAATCTGGGCTTTGATTGGGTGATTTGTCAGAGACTAGGGAAGTTCAGTTTGCTCTAGATTGGATGCTGTTAGAAGTGCCTCTGTCTTCTATTGGAACCAGCCCCCAATATTTCAACGTAGGTTCTTTCTTTATTTTCCCTAAGTGTCGGCTGGTCTGAAAAATAAAGAGAAAGAGTACAAAGAGAGGAATTTTACAGCTGGGCCTCTGGGGGTGACATCACATATTGGTAGGACCATGATGACAACCCCGAGCCACAAAACTAGCAAGTTTTTATTAGGGATTTTAAAGGGGGAGGGGGTGTACAAACATGGAGTAGGTTACAAGGATCACATGCTTCAAAGGGCAATAAGGATCACAAGGCAAAGGCAAAATTAGAATTGCTGATGAGGGTCTATGTCCCACTGTGCACATATTGTCTTGATAAATACCTTAACAGGAAACAGGGTTCAAGAGCAGAGAACCGGTCTCACCAAAATTTACCAGACTGGAATTTCCCAATCCTAGTAAGCCTGAGGATACTGCAGGAGACCAGGGCGTATTTCATTCCTTATCTCAATCACAAAAGACAGACACTCCCAGAGTGGCCGTTTATAGACCTTCTCCCAGGAATGCATTATTTCCCCAGGGTATCAATTAATATTCCTTGCTGGGAAAAGAATTCAGCTATATCTCTCCTACTCACATGTCCATTTATAGGCTTTCTGCAGGAAGAAAAATATGGCTCTATTCTGCCTAACCCCGCAGGCAGTCAGACCTTATGGTTATCTTCCGTTGTTCCCTGAAAATCACTGTTATTCTGTTCTTTTTTAGGGTGCACTGATTTCATATTGTTCAAACATACATGTTTTACAATCAATTTGTACAATAATGGTCCTGAGGTGATGTACATTCTCAGCTTACAAAGATAATGTGACTAAGAGATTAAAGTAAAGACAGACATAAGAAATTGTAAGAGTATTATTAGGGAAGTGATAAATGTCCATGAAATCTTCACAATTTATGTTCTTCTGCCTCAGCTCCAGCTGGTCCCTCTGTTCGGGGTCTCTGACTTCCCACAACACCTTCTATGATTTGATAGAAATAAATAATAATTAACAAGGCATGGTGGTACACGCCTGTAGTTCCAGCTACTCAGGAGGCTGAGGCATGAGAATCAGTTGAATCTGGGAAGCAGAGGTACTGTGAGCCAAGATGGCACCACTACAATCCAGACTAGGTGACAGAGTGAGATTCTGTCACAAAACAACAGCAACAACAACAACAAAACAGAAAAACAGAAATAAATCTTGAGGAGAGTAGACAAGAATGAGGATAAAGCTGTTAGTAGAAAAGAAGTAGCAGTCACTCATTTTGGCCAAGACAGGAGGTGTTTGGTGTTTTGTGGGTGGCACAGGGACCTTGTTTGGGTCTGTGCTTAAAGTCATAAAATGACTTATGACTTTGCATTGTCTCATTGTATCCTGCTCTCAGAGTAACCTGTCTAGGGTTGGTTTTCTGTGGGATTGCTTATGTCTAATCAGAAAATAATATGCCCTAGTTCTGAGTGCCAGATCAGTTCTGCTTGTCAGAGACTGCCCTTTGTTTTCTTTCTCAGCACGTGCTGTGTGACACACCTGGTTCTTGATGAGGGATTGAACAATGAATAAAAAACAAAAAGCCATGGCGTTTACCCTCTAAACAGAGTGAAAAAACAGACAAAACTAAATAAATAAATTATAAAATTAGGAGGTGATAAATGCTATGGAGAAAAAGATAAAGCAGGGAAGAATAATAAGAATCTTGGAGCAGGGGCATTAAAATTTAAAATGAGGAGGTTGGGACAGGCTTCCCTATAAAGTTTACATTTGAGCAAAGACTTAAGATGATGACAGAACCAGTCACAAAGATATGGGAGAGAAGAGCTGTCCAGAAATAGGGAGCAGGCTGTGTAAAGTTTCCAAGGCAAGAGCATGTCTGTTGTTTTCTAAAAACACCAAGGGGTTCTACGGTGGCAGAAGAAGGTGGGAGGGGTGGGGGTGGGGGGTAGGACCCCGTGAGGTCCGAGCAGTGATTGAAGCCAGATGGTCTGAGGATTTTAGGCTAATATAAGGGAGCTGGTGAAGTGCTACTTTTGGTGACTTTGAGACAGGCTATCTCCATGTATCACCTGTATAGTGGCTGGAGATCCTCTCCTGCATGGGAATGACCAAATTAATTACACAAACTTTTAAATTCATTGTTTGGATATAATGCTGAAGTGACCAATTAAAACCATTACACTCAAAGGTTTATTCAGAGGAAGTTCATATGCTGGTTAGAAATGGAGATAGATGGGTGTGGCTGGCAAGATGGCCGAATAGGAACAGCTCTGGTCTGCAGCTCCCAGCGAGACCAACACAGAAGGTGGGTGATTTCTGCATTTCCAACTGAAGTACCTGGCTCATCTCATTGGGACAGGTTAGAGAGTGGGTGCAGCCCAGGGAGGGCGACCCAAAGCAGGGTGGGGTGTTGCCTCACCCAGGAAGCACAGGGGGTTGGGGAACTCCTTCCCCTAGCCTAGGGAAGCCATGAAGGACTGTGCTGTGAGGAACGGTGCATTCTGGCCCAGATACTATGCTTTTCCCATGGTCTTTGCAACCTGCAGACCAGAAGATTCCCTCAGGTGCCTACACCACCAGGGCCCTGGGTTTCAAGCACAAAACTGGGTGGCCGTTTGGGCAGACACCGAGCTAGCTGATTACTCTCCTTAAGATTTACTTCTGTTTTTCTGTTTTGTTGTTTTTGTTGTTTTGTGACAGAGTCTCACTCTGTCACCCAGGCTGGAGTGCAGTGGTGCCATCTCAACTCACAGAAACCTCTGCTTCCCAGGTTCAAGTGATTCTTATGCCTCAGCCTGCAGGATTTGTTTTGTTTTGTTTTGTTTTGTTTTTGCAGTTGCAAGATTTAATAGAGTGAAATAGAGTGAAAATAGAGCTCCCATACAAAGGGAGGGGACCCAAAGAGGGTAGCCGTTGCCAGCTCGAATGCCTGGGTTTATATCCCGATCATTGTCCCTCCCTTTGTGCTCTCAGGCAATAGATGATTGGCTATTTCTTTACCTCCTGTTTTTGCCTAATTAGCATTTTAGTGAGCTCTCTTTACTATCTGGTTAGTCAGGTGTGAGCTAAGTTGCAAGCTTCGTGTTTAAAGGTGGATGTGGTCTCCTTCCCAGCTAGGCGTGGGGATTCTTAGTTGGCCTAGGAGATCCAGCTAGTCTTCTCAGTCTCCCCTCTCAACAGGAAAACCCAAGTGCTGTTGGGGAGGTTGGCCAACGACTGCTCTAACTGCTTCCTGCTGAATTGGGTGTAGTGGGGATTATGCAGTTGAGATTTCCTCGGGAGAGGTGACTTGGATGTCATTAACATCAGATCATGGGCTAGCAGGCCAGTCCAGGGGTCCACGGTAGATGTTGGTCATGGATTGCATCTGGGGCTCCATTTGAAGAACCATTTGTAGTTTTATAGCTTCAACTCTGGAAGGGACAAACTTAACAAGGAGGTTAAAGATACAGGGATTGAAATGTATGGCCTGCAGTGCAGGGGATTATTTCTTTGGCACACTTCACAGGCCCTATCTTCTTGATAGTTTTAAAAAGGCCTGGTCCTGTAAATAATGACTTGGCCATCTGATGGGTGCTATCAATGCCTAAGTGAAAGGTTTGGTGAAGGGTTTTAAGTAATTTCCATTGGTTAGCTGTAGGCAAAAATATTTTCCCTTTTTTGGTGGCTAGCCATCCCGAGGGGAGGAAATGATGTCCTTGTGGGGTTCCCCATTCTACTTTTCCTGCTGAGTACTGGGGCTGTTGGAACGAACTGTCGATTCCCTCCTGGGCAGGGGTCGCCACGAAGGACCACCGACACAAGATTCACAGCAGAGAGTTATTTATTACTAGCGCGCTAGGGTCCCAAGCTCTAAGTTGGCCCTGGGACCCCGAGTGCTTGTTTCAGGTTGTTTATATAGGCAAACACAAGTTCAAACACAGCTTAAGGCGCGAAATTCAAACAAAGCTTTAGGCGCGTGGTAATTGGGTCTAGCTATGGCCTGAGCAAGGTGTTTTGTTCTAATTGGTTAGAGCAGGACCTTATGAGGTTTTTTTCTTGGAGTTGCTGATTCCGGGAACTTCGAGGCAGGGTGGGACCCCATGAGGTTGTTTCCCGGAATTGGCAGGGTGGGACCCTATCAGGGTGGGACCCTATCGAGGCAGGGTGGGACCCTATCCAGAGCCACCTGGTGTTAATTTTTTCTATATGAGGCCTAGTTTCTAAGTTTTATGAGGCCTAGTTTCATTCCCTCCTCTTTTTGTGTCAGAGGCTCAATCTTGAGCCTCTTTTTCAGTCCTGAGGGTCTGGTATTGTTGGGTCAGAACCATAGCATGTACTATGTTTAATCTATTTTTAATAAGGGTGAGTAAGCGGTTGAGTATGCATGGCCCGAAAGTCAGGATGAGCATAAGCAGGATGAGGGGTCCTAAGATGGTGGAGATTAGGGTGCTAAGCCAAGGGGATTGGTTGTACTAATTTTTAAACTAACTTTGTTGAGATTTTTTCTTTTTTTTTTCTTCTTGTTTAATCTTTCTCTCAGTTTTGCCATAGAATCTTTAACTACTCCTGAATGATCTGCATAAAAACAACATTGCTCTTTCAGGGCTGCACAGAGCCCGCCCTTTTTCAGAAAGACAATTTCTAGTCCTTGTTGGTTTTGTAATATAATTTCAGACAGAGAAGTCAAGGACTCTTTAAGTTTTGTGATAGATTGTTCTATGGCTATTTTAAGTTGTTGCAGATGATGGTTACTATGCACTAGGGCTGCTGTCCCGGTCTTAACTTTAGCCGCTACCTTAATTTTTAACATGTCGGCGAGGGTGAGGGAGATTAAGGGCGGGGAAGTGCTTTGAGGAGTTTTTAGTTGGGGCTTCTCCGATATGGAAACCGGGGGCTTCTTAGCTTCTAATAAAACCTGGTCTGGCCTTACTGCAACAGGGGCAGTGTCTGAATTGACTAATAGTCTGATTTGGAGGGGAATTTTAGGCGGGTTGTGCTGGTATAAATAGAGACTTTATATTAATTTTGTTGTTATCTATCTGTTATCAGATTTTGCCGCATCTTTAAACTTGATGCAAACCAGGTTGCAATTTTCTGAATATCGGGTTGTGGTACAGGGCTGGACAAAGGGCATAGTTATATACTAAGGTTTTGTGGCTTATTTTTACTTTTTATTATTAGTAGTTACACAGGACCAGTTTTTGCAATACAAGTGAGTCAGATTTCTACAAGTTTTTTTATTGGTTCTGTCTTGCATCCGGGACAGGCATAAAACCTGTTCCGGCTGATGGACATTTTTCTAGCCTGTCCTTTTTATTCTTGTCTATCCTGAGGAGTCCTTAATAGGACTCCTGTGGGACCAGTAAACCGGGGGCCTGTGTCTTTTATTTTTTTTTTGCTATATATTTTTTTTTTAGGTTGAAATAGAGGTCTGGAAACCAAGTCTTTATAGGAGCATTCTCGGAGGTCTTATTTAAGACCTCTTGATTATTAAAATTAATTATCTGTCAGGTCAGGCTAAATGGCCGGTGGGGGTTAGCGTCAAAAACTACACTAGAGACGGCGCAGGGAAGAAGGGTAAACAATAAGTAAGGAGTTAGATACGAGAGAGTCTTATCTTGAGCGGGTCCGCGGAGCGTTGGAGTTTTTACGTCTTAAGTGGTGTTGATCCGGACGTCTCTGGAGCAGCCTTGGCGTGGGATGCGTGGATCTAAGTGGAGATTCCGTCAACTTTTATGGCTGTGGGCGTGGTCAGGAGAACAATGTAGGGTCCTTTCCACCGAGGCTTTAGTCCTTGAGTACGGTGCCGTCTAACGTAGACAGAGTTTTCCACCTGGAAGGGGTGACTGGTCTGTGGATGTCCTGGTTGGTACAGTTCTGCCAAGGGGGCCCAGATTTGGGCCTGTACTGCTTGGAGTCCTTTTAGCCGGGCCTGTAGGTCAGTCTTAGGATCGGAGGGGGAGAAGGAATTAAGCAAGGTTGACAAAGGGGGAGGTCCTCCGTAGAGGATTTCATATGGAGTGAGCCTAAAACGGTTAGGTGTATTCCGGGCCCTTAACAGAGCTAAGGATAGGAGGCGTCTCCAATCTTTTAAACCAGTCTCTAAGGTCAATTTAGTAAGGGTCTCTTTTATTGTTTTATTCATTCTTTCTACCTGTCCTGAGCTCTGGGGTCTATAGGCACAATGTAATTTCCAATTAATCCCCAATATCCTGGCGAGCCCCTGACTTACCTGAGAAACGAAGGCCGGCCCGTTATCTGACCCAATTACCTTGGGAAGTCCGAATCTAGGAAAGATTTCTTCCAAAATTTTCTTGGCTACTATGTGTGCCGTTTCTTGCCGGGTGGGGTAGGCTTCTACCCATCCTGAAAAGGTATCTACAAACACCAGTAAGTACTTATATCCAGCATAGTGAGGTTTTACTTCAGTGAAGTCTATTTCCCAATAGACTCCTGGGCGGTTATCACGAGTTCGTTTCCTTTCTGGCACTCGGGTAGCCCCAGCGTTTACCTGCTGACAGACCTTACAGGCAGATGTCACTTGTTCTACGAGGGTACTTGTCTTTGGGATTAGAAAGTCAGTTTTTTAATCAGTAATTTTAGCTTTCAATTACTCAAGTGTGTCCAGGCATGCATCTGCTGGATCATTGCCAGGGCCTCCTTGGTCAGCATTGGGGGTTCGTCAGTGCTGCCAGCAGTTATGCCCCCGGGATTTTTTTCTTGGCCCAGCCGTGGGGGCTGAGCCTCTTTAGGGACCCCTTCTGGGGGTCCGGCAGGTGACACAGGGCGGCTGGGCTGGGGGCTGCCCTCAGGACTGGGCTCTGTGCCTTTTTGCAGGGAACTTTCCGAATGGAAACTTTGGTTGCTGTTCTCATCATTGAGATCCAGCAGGATGAGAGGGCCACCCCCTCGGGGACTGGCGCCCCTGCCCCGACGTTCCCGGCCACGGGATCTTTTTGCCCTGCCACCTGCCCGCCTTCGTTCCTCCTCCTGGGGGTCCACCACTGGCACTTACTTGAAGATACGAAGGGAAGTGTCGCCTACAGTCACTCATTGCTTCTTCCATTTTTGGACCTTCTCGATGGTCGCCATTACCTTCTTGATGTTATCTTCGGCCCGGCTCCGGGTCTCGGCCCGTACGGTCCGGCCGGCCATGCTGGCGAGGCTGGGGCCGGAGCCGAGCCCGCGGCGGGGCCGCCTCCCGTCTGGCGGGCTCAGGCTTGGCGCCAGGCCCGGGCGCCGCGCTCTCGGCCTGCCGTTCCTCTGGGAGTTGGCCGCGCCCTCTTTTGTCCTTAACGCCTCCGCCAGTCCCCTGTTCTTTGCAGTAGGCACACTGGTCTTTTTCCACTTTTGGCCGTCTCCGCTTCTTTCCCTCTCTCCCTGGTCCTTTCTTTCTCACAACTGCTGCCAGGATTTTTGTTAAATGCTTATCCTTTACTCGGTTTTTTACGATCCTCTCGCTCTATCTGTTCCTTCGCTAACCTGGCTTTCCTTTCCTTAGGGGTTTCTTTCTTATCTTGGCCAAATTTGTGGGGCGTTTTCCTGCCCCTTTGAGACCCGCCAACAGAGCCTGGCGATAGATTTGGAGACTCTCCCTACCTGGTGCCGTTTCATAGTCCTAGTCCGGGCGGGTGAGGGGAAATCCCTCGTCTATTTTATTGGGAAGTTGGGTTGGGAGGCCTCCTGGTCCTGGCACATTTTTCCGGGCCTCCAAGAGGACTTGCTGCCTTTTTCAGTGGTTAAGAGGACCTGCAGGAGTTGCTGGCAATTATCCTAGGTGGGCTGGTGGGTGAGGAGAATGGATTCTATTAACGAGGTTAGGGCCTGAGAGTCTTGGGAAAAGGAAGGGTTATGGGTCTTCCAGTTATAGAGGTCAGAGGCAGAGAAGGGCCAGTACTGGACTGTGTGACTGACAGTACGGAGGGGAAAAAGGGAGGATTGCTAAGTGGAAGGGCCTTCTGGGTCCTCAGTCCACCGCAAGCGGAGACGAGGAGGTGTCGGCGGCGGCGTCCGAGGGGTGAGTTTGGGCGGGGCTGGAGGAGGAGACGGGGTGGAGGGAGGGGCCGAGGGAGAAGTTGGAGAAAGGGTAGGGGCCGAGGTGGTAGAGGAAAGAGCTGGGGACAAGACAGGGGGCAAGGGTGAAGCGTAAGGTGGAGGTCCCAGAAGGGGGTTCTGAGGTGGAGGAGGCAGGGGTTCGAGAAGGAGGAGGTCCCTCTGGGGTTTATCTGGGAGGACTGGCTTATGCGGGTCCA
Source organism: Macaca nemestrina (assembly GCF_043159975.1). Lineage (NCBI taxonomy): Eukaryota > Metazoa > Chordata > Mammalia > Primates > Cercopithecidae > Macaca > Macaca nemestrina. The sequence continues at coordinate 26,333,294 of NC_092131.1, read as the reverse complement.
GATTCCGATTCTTTGGGGCTTCTAAGGCAAGGAGGGTAGATTGGGATGGGGAAGGGGAATGGAGGAAGGGTTTCACCCAAGAGGGAGGGTTTCGGACCAGATCCTCCCAAGTAATTATGTAGGCCACCTGGTCTGGGTGTCCGTGTGGCCCAGGATCCATCACTGTTGCTTTAACCTGTAAGATAATTGGGAGGTTAAATGTTTCGTCCCGGGGCCACCCAACATGGAGGGTAGGCCACTTGGACGAGCAGAATTTTCGCCATCGTCCCTTACGGAATTCTATGGAGAGGTTGTGGGCTCGAGCCCGGACGTCAGGAAGTGAGTCAGGATCAGAGACAAAGGAGTCGTCAACGTCTGTCTTATTTCGTCCACGTATAACAAACAAGGACAAAACAAAAGTAACAAAAACAAAGACCAGACAAGTAAGGAGAAGCCGCGCGGCCAGAGAGTAGCGCCACAAGATTACAAAATATTCAGACGGCAGGGGCGGCCTGCCTACAGATTTGAGGAGGCTGACCGAGTCATTAGCCTTCTCCCAGACTACCGCCAGGGCGTCCCCCAGGGCGAAAAGTGGGAAGGTGCGGGACACGTCTGTCCCCCTTCCCCACTTAATTCAGAAGGAGTACTCTCCAGAGTTCAGAGTTAGCCGGCAAGACAGACAGAACAAAACGAAGGTACCTGGTAGGTCCGTTCAGTCAGCAGTCCGTGGCCCGGGCCAGATGGGTCTCCGCCGGATGGGTCGGGGGTCCTCGGACGACCCCACTTCCCGGCCAACGCACCAAATGTTGGAACGAACTGTCGATTCCCTCCTGGGCAGGGGTCGCCACGAAGGACCACCGACACAAGATTCACAGCAGAGAGTTATTTATTACTAGCGCGCTAGGGTCCCAAGCTCTAAGTTGGCCCTGGGACCCCGAGTGCTTGTTTCAGGTTGTTTATATAGGCAAACACAAGTTCAAACACAGCTTAAGGCGCGAAATTCAAACAAAGCTTTAGGCGCGTGGTAATTGGGTCTAGCTATGGCCTGAGCAAGGTGTTTTGTTCTAATTGGTTAGAGCAGGACCTTATGAGGTTTTTTTCTTGGAGTTGCTGATTCCGGGAACTTCGAGGCAGGGTGGGACCCCCGGAATTGGCAGGGTGGGACCCCATGAGGTTGTTTCCCGGAATTGGCAGGGTGGGACCCTATCAGGGTGGGACCCTATCGAGGCAGGGTGGGACCCTATCCAGAGCCACCTGGTGTTAATTTTTTCTATATGAGGCCTAGTTTCTAAGTTTTATGAGGCCTAGTTTCAGGGCTCGGTTTCCCAGAGGGGATTACCCCACACTAGGGGTCCTTCTACAAGCATTTCTAATGGAGGGTCCCACCTTGTGGCTCTTTTGGCTTCAATATCCACCTGGTGGCTCCCTTCTATTTCCCTTTGCTTTCCTTTCTGATGACCCCGGCAGTGTAAGACTGCCACCTCTTTAGGTTTCTGTATAGCCAATAATAATCTCCTAATGGCTTCCTGATGTTTGATAGATGTTCCCTCGGAAGTTAGGAATTTTCTTTCTCTCCATATTGCTGCGTGGGCATGGAGGACTAGGTAAGCATACTTAGAGTCTGTATTATATTTACCCTTTTTCCTTCTCCTAATTCTAGTGCCTGAGTGAGGGCTATTAGTTCTGTCAGCTGAGCACTGGTTCCTGGAGTGAGGGGATTACTTTCAAGTATTCCATTATCACTGACCACTGCATACCCCACTTTTTGAAATCCTTTTTCTACAAAGGAACTTCCGTCAAAATACAAGTTGAGGTTGGGATCAGTCAAGGGAACCTCTAAAAGGTCCCCTTGAGTGGCATAGGCTTGAGTAATTACTTGTTGACAGTTATGTTCTAGCTTTTATTCATTGTCTGGAAGAAATGTGACTGGGTTAAGAGTTGCACAAGTGTGCAGTCACAGCACTGCCCCTTCAAGTAATAGAGCCTGATATTTAAGTAAATGGTTGTCTGACAGTCACAAGTCTCCTTTAGCAGTGAGTATGCCGTTCACATGATGAGATGTCCACACAGTAAGATCTCTTCCCTGTATTATTTTAACTGCTTCAGATACTAAGACTGCTACTGCCGCCACTACCTGTAAACAATGAGGCCAACCCTTTGCCACTACATCAATTTTCTTACTCAGGTATGCCACGGGTTGCAAGCTCATCCCTTGGACCTGTGTAAGGACTCCTAGAGCTATTCCTGTTTTTTCTGTGACATATAAAGAAAAGTCTTGCCCTGTTGGCAAGCTTAACACTGGGACTTGGTTTAGGCCTTCTTTAGGGACTGGAAAGCCGCTTCTGCTTCAGGTGTCTGTCTTACTAAATGGGTATTGGCTTTCTGAGTTTCCTTAATTAGTGTATATAATGGTCTGGCTATTTCACTGTGCTTGGGAATCTGTATTTGGTAGAAATCTGTTATGCCAAGGAACACTCTTAGTTGCTTTAGGGTTTTAGGATGAGGATAAGCCAGTATAGGCTGGATACTTTCCTCACTGAGGGCCCTGGTGCCTTTGGATAATTTTAGTCCTAAGTATTTAACCTGCTGTGAGCAGAGCCGAGCCTTTGGTTTGGAAACCATGTAGCCACAGGTAGCGAGGAAATTTAAGAGCGCTTGGGTGGCTTGATGGCACAAGGTTTCTGAATGGGTGGCTAAAAGTCAATCATCCATGTACCAAAGGACAAGAGCGTCCAGGTATGAGAATTGGCTCAAGTCTTGGGCTAATGCCTGGTCAAATAGATGGGGGCTATCCCAGAATCCTTGGGGTAAAACAGTCCAGGTGAGTTGAGATGTTGGGTTTGAAGAATCTTCAAAGGCAAACAAGAATTGAGAGTCAGGATGTACACGGATGCAGAAAAAGGCATCCTTAAGGTCCAGGACTGTAAACCACTCTGCTTCCTCTGGTATTTGGGAAAGCAGAGTATAAGGGTTAGGTACAGCTGGGTATAGAGGAGCAACAGCCTCATTGATAATCCTGAGATCTTGCACTAACCTCCACTGTCCGTTGGGTTTCTGTACTCCTAAAATTGGAATATTGCAGGAGCTATTGCATGGTTTTACTAGGCCTTGGGCTTTTAGGTCCTTAACAATCTTTTGTAGTCCTTGTTGGGCCTCGGGTCTAAGGGGGTACCTCCTTTGGTAGGGAAAGGAGGCAGAATCCTTTAGTTTAACTTGAACAGGACAGGCATTTTTTGCTCATCTATATTGTCCTTCTGTTGCCTAGACTTCAGGATTAATTCCTTCTTCAAGCAGGGGACAACAAACGGGTGTTCCTTCTCCTATGTTCAGGTGTATAATGGCCCCTGCTTTCGCTAGAATGTCTCTCCCTAACAAGGGAGTGGGGCTTTCAAGCATAATTAGAAAAGCATGTGAAAAGAGTAAAGCTCCCCAGTCACAACTTAGTGGCTGGGAGAAGTATCTAGTGACTGGCTGTCCTAGGAACCCTCGAATAGTGACATCTGGAGGACAGTTGTCTGGGATGGGAGAGTAAGACTGAGAAGGCCACGCCCGTGTCCAGGAGACAGTTAACCTCCTGGCCCTCAATGGTCAAGCATAGCCGGGGCTCTGTGAGGGTGATGGCATGGGCTGGCACTTGCCCCGGGCACCCTCAGTCCTGCTGCTGGATCATCTGGTTAGAGGCTTCTGACTCAGAGGACTTTCGTCCCCTGGGGCAGTGGGCCTTCCAGTGATTCCCTTCACATAACGGGCATGGATGAGGGGGTGGCTTATTTCTACTTGGACAATCTTTTTAAAAGTGTCCTTGTAGACTGCACTAGAAACAAGCCCTATTAGGCATTTGATTTGCGGAGCTTTTCCCTTTTCCAGAGCCTCCAAAGTCCACTTGCCTGAGGGCCATGACTAAAGCAGTGGCCTTTTTTTTTTTTCTTTTCTTTTTTTTTTTCCTGTTTGTCCCATTCCACATGCTCCTCCTGATCTCTATTATAAAAAACCTGGTTGCCAAGTTCAATAAGGTTTCTAAGTTTTGCTCCAGGCCTAAGGCGGACTTTTGAAGTTTTTTTTCTAATATCTGCAGCTGACTGAGTGATAAACTTACTCTTTAAGATTAGTTGGCCTTCAATAGAGTCAGGTGACAGGGAGGTATGCTTTCTCAATGCCTCCCTTAGTCTCTCTAGAAAGGCAGTAGGATTTTCTTCCTTTCTCTATGTTATAGTGGACATCATTGAATAATTTGTAGGCTTTTTACTAGTTTTCCTTAGTCCTTCTGGCACTCAGGTTAGCAAATGTCTGTGGCACCAATCTCCATGTCCTGATTCTGTGTCCCAGTGAGGGTCTACACTGGGAACTGTCTGCTGGCCTGTGGGGAATCGTTCTCTTTCCTCTGTTGTCATCCTATCATTGACCTTAATGAGATACCAGAGATCGCCAAAGTCTTGAGCTACAGTTATGGCAGCACTTCTCTCATTTGGGGTTAGTGTCTGATTTAGCAGTAACGTTATATCTCTCCATGTCAGATCAAAGGATTGTCCTAACCCTTGTAAAACATCAATATAGCCATCAGGGTTATCTAAGAACTTACCTGGGTCTATTTTAATTTGCTTTAAGTCTGAGAGAGAAAAAGGTATATGCACTCTGGGTGGGCCAAATTCTCCTCCTCCCACTGCTTGGAGGGGGCATAATTGGGGAATATTGACACTCTTTGGTTCCTTGTTTACCCCTTTGTCTATCTCCTTTGGACTGTTTGGGTTAAAGGGGGTCCTTATTAGTTGGGAAAGGAGTCAGGGGGACGCTGGGATAGGGAGGTAGACTCTGAGGGCTTCCTGTAGGGCATAAACCACACTTTTTACGTAATTGCGAGTTGTTTCTTAATGAAAAGAAAGTTTGCACATATGGCACTTCACTCCGTTTGCCCTCCTTTCTACAGAAGAGGTCTAGCTGTAAGATGGTGTTATAATTTATACTTCCCTTGGGAGGCCAGGTTTCTCCCCATTGAAGAGGATATCGTGGCCATGCGGTACTGCAGAAGAATATAAGTCATTTCTTTCTTAGCGTCCGAGGGTCAAATTGGTCCCAATTCTCCAGAATACATCTTAGGGGTGTTTTTGCCTTGAGGAGAACGTTTCCCATCTGAAAATAGAACATAGGGATGCCAGCACCCCTAGTCAATTTCCGATGGGCATTAGTCATAGAGTGTTCTCTACGGTCCTAATGCTTATTACTTTCCAGGGTGCGTAACCACTCACGGACCTCTGCTTATCGGATTAGTTATGCTCACCGATGTAGCAGTCCTGCACCTGTTTTCCCACCTTTCTTTACCACAAAGAAAGGGGTCCTGCCTGCTAGATTCTAGTGGTCCTTTAGCAGTGCGCCCAACATTGCCTTTGCGCTCAGGAGTGAGTCCTAGAGCTGGACTGGGTTCCTGAATATTTCATAACAATCCAGCTGCCCCATCAAGATGCATTCCCATAAACAACTGTTCTTATGCAAATTCGAAAAAGGGTGTAGCAACCTTTTGAGTCAGGATTAAGATAATCTTTTGATTCTGTAAATACTTTAAGGCTTGGCTGAGTGCAAACAGCTCGTACCTTTGAGAAGACCAATTATTAGGCAATTTTTCTAACTCTGCTTCCACAAGAGTCTCTGTTATCAATTACTGAATACCCATTGTGGTTTTTTCCTCAATCACCTGGGAGGAACCGTCTATCTTCCTGTCCTGAAGGGAGTTCCTCCTAGGTCTGGTCGGACCTCTGTATGGTAATTAAGATTTAAATCCCCTGTTAGGAAATCTGCTGGGTTAAGGGAATTATCAGTGGTTGGAATTACATTACCCTTTTCTAACAGAATAGCCCCATACTTTAAGATTTTTGAGTTAGTAAGCTACCTTTTTGAGTTAGAATAATTCTGAACTGGTGAGGGGTGCTCACAATGAGGTTTCCTCTAAAAGTTACTTTTCTACTTTTAGCAAGGCAGTTGCTGCTACTGACTGAATGCATTTGGCCCATCTGCGGTTACTGGGTTAAGGATTTTTGATGGGAAGGCTATGGGTTGTCAGTGGTCTCAGTGCTTTCAGGCTACGCCTTTATTTAAACTGACAACAAAGTGGTATTGGAGTGTTATAGGGTCATGGACAAGACCTTCAACTATCAATTACAGGTTTTAAATTTACCCCGGCTTTTAAAGGAAAGGGGCACTCTTTCTTTCTTTCTTTCTTTCTTTCTTTCTTTCTTTCTTTCTTTCTTTCTTTCTTTCTTTCTTTTTTCTTTCTACTATTTCTATCTTCTCCTTTCTTTTTCTCTTTGACTCCCTCTTTGTCTCTCTCTCCATCTCTCTCTCTCTCTCCATCTCTCTCTCTCTCTCTCTCTCCCCCCCCCATCTTTCTCTCTTAGCCATTACAAACTTGGGGCCCTGGCAAGGGTGGTGGGGAATGGGTCTCACATAACTGCCCATGTTGAGAGCTGCATACCTAAATTGGGAGGGACACCAGGGATAAGACTCCCTGGGTTATAGCCTAAGTGCCTAAGGACACAGCATAGAGCTTCCTTTGGAGGTAAGACTTGCTAGAGGAAATGAAAGTCTGAACCATTAGTGCCTAGGAGGCAGGGATCAGAGGAAGTAGATTCAGAGATAAGGAGAATTTTGGAGCTACAGTTTCCAGAAAGTCATGGTCGGGACCCAGGAGGATGGGTCAGAAGGATAGGTAGGAGCACACACATGGGCGGGTGACTGTTGAGTAGAGACTTCTGGCTAAGCCGTGATCTCAACCAGCTACTGCCAGGAGTTCAGAACAACAGCTTTCTGCCTCTAGTCGGCCCTCAGCTTCCCCAAGAAAATTGAAAGTGGAAGCTGGCTCCAGGCAGACCAATGTCTGCAACCCAGAAGGGTTGAGGCTTGTTAGAAAGCCCTTCCCCAGATAACCTCACACCTGAGTCTTAAGTCTGGCAGCCACACTAATTGTTTTTAACTGGCTAACGGGTGCCTGGTATTTTCCTCCAATTCTAAGGAAAGATAAGACAGAATAGCAAGTAAAAGTGGTCCAATATTACTCACCTCTTTGGAGGTACCTTCATGGTCACCAAAATGTTACCAGGGAGGTCCTTGCTCCCAGAGCTCCCAAGATGGTGGCAGGCCACTTCCAAAATGGCAGCAAGCCACTTCCAGGATGGTGGCAAGCCTTTTGTTCTCTGACCTGGGGTTCTTGGCCTCACGGATTCCAAAGAATGGAATCTTGGGCCATGTGGTGACTGTTATAGCTCTATTAGAAGCCGTGGGTCATGGAAGAGAACGATGGAACCCAGTGACTAGTGTTCAGCTCGATTAGGACGAACCCAGGCACTTAGCGGTGCAGGAACAATGGCAAGCCTTTAGCCTGATTGGGAGTGGCAATGGGCACCTCGCTGGATCAGGAGCACAGCAGGACACCCTGCCGGATCCAGAGGGATGGAAGTCAGCGGCAGGTCTGCGACAGTGGCAAACAGCAGCGGTGGACAGTGAGCGAAAGCTCAACTTGAGCCGTAACAAACACAGACCAGAAGGGTGCAGTTGCAAGATTGAATAGAGTGAAATAGAGTGAAAACAGAGCTCCCATACAAAGGGAGGGGACCCAAAGAGGGTAGCCCAGGAGTTTTTTTTCATACCCCAGTGGATCCTGGAATGCCAGTGAAACAGAACCATTCACTCCCCTGGAAAGGGGGCTGAAGCCAGGGAACCAAGTGGTCTAGCTCAGTGGATCCCACCCCCATGGTGCCCAGCAAGCTAAGATCCACTGGCTTTCAATTCTTGCTGCCAGCACAGCAGTCTGAAGTCAACATGGGATGCTCGAGCTTGGTTGGGGGAGGGGTGTCTGCCATTACTGATGCTTGAGTAGGCAGTTTTCCCCTCACAGTGTAAACAAAGCCACAGGGAAGTTTGAACTGGGTGGAGCCCACCGCAGCTTGGCAAAGCTGCTGTAGCCAGACTGCCTCTCTAGATTCCTCCTCTCCCGCCAGGGCGTTTCTGAAAGAAAGGCAGCAGCCCCAGTCAGTGGCTTATAGATAAAACTCCCATCTCCCTGGGACAGAGCACCTGGGGGAAGGGGTGGCTGTGGGCGCAGCTTCAGCAGACTTAAATGTTCCTGCCTGCTGGCTCTGAAGAGAACAGCAGATCTCCCAGCACAGTACTCGAGCTCTGCTAAGGGACAGACTGCCTCCTCAACTGGGTCCCTGACTCTCATGCCTCCTGAATGGGAGACACCTCATACAGGAGAGCTCTGGCTGGCATCTGGTGGGTGCCCCTCTGGGACAAAGCTTCCAGAGGAAGGAACAGGCAGCAATCTTTGCTGTTCTACAGCCTCTGCTGGTGATACCTAGGAAAACAGAGTCTGGAGTGGACCTCCAGCAAACTCCAGCAGACCTGCAGCAGAGACGTCTGACTGTTAGAAGAAAAACTAACAAACAGAAAGGAATAGCATCAACATCAACAAAAAGGATGTCTACTCAGAGACCCCATCTGAAGGTCACCAACATCAAAGACCAAAGGTAGATGAATCCATGAAGATGAGAAAAAACCAGCACAAAAAGCCTGAAAATTCCAAAAACCAGAATGCCTCTTCTCCTTCAAAGGATCACAACTCCTCACCAGCAAAGGAACAAAACTGGATGGAGAATGAGTTTGACGAATTGACAGAAGTAGGCTTCAGAAAGTGGGTAAAAACAAACTCCTCTGAGCTAAAGGAGCGAATTCTAACCCAATGCAAGGAAGCTAAGAACCTTGAAAAAAGGTTAGAGTAATTGCTAACCAGAATAATCAGTTTAGAGAAAAACATAAATTACCTGATGGAACTGAAAAACATAGCATGAGAACTTAGTAGCATACACAAGTATCAATAGCTGAACTGATCAAGTGGAAGAAAGTATATCAGAAATTGAAGATCAACTTAATGAAATAAAGCATGAAGACAAGATTAGAAAAGAAAGAATGAAAAGGAATGAATGAAGCTGCCAAGAAATATGGGACTATGGGAAGAGACCAAACCTATGTTTGACTGGTGTACCTGAAGGTGACGGGGAGAATGGAACCAAGTTGGAAAGCACTCTTCACAACCTTATCCAGGAGAACTACCCCAACCTAGCAAGAAAGGCCAACATTCAAATTCAGGAAATACAGAGAAGACCACAAAGTACTCCTTGAGAAGAGCAACCCCAAGACATAATCGTCAGTTTCACCAAGGTTGAAATGAAGGAAAAAATGTTAAAGGCAGCCAGAGAGAAAGGTCAGGTTACCCACACAGGGAAGCCCATCAGACTAACAGTGGATCTCTTTGTAGAAACCCTAAAAGCCATAAGAGAGTGGGGGCCAATATTCAACATTCTTAATGAAAAGAATTAACCCGGAATTTCATATCCAGCCAAATTAAACTTCAAAAGCGAAGGAGAAATAAAATCCTTTACAGACAACCAAGTGCTGAGAGATTTTGTCACCACGAGGCCTGCCTTACAAGAGCTCCTGAAGGAAGCACTAAATGTGGAAAGGAAAAACCGGTACCAGCCACACAAAAACATATGAAATTGTAAAGGCCATTGACACCATGAAGACACTGCATCAACCAACAGGCAAAATAACCAGTTAGTATCATAATGACAGGATCAAATTCAAACATAACAATAATAGCCTTAAATATAAATGGGCTAAATGCCTCAATTAAAAGACATAGATTGGCAAATTGGATAAAGAATCAAGACCCATCGGTGTGCTGTATTCAGGAGACCCATCTCATGTTGAAAGACACAAATAGGCTCAAAATAAAGGGATGGAGGAATATTTACCAAGAAAATGGAAAGAAAAAAAAAGCAGGGGTGCAATTCTAGTCTCTGATAAAACAGACTTTAAACCAACAAAGATCAAAAGAGACAAAGAAGGGCATTACATAATGGTAAAGGAATCAACACAACAAGAAGAGCTAAGTGTCCTAAATATACATGCACCTAATACAGGAGTACCCAGGTTCATAAAGCAAGTTCTTAGATACCTACAAAGAGACTTAAACTCCCACACAATAATAGTGGGAGACTTTAACACCCCACTGTTAATATTAGATCAACAAGACAGAAAATTAACAAGGTTATTCAGGACTTGAACTCAGCTCTGGACCAAGCAGACCTAACAGACATCTACCGAACTCTCCACCCCAAACAAAAGAATATACATTCTTATCAGCATCACATCACACTTATTCTAAAATTGACCATGTAATTGGGAGTATGGCACTCCTTAGCAAATGCAAAAGAACGGAAATCATAACCAGCCTCTAAGACCACAGTGCAATCAAATTAGAACTCAGGATTAAGAAACTCACTCAAAACCGCACAACTACATGGAAACTGAACAACTTGCTCCTGAATGACTACTGGGCAAATAATGAAATTAAGGCAGCAATAAATAAGTTCTTTGAAACCAATGAGAACAAAGACACAATGTACCAGAATCTCTGGGACACAGCTAAAACAGTGTTTAGAGGGAAATTTATAGCACTAAATGAAGAGAGGAATCTGCATGTTCTGCACATGTATCCCAGAACTTAAAGTACAATTACATATATATGTAGTGGAATTTCTTAAAAAATAAAAAAAGAAATGGAGATAGATAAGTGCAAAATAGCAGTTAAGAAAAAGATCTTCAAACAAGGGAAATAATATTACTGTAAATGCAAATTACTTGAGAGTAAGTTTAGAAAACATTCATGATGCAAAACAAGGCTTTTGGACCATTTCCTATTCTCCCAGCTATGCCATGTTGACATCACATAAATGGAAACTAAAGGGCTGCAGTTGACAAAATATATGTGATATATAAAGATATATTTTATGTAAATACATGAAAAATGTTTTCATAGGCTCACACATATGTGATTAAAACAAACAGCATAAGAGTTGAGAGTAGGTTGCAGACATGATACTTTTCCCCCCAATTATGTTAGTGTGCATTTCCTGAAAACAAGCAATTTTCGTACACAACTGCAGTACTGTTGTCAAAGTCAGGCACTTAATGCTGATCCAATACTATTGTCTAATCTACAGACTTTATTCAGATTGCATCGACTTGCCATAATGATGTCCTTCCTAACAAAAGAATATCCAGGATCATGAAGTGTGTCCAGTTTGTCACATCTCATTAGTTTTCTTTCACCTGAAACAGTTCTTGAGGGGACTATGTGTGTGAGAGAGTGTGTGTCTGTGTACATTTTCCTGAGTCTCATGACACTGGCATTTTGAAAGTGCATAACCCAGTAATTTTGTAAAACGTGCTAATTTCAGTTTGTGTCATGATTAGATTCAGGTTATGCACTTTTGGTAAGAACACCACAAAAATGATTCTGAATTCTCAGTGCACCATATCAGGAGGCAAATGCTGTTGGTTAGTTCCTATTCTGGCAATGATGATTTTGATCAATTAGGTATAGAGGTGTTTTCACTGTATTATACCTTTTGTAATTAATAGGTATCTTGTAGGGGATACTTTAAGACTATGTAACTATCTCATGAGTTCTCAAACATTTACCCACTAATTTACCATATATATTCATGATTCTTGCCTGAATGAATAATTATGATGGCTGCCAAATGGTGATTTTCTATCATTCCTCCTATGTTTATCATTGGCTTTCTTCTGTAGGCAGGACTTTCTCTTCTTATTTATTTATTCATTTAATTAACTAATTTACATTGGTATGGACTCTTAGATTCTTACTTTATTCAATAGGTATAATTCTTCACTATCATCAGATTACTTCAGATTTGACCAGTGGGTACCCCTTCAAAGGGACACCTGTATCTTTTTTTCTTTTTTTTTTTGGTTTTATTTTATTTTATTTTTATTATTTTATTTTATTTTTATTATTATACTTTAACTTCTAGGGTACATGTGCACGACGTGCAGGTTTGTTACATATGTATACATGTGCCTTGTTGGTGTGCTGCACCCATTAACTCGTCATTTACATTAGGTATATCTCCTAACGCTACCCCTTCCCCCTCCCCCCTCCCCACAATAGGACCTGGTGTGTGATGCTCCCCTTCCTGTGTCCAAGTGATCTCATTGTTCAATTCCCACTTATGAGTGAGAACATGTGATATTTGATTTTCTGTTCTTGTGATAGTTTGCTGAGAATGATGGTTTCCAGCTGCATCCATGCCCCTACAAAGGACACGAACTCATCCTTTTTTATGGCTGCATAGTATTCCATGGTGTATATGTGCCACATTTTCTTAATCCAGTCTGTCACTGATGGACATTTGGGTTGATTCCAAGACTTTGCTATTGTGAATAGTGCTGCAATAAACATACATGTGCATGTGCCCTTATAGCAGTATGACTTATAATCCTTTGGGTATATCCCGAGTAATGGGATGGCTGGGTCAAATGGTATTTCTAGTTCTAGATCCTTGAGGAATCGCCACACTGTTTTCCACAATGGTTGAACTAGTTTACAGTCCCACCAACAGTGTAAAAGTGTTCCTATTTCTCCACATCCTCTCCAGCACCTATTGTTTCCTGACTTTTTAATGATTGCCATTCTAACTGGTGTGAGATGGTATCTCATTGTGGTTTTGATTTGCATTTCTCTGATGGTGAGTGATGATGAGCATTTTTTCAAGTGTCTGTTGGCTGTATGAATGTCTTCTTTTGAGAAGTGTCTGTTCATATCCTTTGCCCACTTTTTGATGGGGTTGTTTGGTTTTTTCTTGTAAATTTGATTGAGTTCTTTATAGGTTCTGGATATTAGCCCTTTGTCAGATGAGTAGATTGCAAATTTTTGTCCCATTCTGTAGGTTGCCTGTTGACTCTGATGGTAATTTCTTTTGCTGTGCAGAAGCTCTTTAGTTTAATTAGATCCCATTTGTCAATTTTGGCTTTTGTTACCGTTGCTTTTGGTGTTTTAGACATGAAGTCTTTGCCCATGCCTATGTCCTGCACCAGCTGACCAGCATCAGTTGACCGGCACTCCCCAGTGAGATGAACCCGGTACCTCAGTTGAAAATGCAGAAATCACCTGTCTTCTGTGTCACTCATGCTGGGAGCTGGAGGCTGGAGCTGTTCCTATTCAGCCATCTTGGGCACGCCCCCAACACCTATATCTTTGTGACATATTCCCATCATTCCTTGAGCACATCCTTACATTTTTGTACTATTTACATTTTTTTCTACTTTCCCTGACCCAGCCCTGACATCACCCATTTCTCCAAGGAGCTCTGCTCTCCCTTCAGTGGAAAATGGTATTTATATCCGCGGAGTGCTTATTGTTACTGAGGTGTTATTGCCTCTAAAATCTCTTAGCAGATAGAACTGGGAAATATATATGTATGTGCTCCTCTTGTGTGTGTGTGTGGGGGTTATAGATGTGTGTGAGTGTGTACATATGCATACATACACAAACATACACAGTCACACACATCTATAGTCATTTCTATATCTATCTCTCTCTATTCAAATCTCTGAGTAAATGAATAAATGAGCCACAAAAAAAAGGAAAAAATATTTGTAGTACATATATTTTAAAGAGAGCATGTTTCTAAGATATATGAAAAACTCAATAAATTATAATGAATATATTATAAATACTATGTAGAATAAAACATGCAATTTGAATATGTATTAAATAATGTAAGCAATATAAATATGACATAACCCATACTATAAATATAAGAACTCAATAATAAAAACACACACAAAAAAATGGGAATGATTTGAACAGGCACCTCACAAAGAAAATATGCAGGTAGAAACATGAGAAGGTTTTCAACTTCATTAGTCATTAAGGAAAAACCAGTTAAGATCATAATGAAATATCATTTACCTCAGCTAGAATGGCTAAAATTTAAAAGCTTGACAATGTGAAATGTTGATGAGGATATGGAGCAATTGGAATTCTCAGATAAAACTGATAGAGCTGTAAATGTGTACAACTGTGAAAAATTATTTGGCAGTATATCTTATAAATTTTAATGTATTCCTACCCTATAGCCCAGCATTTTTTATTATTATTTGTTCAAGAGAGATGAAATCATTTATCCACAAAACATCTCATGTGAAAATGTTGACAGAAGCTATATTTGCAATATCATTTTATAATACTGAAGATCTTGGAAAAACTCAATGTCTACCTTCTGGTGAAGAGATAAACGGTGGTATATCCATACAATGAAATACTACTTGGCAATAAAAAGGAAAGAACTAATGATATGTGCAACATCATGGATGCATCTTGTGCTGAATGAAACATAAAACATTATGCCAAGTGAAAGAAACTAGACAGAAAAGAGCACATACTTTATGATTCCACTCATACGGAGCTCAAGAATAGGTGAAGCTGGCTGGGCGCGGTGGCTCACACCTGTAATCCCAGCACTTTGGGAGGTCAAGGCAGGTGGATCACCTGAGGTCAGCAGTTCGAGACCAGCCCGGCCAACACGGTGAAACCCCGTCTTTACTGAAAGTACAAAAATTAGCTGGGCACGGTGCAGGCGCCTGTAATCCCAGCTATTCAAGAGGCTGAGGCCGGAGAATTGCTTGAATCTGGGAGGCAGAGGTTGCAGTGAGCCGAGATCATGCCACTGTACTCCAGCCTGAGAGACAAGAGTGAGACTCTGTCAAAAAAAAAATAATAATAATACATGAAGTTAATCTGCAGCAATAAAGATTAGAAAAGCAGTCGCTTGGGGTAAGGGTGGGCAGGGGAAAAACTGACTGGAAAGGGGCAGGAGGGAATTTTCGTGTGATGAAAATCTTCTATAATCTCATTCATGTGTGAGTAACATGAGTACACATATTTATCAAAACTCATAGAATTGCATGTTCAAGATCCAGGCATTTTACTGTGTGTGAATTATACTTTGTGCTAGGCAGAATAACGCCTCCTCCTCAAAGAGGTTCATGTTCTAATCTCAAACTAGTGAATATGTTTCTTTACATGGCCAAAGGAACTTTGCTAATATGATTGCATTAAGTTTCTTGAGATGGGGAGATTCTCCTGTATTCTCCAGATGGGTTCTAAATGTAATCACAAGTGTTCTTATAAGAGGAAAGCCGGAGGGTCAAAGTCAAAAGGAGAAGATGTGATGATGCAAGCAGCGGTTGGAGTGGTGCCATTGCTGGAAGGCTGTGAACCAAGGAATGCAGGCAATTTCTAGAATCTGGAAAAGGTAAGGAGTGGCTCTCCTCTAGAGCCTCCAGAAGGAGCACAGCCCTGACAACTTCCTGATTTTACCTTTGTAAGATCCATTTTTGGATGTTACAAAAATTATTTTTAATATTTTTTAAGAGGCGAGGTCTTGCTCTGTTGGCCAGGCTGGAATGCAATGGTGCACACATGGCTCAATGCATCCTCGATCTCTCGGGCTCAAGTCATCCTGTCACCTCCACCTCCTGAGTAGCTGGACTTCAGGTGCATGCCACCACACTTGGCTAACTTTTTTCACTTTTTAAAAGAGACGAGACCTCACTATGTTGTCCAGGCTGGTCTTGAACTTCTGGGCTCAAGTGATCCGCCCACCTCAGCCTCCAAGTAGTTGACACTACAGGTGTGAGCCACCGCACATGACCGTTTTTGGACTTCTGATATCCAGAACTATAAGATAGTACTGTCAGGCCTCTGAGCCCAAGCTAAGCCATCATATCCCCTGTGACCTGCACGTATGCATCCAGATGGCCTGAAGTAACTGAAGAATCACAAAAGAAGTGAAAATGGCCTGTTCCTGCCTTAACTGATGACATTACCTTGTGAAATTCCTTCTCCTGGCTCATCCTGGCTCAAAAGCTCCCTGCTGAGCACCTTGTGTCCCCTGCCGCTGCCCGCCAAAGAACAACCCCCTTTGACTGTAATTTTCCATTACCTACCCAAATCCTATAAAACAGTCCCACCCCATCTCCCTTTGCTGACTCTCTTTTCAGACTCAGCCTGCCTGAAACCAGGGGAAATAAACAGCCTTGTTGCTCACACAAAGCCTGTTTGGTGGTCTCTTCACACGGACGCGAGTGAAATTTGGTGGGATCTCCCTTGGGCAATCAATCCCCTGTCCTCCTGCTCTTTACTCCGTGAGAAAGATCCACCTATGACCTCGGGTCCTCAGACCAACCAGCCCAAGGAACATCTCACCAATTTTAAATTGGGTAAGCGGCCTCTTTTTACTGTCTTCTTCAACCTCTCTCACTATCCCTCAACCTCTTTCTCCTTTCAGTCTTGGCATCATCTTTCAATCTCTCCCTTCTCTTAATTTCGGTTCCTTCCCTTTTCTGGTAGAGACAGGAGACTCATTTTATCTGTGAACCCAAAACTCAGGCGCTGATCATGGACTCTGGAAGACAGTCTTCTCTTGGTGTTTAATCACGCGGGGATGCCTGCTTGATTATTCACCCACGTTTCAGAGGTGTCTGATCATGCCGGGATGCCTGCCTTGGTCCTTCATCTTTAGGGGCAAGCACCGCTTTTCTCAGGGGCAAGCCCCCCACCCCTTCTCTCCATGTCTCTACCCCTTTTCCACCATCCTGTGGGGCAAGCACCTACCACCCCTTCTCTCTGTGTCTCTACTTTCTCTTTTCTCTGGGCTTGCCTCCTTCACCATGGGCAACCTTCCACCCTCCATTCCTCCCTCTTTTCCCTTAGCCTGTGTTCTCAAAAACTTAAAACCTCTTCAATTCATACCTGACCTAAAACCTAAATGCCTTATTTTCTTCTGCAACACCTTTTGGCCCCAATACAAACTTGACAATGGCTCTAAATGGCCAGAAAATGGCACTTTCGATTTCTCCATCCTACAAGACCTAGATAATTTTTGTCGAAAAATGGGCAAATGGTGTGAGATGCCTTACATCCAGGTATTTTTTTCACTTTGTTCCCTCCCTAGTCTCTGTTCCCAGTGCGATTCCTCCCAAATCCTCCTTCTTTCCCTCCTGCCTGTACCCTCAGTCCCAACCCCAAGTGTCGCTGAGTCTTTCTAATCTTCCTTTCCTGCAGACCCATCTGACCTCTCCCCTCCTCCCCAGGCTGCTTGTCACCAGGCTGAGCCAGGTCCCAATTCTTCCTCAGCCTCCGCTCCTCCACCCTATAATCCTTCCATCACCCCCACTCCTCACACCCGATCCGGCTCACAGTTTGGTTCTGTGACTAGCTCTTCCCCACCTGCCCAAGAATTTCCTCTTAGAGAGGTGGCTGGAGTTGAAGGCATAGTCAGGGTCCATGTGCCTTTTTCTCTATCAGACCTCTCCCAAATCAGCCAGCATTTAGGCTCTTTCTCATCAGACCCCACTAAATATATACGGGAATTCCGATCTCTAACTCTGTCCTACAATTTAACCTGGAGTGACTTAAATGTCATCCTAACTTCTACCCTCTCCCCAAGTGAACAGGAAAGAGTTTTTTCTCTGGCACAATCTCACACTGACAACTGCTGGCTCCATGAGCCAGACCTCCAGGAGGGCATTAAAGCAGCTCCCTGAGAGGATCCCTAGTGGAACTATCAGGCAGCTTCCCCAAGTATAGCTAGGTGAGATTACATGATTTCCTGCCTAACTGAAGGGCTTAAAAAGGCAGCGTACAAAGCTGTTAATTATGACAAACTTAAAGAAACTACCCAAGGTAAAGACAAAAACCCAGCCCCGTTCATGGCTCGTTTGGCAGCAACCCTGAGATGCTTTACAGCTCTAGACCTTGAAGGGTCAGAAGGCCATCTCATTCTAAATATGCATTTTATCACCCAGTCAGCTCCTGACATTAGAAAAGAGCTTCAAAAACTAGAATCCGGCCCTCAAACCCCACAACAGGAATTAATCAATCTCACCTTCAATGTGTGCAATAATAGAGAGGAGGCAGCCAGACAACAACGCGTTTCCGAGTTACAATTACGTGCCTCTGCTGTGAGACAAAACCCAGCTGCACCTCCAGCACACAAGAACTTCAAAATGCCTAAGCCGCACACGCCTAGGCCGCAGCAGTCAGGCATTCCTACAATACTTCCTCCATCAGGATCTTGCTTCAAGTCCCAGAAATCTGGCCACTGGGCCAAGGAATGCCCACAGCCCGGGAATCCTCCCAAGCCGTGTCCCATCTGTGCAGGGACCCACTGGAAATCAGATTGCCCAGGTCACCCGGCAGCCACTTCTAAAGCCCCTAATGCTATAGCCCAAGGCTCTCTGACTGACTCCTTCCCAGATCTGCTTGGCTTAGTGGCTGAAGACTGACGCTGCCCGATTGCCTCGGAAGGCCCCTGGACCATTACAGACACCGAGATTTGGGTAGCTCTCACACTGAAGGGTAAATCTGTCCCCTTCTTAATCAATACGGAGGCTACCCACTCCACATTACCTTCTTTTCAAGGACCTGTTTCCTTTGTCTCCATAACTATTGTGGGTATTAACGGCCAGTCTTCTAAACCTCTTAAAACTCCCGAACTCTGGTGCCAACTTGGACAATACTCTTTTAAGCACTCCTTTATAGTTATCCCCACCTGCCCAGTTCCCTTATTAGGTCTAGATATTTCAACTAAATTATCTGCTTCCCTGACTATTCCTAGGCTACAGCCACACCTCATTGCTGCCCTTTTCCCCAGTTCAAAGCCTCCTTCCCATCCTCCCCTTGTATCTCCTCACCTTAATCCAAAGGTATGGGATTCCCCTACTCCCTCCTTGGTGACTGATCATGCACCCCTTATCATCTCATTAAAACCTAATAACCCTTACCCCGCCCAATGCCAATATCCCATCCCACAGCACGCTTTAAAAGGATTAAAGCCTGTTATAATTCGCCTGTTACAGCATGGCCTTTTAAAGCCTATACACTCTCCTTACAATTCCCCCATTTTACGTGTCCAAAACCTGGACAAGTCTTACCAAAAACAAAAACAAAAACAAAAACAAAATACCTTTTAAAATGTTAGAATAGTTTCAGGTTTACAGAAAAGTTGCAAAGCAATGTGGAGTTCCTGTGTACTCCACACTCAGTTTTCCCTTATTGCTAGCATCTTATATCAGTGTGGTGCATTTGTTACAATGAATGAACCAAACGGATCCATTATGATGAACCAAAATCCTCACTCTATTCAGCTTCCCCTGGTTTTTACCTAACGTGCCTTTTCTGTTCCAGAACCCCATCTGGGATACCACATTACCTTTCATCATGTCTCCTTAGGCAACACTTGGCTGTGACGGTTTCTCAGATGGTCCTTGTTTTTTATGACGTTGACAGTCTTGAGGGGTACTGGCAGGGTGTTTTGCAGAATGTCCCCTCAATTGGGATTTTTTTTTTTTTTTTTTGAGACAGAGTCTCTCTCTGTTGCCCAGGCTGGAGTGCAGTGGTACGATCTCGGCTCACTGCAACCTAGGCCCTCCTGGGTTCAAGTGATCCTCCTGCCTCAGCCTCCCAAGTAGCTGTGACTACAGGTGCCTGCCACCACGCCTGGCTAATTTTTGTATTTTTAGTAGAGGCAGGGTTTCACTATGTTGGCCTGGCTGGTCTTGAACTCCTGACCTCAGGTGATCCACCTGCCTCGGCCTCCCAAAGTGCTGGGATTACAGGCGTGAGCCACCACATCCGGCCCCTCAGTTGGGATTTGTCTGCTGTTTTTCTCATGATTAAACTGGAGTTACGGCTTTTGTGTGCAACACTACAGGGGTGAAATGCCATTCCCACCACATCATATCAAGGAAACATACTGCCAACATGGCTTGTCACTGTGGATGTTAACCTTGAGAACCTGGCTGAAGTAGTGTTTGGCAGGCTTCTCCACTGTCAAGTACTTTTTTTCCACCTTTCTGTAATCTAGAAGGAAGTCACTTTCCGGAGCCTGTTCTATCACGTTTCAATCTCAGTGTGAAGTCTGTCTCCAGCTATTGTTGTGTTTCACAGTCATTCCATAATCGATTTATTAATTGTGGTAACAGTCACATGAAAAAATAATGTTTGAACCCATTTACATGTACAAACATTCTTCGAAGCCTATTGCTTTGCAAAGAGACTGCACACTTGCATCAAGCTAAATACAAAATAGCAAACAAGGAACAAAAAAGGAAGCTTTCCTTGGTGATGCTGAGCATTGTGTCCCCCACCAGGAGACACACCTGGCACACACCTGGCAGGGCCCAGGGCATGAGTACAAATGGAGGCCTATATACCATGGCTCTTACAAATTAAAAGTTATAAATTAAGCAAACAAACTGTTAAATTATGTCCTATCTACCTGCCAAAACAAATACACCTTCACAAAAAATGTGCAAAGTTATATAGTCTTATATTACTGAAAATCGGCAAATATCAAAGACAACTGACCGTAATTATTATTGCACGTGCCTGGGTGTTCCCTTGATGTGTTGGGCATGTTTGAGTGAGTCATAAATTAAAGACATATGTAATTTGCAAATTGTACGTTTATTCTAAAATTTTTATTTTTCTTGCCTAATGTCAGCGGTATCTCCAATTATGCTGTTTAATCAAGATTTCCACAAAATTTCTGTTCTCTTGATGGTAATGACAAATTACATAATCTTTTTTGAGTCATTGAAGTTATATGGTTTTAAAATTTCAGCCTGGGAAACCTCTCTGCTGAGGCTGTAATAATTAAAATGGCCAATAAAGTTCTTAAGACATTACTTACATTAAAAAATGAACCACAAATATTACTAACATGTTACAACATTGTTATGGGGTTTTATGCGATAAATTATTTTTATCATAGAAAATATTACTACATATTTTAACTCATCTAAATTACTATTTTTGTATCACAACTGTAAGTGTCTTTTGATATCTAGATCCATTCAGTATTTTTTCTTTTTTTGTTTTTTTTTGAATAGTCCTGTTGCAATAAGTATTTTCCTTTTAAATTTTTCAACACTATGGTATTATGAAGATAACTTGAAAATAGCAGTTTGAAACTCAATTTGTTAAAATCTCTCTTCAATTAAGAATACACCTCGATTTATGATTTGCCTTTCTGAAATTTGTTTCAGAATTATTTATACATGATCTTCTTTCATCGTCATAAAAACGTTATAATTTCGTTTTTAAAAGTTATCTCCGCAACCGCCTTTTTTTTGTGGAGACAGGGTCTTACTGTATTGTCCAGTCTGGTCTTGAACTCCTCGCCTCAAGAAATCCTTCTGGCTTGGTGTCCCAAAGCACTGGAATTACAGGTATGAGCAACCATGCTTGGCCTTTTTTTAAACAATTCTTTATACTTTAAGCATCACCTTTGTTGTATATTTTATGCCAGTTTTTTCAGTTAAGAAAATAATTTCTAAAATTAAACTATATATGTATATATAGCTTAATGCTTTTAACATAAAGTATCAAATTAGATCTGTCTTGTTTTGTTACTTTTTAAAAATTAAAATTAAGCAATAGGTTATACTAAATAAATGTGGATGGCACAAACTCAAAATTAATTTCATTTTGGTGATTATTCACTCATTTGGGAATGTTATTTTGCCACACTGTCCTAGTGGATCCTAAGTGTTCTAACATTGGTCCAAATTCCCATTGTGTGTCAAATAATGGTGTAGGGTCTAATTTCATATGTGTTTCATCATGTTAGTTCATTTTTGGGCTGACCCAGGAGATACTGCATTTTATCTCTGAATTGTTCCAAAGAAGAGTGTTGCCACAGGTGCAGACGAACTCATTTCTCCCAGCAATAGATTCCAACTCTGTGCATACGTGCACATGTGGCACAAAGAAATGCTTTTGGAGTTTTGGTAAACATTCTGGCTTAATCACCTTATTCTTTGCCAATCATGTCAGTGAGTTTTACAGTCATTCCATAAGCGATTGCCCTCATCAGTCTCTTAAATCAATGCCTAAAACTGAAAATTATTTTCTCAGCTTTTCAGTAAAGTCTAAACCTACTTTCACAACTCATGTAAACCAGCAAAATACTGTTGAGTTTTGACTTGTTTCCTTTTCTGGTAGTTCAACAACACATATAGTGAATATTACTTCATCAACATAAATTTTGACCCTGTTACAACCTAGTTGAACTGAATAATAGTATCTTTAATTTCATTTATCTATCTGTTTATTTGTTTATTTAGTTAGGGACTCACTTTGTCACCCAGGCTGGAGTGCAGTGGCGTGATCACAGCTCGCTGCAGCTTGACCTCTCTGGCTCAGGTGATTCTCCCATCTCAGCCTTCTGAGTAGCTGGGACCACAGGCATGGACCACCACACCTGGCTAATTTTTGTATTTTTTGTAGAGGCAAGGTTTCACCATGTTGCCCAGGCTGGTCTCCTGGACTCAAGAGATCTGCCTGCCTCAGCCTCCCAAAGTGCTGGGATTACAGGTATGAGCCACTGTGCACAGCCAATAGTATCTTTTTAAAAATTATATATGTTTTTTTCTCATCTTATTACTCATTAAATTATTAGCTTCATTTTGAATTTTCTAACCTTGAGAGTGATCATTTGCTTCATTATATTTTTGTTCATTTTAGCATCAAAATGTGAGACAATTTCTACTAAACCTAGATATTGTGCTTTTACTGACACAGAAAGCATCATTATGCATAGCAAATTTTGGATACGTAGTGTCATCCTTTTAAGAACATCAGCATAAGGTTCTGAGGTGGCATTTCCTTATCTTTATTGAATATGATCAATTATTCTTTATTCATCCATTTTTTTCAGAAATTGCATTGTACTTTTTCTATGTGCAAATTACGTTTTGTGACATGTAATTACATCTTCATTTGATGAAGATTATGAATTTGTAGGCATTTCATATGACCTGTGCAGACTGTGAATTGATAAGAATAATTTGCTAATTTTAATTTTTTAATCGCAATTAATTCTTCATTAAATAGAGAATA